>NC_083709.1:34693214-35001785 GCF_033118175.1 Dama dama
TACCATTTTGTGTTAGTTTCAGGTGTATAGCAGAATGATTCAGTTATACATACGTATATCACTATTTTTGCAGATTCTTTTTCCTTATCAGTTCAGTTCCGTTCAGTCGCTCAGTCGTGTCCGACTCTTTGCGACTCTGTGAATCACAGCACGCCAGGCCTCCCTATCCATCACCAACTCCCGGAGTTCCCCCAAACTCATGCCCATCGAGTCGGTGATGCCATCCAGCCATCTCATCCTCTGTCATCCCCTTCTCCTCCTGCCCCCAATCCCTCCCAGCATCAGGGTCTTTTCCAACTTATAAAATATTGAGTACAGTTTCCTGTGCTATACAGTAGGTCCTCATTGATTGTCTATTTTAAATATAGTAGTGTATATATATTAACACCCAAACTCCTTATTTATCCCTCCCCATCTCCTCCTTTGGTAACTATAAGTTTGCTTTCTATGTGTGTGCTTTTAAAATGATTTTATATATATATATATATATATGTATACATATATATCACCACAATAAAAAGGATCATAAAGAAAACCAATGAGCTATAGCATATTTATACCAAACTTTTTTCATACTGTAACTACAACAAACTGTCAATACCATTTTTAAAAAATGTAACAAAAGTCACCACAGTTATTTGATCTTTTCAATTAATCAGCAGTTGAGTGAGGGGGTGTGTGTGTGGTGAAGAAGACAATGCTATGGGTTATGTTATATGTCACTAGTGTCTTAAATGGAAATAGAGAAATGAACTAGGCAAAATATTCTATTGAACAATTGCTTCTGCTTCCAATTATCATGCCTTCTAGTCACTTATGTTCCTGGTCAGGCATTTATATAAAATGATACTGTTCACTCATTTTAGTCTTTTTCATCTTATTTGTCTTCTGGCCAGGGGTCACCTCCACTGTCCATCTCGTTTTTTTACAAGAAAAATTTATTGAAGTATAGTTGATTTACAATGTGTTAATTTCAAGCATACAGCAAAGTGAACCAGTTATACATATATCCACTCTTTTTTAGATCCTTTTCCCATATAGATTATTACAGAGTATTAAGTAGAATTCTCTGTGCTATACTGTAGGTCCTTATTAGTTATCTTATATATAGTCATATGTATATGTTAATCCCCAAATCCTAATTTACTCCTCTACTTCTGTTTTGCCTTTGTTGACTATAAGTTTGCTTTATTCCTGCTTTGTAAATAAGTTCATTTGTACTATTTGGATAAAGATGTGGTACATATACACAGTGAATATTACTTTACCATAAAAGAGAATGAAATGATGCCATCTGCAGCAACATGGATGGACCTAGAGATTACCAAATTAAGTAAAGTAAGTCAGACGGAGAAAGACAAATATTGTATGATATTGCTTATATGTAGACTCCACTGTCCACTTTTTGGGGGCATCTCAGTATTGCCAGACTAAGACCTAACACGCTCTGGACCATGTTCTCTGTAAGAACAAGGTCTCTAACCTCAGTCGAACCCACTCTGCTACAACAACGTGGTCTTCAAAAGTTTTCTATATCCTCAATTTGTGTCTGTTTTTAAGAACAGAGTTTATGTCCTTTCCCTATATCAAGATTCCTTCTCTTCTTGTCACCCAGTGTTGGCTTTGGGACCTGTGGCATCAAGTCTACTCTTACCTGCAAATATCATCAAGCTCGCCCTCCAGATCAAACTCATCTCTCAGGGCTCTCTTATTTAAACAAACAAAACAAAGCGCCACATCCTCCCACCCTTCTGTGGCTCTACAAATGATGAAGTGTCTCTGTTAGCACTTTATAAGAACAACAGACCTATAGATTCCACTTCTTTATTAATATGCTTTATGTACGGCCATCTTGATTTCATTCCTGATACACCAGAGTAACTGCTTCTGGCCTGGAGACTTCCATGGACAGAGGAGCCTGGGGTTGCAAAGAATTGGACATGACTGAGTGACTTGCACTTTCACTTTTCTCTCAAACCTCTCAGTGTTCACACTTTTGATAATGATATCCACCATTCTTCTAGAAGACCAGTATTCATTTTGCATTCAACAAATATCTACTGTATGCTTAATATATATATAAGTTCTAGGCACTGGGCATGAAGGAGTGGACAAGGTAAATGAGGCTCTATCTATGCTTAAGGAATTTACATTCCAGAGTCGGGGAACAGAACATAAATAAGTACTCAAATAACACAGGGACTTTCCTGGTGGTCCAGTGGTTAAAAGTCCATCAGCCAATGCAGAAGACATGGGTTTGATTTCTGGTTGGGGAGCTAAGATCCCACATTCCTAGGGGCAACTAAGCTCACACACCACAACTAGAGAAGCCCACACTCTGCAAAAAAGAGCTTGCACAGTCAAAAAAAAAAGCTAAATATGATTGATTGACTATTGTGAGAGTTGGGGCCAAGCAATGGGACAACTATATTAGATAAAGTAGTCAAGGAAACCTCTTTGAAGAGGTGGCATTTGAGCTGAGATCAGAATAAGGAAGATGCTCATCATGCGAACATAAAAAAAAAAAGAACTTCTTTAAGAAAGCGATTCAGAAGCACTAGAGCTCTAAACATGCACGTAAAACATTCCTTTACTCCCACTCCAACTCCTCACTCTAATTAAATCACTTGGGAAGCCTTAGAGAGTGACTTTAATTTTGATCTCTCATATCTATTTCCTCCTGTTTTCAGCCCTCATTACTTCTTGCTCTCCACTTGTTTCGTGTTCCAGTGCATCCCTCATACCATTACAGAATTAAACTTCCCAAAGCAGAACTCAACAATATCCTATTCTCACTCTACAACTTCTGGTGACCCTCCATTAGTCACTGAAGGAATATAAACTTGGAAGCTTAATATTCAAATCTCTTCATTGTGTAACCTTAAAATATCTTACAGTTCTTCTCTTCGATACTGCTAAGCAGAGTCCTATTTAAATTCGTGTTCAGAACACACCTTCAATATTCCTGTCTCCAAAGTTGCCTGTTATGTCTCCTCCACTTGGACTGGCTGTCATCCCCCCCCACCCAGTCTGGGCCAATCACAGCCTTTCTAGGCTTCTCAGTCCTATGTCAAATCACCTCCTTCTAGAAGGACCTTCAGATTTCTCTCTGCTTTTAACCCATAAGAACTTAATCCCTTTCTTTCTACATTTGTCAGCATCTGTCTTCTCTTGCTACATCCCTTACCATTACATAGATGTTTTAAGACAGCGACCACATGCTATTTATCCTTGTAGTAGTTCAGTGCCTCACATACAGTTGGTATTGAACAGTATTTGTTAAACAAGTGAATTTATCAAATCTGAGTCTGATGAACTGACGTTTATTTCATGATTCCCAAGTGGTTTCCCTTTTCTCATTTCTCTTTTTGCTTTCAAGAGACCTAGACGTGAAGCCAGAAAGCAGAGAGGAAACACAGTTCTTATTTTTAAATAGTGTAGTTAGTTTCAATCTGGCCAAGTGATTAAAAGTTTGTCTTGAGGAATGTTAAAAATACCTATTTTTTGATGTATATACTCCATATACCATGAAATAAATAACTCTTTGTGATATACTAATTAGTTGATATCTGCTCAGGATACATGAGACTGCTTAGCATTATTCAGGGCTTAAAAAATACATGATCACAATCATAGAAGTTAATGCTTACCACATTACTGCATGTTCTATATCGGATATTTCTTCCCTCACAGCTCCTGGGGGAGGGGAAAAAAAACAACTCATTACCACCAATGAAAAGCCCCAAATTTCAATGGTTTTCTTAGAAAGTCAATTTCCTCTTTAATACCAGTATAAGAGCCTCTGTCTTCTTTTGAGTATGCCCTTGTAGGAGTTACTATCAAATACTAAATAGAGCAGACCTAAAGAAGCTGTATACTCAGATTGACTTCTCCACTAGACTTGAAACTAAGTATTAATCTTGCTTCAAAAGTTGTCAAAATAAGTACAGCAAGTTCCCTAAATTCGAACCTTCAAGTTGAACACGTGCAAAGATGCGAACGTGAGTTCACACAGCCAATCGTGTAAGTTAGTTCACGGGTCTGGTGCACATTGTCACATGTGTGACTCCTTTACACATGTGCTTCTGTGTACTTAACTGTATGGTACTGTATAGAGTACAATAGTACAGTACCTTTATTTCAAGCCCAGGATGTCAGGAAGCATAAAAACAGCAGAGATGTAGCTGGTACTGCTAAGAAGCACCAGGAACTGGAGGCCCAGAGAAAGGATAAAGAGAAACAAGTGGAACAAGAAGTAATTGAAGAACCAGACAGAGTCATGATGGAGTAAATGGCAAAGGGATTTTCTTTATCTGAGGAGGCACTGTTAGTTTTTTGAGGCACAGGACTGGAACATAGAATGATATACAAAGGTTGCAGCAGTCATTCAGAATGCAATCCAGTGCTACTGTGTCATCTATGATGAGAAAAAACCACATCTGAACTACTACCCAGACATCACTGGAGTCTTCTTTCAAAAGGATAGATAGAACTGAATCCAGCAAAGAACCAGAACTTGTGCCAACAATGTCAGGCGACTGAAATTGCAGCTTTCCCTCCATCTCCTATTACTGACGACACTTCGGCTCTCCTATCTCCCACCTCTTCTCCCTCTCCGGTCAATAACTCTCCTTGCCTGTTCAGTAGATGCCAGGCCCTGTATTCTACCTGTTGTACTGTACTATTGTACTTTTCAAGGTACTGCACTGTAAGATTAAAAACTTTTTATTTCTTGTGTTTGTTTTTTTGTGTATTATATGTGTGCAAAGTATTATAAACCTTTTATGGTACAGTACCATATAGTCAACTGTGTTAGTTGGACACTTAAGCTAACTTTGTTTGGCTTATGAACAAATTGGATTTATGAATGTGCTCTGGGAACAGAACTTACTTATATGTAGGGGACTCTTACTGTACTTATTTGTTGCTGTTTAGTCACTAAGTTGTGTCCAACTCTGTGCCACCAAGGACTGTAGCCTGCCAGCCTCCTCTGTCCAAAGGATTTCCCAGGCAAAAACACTGCAGTGGGTTGCCATTTCCTTCTTCAGGGGATCTTTTCAACCCAGGGATCGAACCCACATCTCCTGCATTGACAGGTAAATTCTTTACCAATGAGCCACTAGGGAAGTCCACTGTACTTACAGTGAGTATGTATTTAATCTAATTTTAATGTAAGACTTCCTGAAAAATATTAATGTTAATTATTTCTTAATATCTCAATTATTTCTGATACAAAATTAAAGATAGATTTCACTAATATGATAAATCTCAGGTCTTGATATGATAAAAATTAGACTTAACATTCAACGTATTTCTTAAAATTACACATTTAAGGGTACAAAAAGCCATAATTCTTAGAGCAATAGTTTCAGTGCTAAAGTACATGCACATTATAGAGGTTTTAGAAATGAAAGATGACTCCAAAGAAAAAAATCCTATACTCCCATTGTTGTCTCATGTAAAGATAATTAGTCTTATTTTGATATATTAATTTCTTTCCAGTTCAGAGGAAATAACAGTACTTCTACAATTTTATAGCCTGCTTTGTTTCCACTTAAAGTTTTTGAAGTATTTCTCACACTACTAAGTAACTTTTAAAACATCATTTTGAGAGCTACATACTATTCCATCAAGTGGTGTAACTTATAAAATCATTCTTTCATTTCTTGTCATTTAAGTAATTTCCAACATAGAGGTTGATAAATGATAGTGTGATAAATCATGTCCATGTATGTTTTATCCAAGTTTCTGACTATGTCTTTAGAAAAGATAAGTTTCTAAAAGTGGAATTATGACACTAAAAGAAATGAACTTTTATAAGGCTCTTGATAAATACAGACAAATTGTATTCCATAAAGGCTGTACTACTATATACTCCCACCAGCAATACAAGGGAGTTTCCATTTTACTGAACTCTTGTGAACAGAAACAATCAATTTTTGATGAATCATTCAATGATGGCATAAGAACAGCAGTACTCTGCTCTTTTCAAAATAAGTCACACTTTTAAAAAAAAGTAAAATGTAGTATGAAATTCTGAGAGAATGATTATATTAATAACAAATAACTATGGAATTGCAGGTACATTTCTGAGGTTTTTTTGTACATTAGAACCCTAAGAGACAGGGTACTATTATCGGATCCATTTTATGGATAAGATCATGGAGCTTAAGTAACTTGCCAAAATCACACAACTAGTAAACAGTAGAGTTGAGATTTGAAACTGAGCCATTCAAAGCTTACACACGTAACTGTGATGCCCCACTGTTCCAATTTACTTGTTTGTTCAACACACATCTACTGAACTTCTGAGGTGGGCAATGCATTTACCTCTGGGAATACAAAGAAGAATGAGTATGACTTAGTCTTCACTGTTAAGAAAATTACTCATACAATTCTGACTTGGTGTAAGAAATGCTAGATAGTATTTGTGTTAGGTCTTCAGAACACTATCAAAAAAGAAAATGTCATCTGAAAATACGATTGCTGTTGTTCAGTTGCTCAGTTGTGTTTGACTCTGCAACTCCATGGACTGCAGCACGCCAGGTTTCCCTGTCCTTCACCATCTCCCAGAGTCTGCTCAAACTCATGTCCATTGAGTCAGTGATGCCATCCAACCATCTCATTCTGTGTAGTCCCCTTCTCCTCCTGCATTCTCTCTTTCCCAGCATCATAGTCTTTTCCAATGAGTCAGCTGTTTGGAACAGGGGGCCAAAGTATTGGAGCTTCAGCTTCAGCATCAGTCCTTCCAATGAATTTTCAAAGTTGATTTCCTTTAGGATTGACTGGTTTGATCTCCTTGCTGTCCAAGGAATTCACAAGGGTCTTCAGCACTGGAGTCTTCTCCAGTTGAAAGCATCAACTCTTTGGCACTCAGCCTTTGGGTAAAATACAATTACCCAAAGGCTATCTTAGACAGATAGAAAGGTCCTAGGCTTGAAGACTTGACTATAGCCAGACTGACTATATTAATATGCACTCAACAACAGAATGGGACCAAGGAAAGACAAGGCTGGCCAGAACCATAGAAAAAAGGAGAATGAAAGAGATACTAGGTTGTCAGTGCCCTGCCCAACAACGGCCCAGGCTAATGTCCAATGATCCTCCTGATCCCCTTGGCCAGGTTGTTGCCATCACAGCACAGATGCCTTATTCCAACCTACCTGATGCCAGTGAGTTTTTTGCTTATTCCAGAAACATCCCTCATTATAATACTATGTTGATTAAGCCATTTGCCAAAAGCAGTCTTTTTTTATATGACTGCTAAGAGGCAGAGGGGCTGGTTATGCTGCAATGGGTATGATTCATGTTATGGACATGTAAGTAAATAAATCATTTTCATTGTAAGTGATTAAATTAGCATTTTAATTAAATATTAATCTCACAGGCCAAGTCACTGTGAGTCTACCTCCAAGAGAAGGATCTGTTCTTTGTGTGATTGCTAAAAATATATCAGGTTTCTGAGTTTAAAAAGATGAGAGCTAGGCTCCAGCTTATGATAAATTTTATATGGTAATTAATTCTGTGACCTGGAGGTCTTTAGTAGCATGCCATGTAGACATCAGTGTTGGCTGAATGTGGTATGTTTTTTGATTTTGAAATTCCTGGAGCATATGTGACACAGTGTAGTGGTCAAAAGTAACCACTGTGAAAGCAGAGTCTCCTTTCTGAAATCCTGCCCCTATTCCTTAGTTTCTATACCTCAGTTCTGTCATCTTTAAAATGGAATAATAGTACTCATCTCCTGGGATTATTATGAGGAGTAACCGAGTTAATATTTGTGAAGCAGTTCAAACAGTGCTTCACATATAGAAGCATTATGTAGACATTTAACAAAGTAATTGTGTAAAAGATGTAAAAATATAATATATATTAAAAGAGATGAAAGATATGTGGAGAAGAAACCATAGGCAAAGATGCAGAGGAATGAAAAGATATGGTATGTTTCTATATTTTCAAGCAGTTATGGAGTTTTGGGTGTATACAGGGAATTGCAGGAGATAAAAATGCCTTCTAGCCATGAACTTTGCAGTAGGTAGAGGGGACCCACGGAGGCAGTTAAAACAAGGAGATCCAATGATGATTTCTTGCTTGTGAAATCTGGCATTAATCATGAAGACTTTAAAATGCTATGTTTTTCACCCTCCTTTTATTTTCCTAACCTTATCTCCCTGAAAGGAATAATGGAAACACATCTGAACTAGGAGTTTGATGATGTGAGTCATAAATTTTGCTCTTTCCCTTGCATAAGTCTCTCAGACCCTCAGGTTTTGCTTCCTCATCTGTCAGCTAGATATCACTGGATCTGGAAATGGCCCTGCCTAAAGTTGTGATGCTTTTGAACTGTGGTGTTGGAGAAGACTCTTGAGAGTCCCTTGGACTGCAAGGAGATCAAACCAGTCCATCCTAAAGGGGGAAATCAGTCCTGAATATTCACTGGAAGGACTGATACTGAAACTGAAACTTCAATACTTTGGCCACCTGATGCGAAGAACTGACTCATTTGAAAAGACCCTGATGCTGGGAAAGATTGAAGGCAAGAGGAGAAGGGGATGACAGAGGATGAGATGGTTGGATGGCATCACCGACTCAATGGACATGAGTGAGCAAGCTCTGGGAGTTGGTGATGGATAAGGAAGTCTGGTATGCTGCAGTCCATGGGGTAACAGAGTCAGATATGACTGAGCAGCCAAACTGGCTGAAAGCTGTGATCACCGAGATAACTCACACAAGCTGTATTCAAATACCAAGGGGTTATTATAGAGGTAATGCTTACAAAAATAAAAAACCCCACCAAAAAGCAGAAAAATACCTACTTCAATACTTTAAATCAGCCTTTTCCTAGATATTTTAAAGTATGAATACCTATGCATGTTTCAAAAGCATCCTTGAGATAGAATGAGAGATTATGGTACTAAGTGAAGTAAATCAGATACAGACAAATATATGATATCACTTATATGTAGAATCTAAAAATTACAAAACATAACATACTCACAAACACAGAAAACACACTGATGAGTATCAAAGGGGAAAGGCAGAGGGAAGGTAAATTAGGAATACGGGATTAACAGATATACACTACTATATATAAAATAAACAAGGATTTACTGTATAGCACAGGGAACTATATTCAGTGTCTTCTAATAACCTATAATGGAAAAGAATCTGAAAAGCATCTATATCTACACCTCTCTCTCTCTCTCTCTTATATATATATATATATATCTGAATGCCTTGCTGTACACCGAAACTAACACAATATTGTAAATCAACTATAGTTCAATAATTTTTTAAAAAGGCATCCTTAGATAACAGGAGATATAAGTATACAATGTAAAAGATTGAATTAAATGCTTTTCATTTAGCAAATGCAAAACAAAAACAAAGACAGTAAATAAAACACTTGCCATCATTTCTAAAGAACATTCTGCAATTATCTAACACCTAAAAATGATTTGCAAATAATTTAATTCTGCTGCTAAATTAAGTCTTCCTTTTACTGTATCATATTACTTTTTGAGTGAGAGATTATTTGAGTGAAATATGATATTAAACCCTTGAGAAGAAAATGGCAACCCACTCCATTATTTTTGCCTAGGAAATCCCATGGACAGAAGAGCCTGGTGGGCTACAGGCCATCGGGTCGCAAAGAGTCAGACACGACTGAGAGACGGAACAACAATGATATTTAAGCAGTAATATTTGAGTTTGGAAAAGTCTTTATTATTAAAAGACATTACCAAATTGTGGACAATAATATTAATACTAACCTCTCCTATATGTATACTGAGTGCTATAGATATCTGGTTCAGTATTAGGTATTCTGTGCACATTATTTCTACCTCTTCCATCAACTGGAAGGTTTTATCACTCCCACTTAATAGGTGAGAAAATTGAGGCTGAGAAAGACTAGGAGGCTGAAAATCATATACATAAAAAGAGAGAACTAGGGATTGGAACTCAGGTTTGCCTAATGCCAAAGTATATAAAACAATAATAATACAAAAGGAACAAGATATACTTAAGATGTGTAAAATACTAACAGTAGATCAAATCTGGGAGGCTGAGCTGAGGGGTTCACTGCATCTTATTCTCCACATCAGTATATCACCTGCTTCTCAATTCTGAGAAATCCAGAGAGTAAATGACACCTAGATACACTCTGTACATTTAGAACATCTCTAAGAGAACCACACTCCTCAGTAAAATGTAGTGTGAAAGAACTTTAGTGAAAAAAACTTGCAGTTTTTAAAAGTTCAAGTTTATTAAATTTGAATACAAATTTTACTTAAGTAACAAAGTGACTATTTCACCACAAGGATTTTAATTCTTGCCAAGCATGAATTTCTTCATCCAAGGCATTTATCTGGGCACAAAAGCCTCATGTGAGAATTATGCAGTAAAAAATATTTTCTTCCCTTTTAAAACTTCTTTAAAAAATAGTCTGTTAATATAAAACAGCTGAATGATTTTCTTCACATTTTAACAAAATAAAATTCACCTCTGGAAAGGAAAATAAGCATTAGAAATTTCAGTCCAAAATGGTTTCCGAGGAAAGTTATAGGCCATCAATAACAAATGATTTAAGTAAATACGCCTGCTCAATGCAAACTATGAAATAGTTACAGGACTGTATTTAGTGAGTTAAGTATTGGACCAATTAATGAATCAGAAACTGGTTCAAGTATAAAAGAACAAAATATAAAAAATGTATATTTTGAAACCAAATTTGAACAGAGATTTCCTTATTGATATCAGCACTTCACTCCTAACCAGTCATTTATTAATTTTGACTTAAGTTCCTTTTCTCAATTACAAGCTATTACTTATGAATTATTCAAACTTTAATTCACTTATAATGAGATTAGTATAGGCTTGAAGAATACTTTACTGGTCTCCAATTAACACATAACAAACCATCCAAACTCTTCCAGTACTTAAAATCCTGATGTTATCCTAGTTTCAATTACCATAACTTAACAATCTTAGAAGAGATGACTTGCCATAGAAAATTAAAAAGCTCCCTTTCTAGGCTTTAGCCATCTGTTGGCTTTTTTTGTCCCTGCTTTCTTAAGTCTTTAAAAGAGGAAGGTATATTTGATTTATCTCTCATTAAGAATTTTAAAAATCTGATAAAATACATCTATTTAAATTACAAATTCTTCTCATCTCTTCTCTAAGCAAACAGATTCTTCTGGTGGAATAACCAGACTCATCCTTGGTGTTAGTGTATCATTTCAAGAAAATCTGGTAATTATGTACTTTCAATACCAGAGTTCTTAAGGACAGTAACACTTATATTAGGCTCGTGAAGCTTTGCCTTTGATTACCTAAAACCAAAGAGTGCCGTTAAGTAAGAACAGGTTACTGTATTTCTCTGAGTACCTCCTGCCTTTCAAATATGGACTCATGGGCAAAGAATTTTGAAATAAGAGTGTTCATCTGCTTATCTCTCTCTCTTTTTTAATCATCCAAAAGGAAACTATGTGCTCTTTACAAGAAAACAGGCCTAAAACCATGTCAGCAACTCACGCCAGGACAACTCTGGGTCCTTTAGATTGTGGGGCCGAAAATGACCCTGATTTGGAGAAGACCAACAGTTTGAGAGCCCCAGCCAGGGCTTCATGGAGTACTAGAGCACTGCTTTCCTCCTCCACTTCAAGTGAAACTTTCAGTGTTCACGGGAGCCAGAGAGCAGGAACGGGTCACCTAGGAGCCAGTTAAAATACTTCTCCATTTCTGGGGCTTTTTACAAAGACCTCAAGAGGAATAACAAATTCTGAGAACACCCAGGAGAACCAAGTGCAAATGCACTGTTGGGCTGCTCCTCGCGTTCCATAGACACGTTATCATAAGTGTTTCTTTTGGGAATTGACATTTGATACCAATGAACTTGACCATTAAAAAAGAAGTTATATGAACCTGTGGACACTGTGTGTAATGCTATCCTCAGAAGCTCACTGTCCTAATCCATGGGTCAAGCTGGATGCATAAAACCTAGGGACTAGAACTGGAGGTGCATGCACTGCAGAGGTTTAGCAGTGGTCTTGCTTTGCACGAGGGAGAAAAGGAGTTAGAAGACATGCCATCCCCGTGACTCTCCTGTCTCAAGTTCTCATTTTCCCCTTAGATCTCTCTGTCTCACTCTTGTGCTTAAAAAAGTCATTCTTTAATGTTCTGTGTTTTATTCTATGTTTAAAACAGAATATCCTTCATGAGAATCAAAATGAGCCTTGTTTATGTAGAAACTTAATTTGTGTGACACTTGGTCCAAATAGGAGTCAATTCAACACTGTCCTTTCTTCAAAAAGTATCTACATAAAAACAGAGAGTAGAATGGGGGTTACCAGGATCCTGGAGGTGGAGAAGTTGGAGAGATGTCTTTTAAGGGAATGAACTTGCAACTAGTAGATAAATGAGTCCTAGAGATCTAAAGAACAGCTTAGTGATGATAGACAAGTCTGTATTATAAACTTCAGAACTGCTGACAGACTAGATCTTAATTGTTTCCAATATAAAAAAGCAACAATAATTTATGTGACATGATAGAAAACATTAACAATGTATCATGAGTTAAATCAACTTGTGTACCTTAAACTTGTACAACATTTTATGTCAATTATACCCAATAAAAAGTATCTATAGATGACTATCTTATATTGTATATTCATGATATACGATATCTCTAAATAACAGAAATGTTCTAGTATGCATCCTTAGTGGTTTATCAATATTAATACAAGTATTTTTAACAAACATTAATGAATGTTTATTGACTCTGAATATGAATCCTCTTCTATGCACCCAACCCCCTCAGCCATGTGCTCCCAGACAACCACCTTTGTCTAATAATAAGAAATTCACTTACAAGAGTATCCATAACAAATAATGTTTAATCTGGTAACATTTGCCTATGAAAAACTGATCTTAAATATTAAAAAAACAGTGTCTGACCTTCTTCCTAGCAAACTTCATTTTCTCCCCCTCCCATTTAAGGTTAAAGCTCCTTCATCAGACAAAGCCACCAAAATTCTAGGAGTAATGTATTCTCAACACACACACAGCCTCCTGTGGAAAAGGGCCTTTGAAACAAGGAGACAGAGGTCTTTGGTGCTATGAGACATACAAATGCAAACATAAAAAACATCTCCCCTATTAAGCACTCAGTTGAAACGTCCCTGAATCCCTCGAAGGATGTCATTGTTTTGCACTGCCTCCTGCATGTGATATATCACGTAGCTCAAACAGATCAGTGCTAAGGGAGAGATTTTTATTTTTTATTTTTTTCTGGCTAACTAGATATACAAGCCAAACTATTATGACAACTTGATAAATGCAGCTTTTGAAAATGCTTTCTGTTGTAATAATACAACAAACAACAAGGAGGCATGCAGCCAGGCATCATCCATCAGGTGAGCTGGCTGGGAACAGACATGGCCCTGGTGTCATACCAGCTCTTCTCCATCTGCCAGGAACTCTGATGTGGCCTAAAGAACCAAAAGAGGAGTGCGCCCGAAAGCTGCATTTTGAAAACAATTTTAAGCTGAAGAGGGGGTAATGGAATCTCACCCTGAAAAACAGTGCCATAAGATTGAGTCCTCGATGTGAAAGTGTTTCTTTGGCATAGGTAATGTATTTTTGTAACCTTAGTTTTACAATTCAACACTTCTGCTCTATGCTAATCTTTCATTATAAAAACGTTCTGAAGGCTCTGCCAGCTTGGAAACTCTGATTTATGCATACAGAGACAGTTACTATAACTTCATGTGCAGACTGAATTCAATATAAATGGAAACCATGTAGGTTTAGGGAAAACAGTCTAAGATGACATCTCTGGATATTTGCTCTTCTCTTGACCCCAGGGAAGTAAGGAAAGTGTCTTTATACTTTTACAGATTCTTGAGCAGCAGCTCAGAGTCTGCAAAGCTGTTCAATTAAAAGTCAGACCCATGAGGATATTATAGACTGAATTTTGGAGTTTGTCCTGTGAGTTCACAACTGGTTTATTCGCTATTATAAGTGTTTGGTATGTTCTAAATTACGACTAGAAAAACAAGTGCCAACTTTTTTCCCCAAACAAGTATGATTTTACATATCTCTGCCTGGTCTTCAAAGGCAGACATGCTACAACAAAGCATCAAGTTCTCACAAATACGGGCTAGGGTTATGAAAGTGAGGAGTGTGCTCATGTAATCAAAAGAGAAGAACACAAGAACAATGACACTGGAAACCACAGTGATCATGCCCAGCTTCTAATGAAACCAGAAACTGCTCCAAGTAGACTGCTCAGATAATCTAATGAGACAATATACAGCACACCATCTCAAAGTGAAGATGAGCCCCTGGGCAAGATGCTTGGGTTCACGAGCTTTGGTAGAATGCTTTCTGATTCATAGTCACTTCACACATTTATTGAGCATCCAATGGGAACCAGTACTAAGCCAAGCATTGTGAAAGGTACAACAATGAGCACTCCCCTGACCCTTCTCAAAGCTATAATTTAGTTGTAAAGAAGTCCATGAGTCCAAATAGAACACATATCAGTACAATGTAGGATCAGCAACTAATGGGCATGGTCGGGAAACTAAATACGGAGAAACACAGAGGGACCAATTGATGAGAAACAGAAGTAAGCTATGAAGGTGATGTCTTAGGAGGGGTGTCATTATGGGCCATTTGAGTCCCAAGAGGGTGATGGGAGAAGGGAGAATTCAAGAAACAGCCTTGGCCTGCGAGCCACAACTACTGAGCCCATGTGCCACAACTACTGAAGTCTGTGCTCCACAGTCTGTGCTCCACAACAACAGAAGCCGCCACCATGAGAAGACCTTGCACCAAAACTAGAGAGAAGCCCCGATTTACTGCAACTCACTGCAAGAGAAAGCCCTTTCACAGCAGTAAAGACCCAGCACAGCCAAAAATTATTTAATCAATTAATTAAAAAATTAAACAGCCTTCCCTCCCTACTCTAGCTTCTCAAAATATGGCAGTAGGTTTCTGGCACTCAGTCAATTCAGTCAATTCATTCAGTCTTGACTGAGAACCCACTGTGTGCAAAATAGGAAGCTATAAAGGAAAGCCAAGATACCACCTGTGCCCATGGTGCTCATAGTTTAGTGGAGGACAGGGTCTTATACATAGCTATAACACAAGTCAAGCTATGTAAAAGCCACTAAAAATGGTGAAAACAATGCCTTAGAAATACAGCAAAGTGAGACTGGGGGGGCCACTGCTGGAAGTAACTTTAAACAACTGAGGGCTTGTGCGCAGGGGCAGCGGGAGGCGTTTAAGAAGAGGGCTCATCAGAAGAGGCACAGAGTTGGTAGCGTGGCCCCCAGTTGAAAGGATCAGGACACAGATCTGCAGCCACCCAGGATGCCTGTCACTTTCGGAAAACAATTTTTTTTTTAAATGTATTTTTGCCTATTTGTTTTTCTGCTTTGTAGTTTATTTGTGTGATCTCTGAGCCCCAGTGCCCAGTGAAGCACGTTAGCACTCCACAAGCTTTTTTTGAAAAATGGAATGAAGGAGGGAGAGAAGGAGAGGGAGGGAAGGAAGAGAGAAAAGAGGGAAGAGAGGAGAGAGGGAAGAAAGGAAGGAACAGAGGAAAGGAAGGAGAGAGGAAGGAAGGAAGATAAGGGATGAAGGTGTAGAACAGAAGGAAATGCTATACAGATAATTTCAGGTCACAAAGAAATTTTGGCCTCATGTTTGATCTAATTTTTGACCCTGAAACCCAATTAAAATCTTTCTAAAATAAATTAAAGATAAAAAGTTTAAAATGAAATTAAATAGCTACCAAAGGAAAGAAACTTTGGCTCTTTTCTACAGACATGTTTACTTTCACATATTTACTCAAAGTTGTATTTGTCTCTGCAATGCATTTGTCCCCTTGGAAAGAGGGCAAGGGGTGGGGGCTGAGGGACTGCTGCCTTTGGCTTGAGATCCACCAGCAGGAAGGACGTGCTCTTTATAATACACACACACATGCCATAAGGTTTGCAAATGATCTTACACTTGCTCAGTAGCCAAAAGAGGCAAAGAATGAGAATAAAAACAAATGTGTTTTAGCAACATCAAGTCCAACATTTCCATCTTTCCCATGAGGAAAATGTATATTATGAAACTCTAGGACTCTCACAACCTCACCCCATACAACCCTGGAGCTGGGAATTTATGAATTATTTTGGCTAGAGACAAAAGTTCTTCAATCCGCCCATATCACCCAGATGTCTGATGCAAAATGAGAGCCTGGAGAATCACAACATTTTTCTTGAAAACTATTCATATTCAGAGCAGTTTTTACTCCTCTTCGTGTCTTACAGCAAAGTGGGTCACATATTTGATGTGGAGTTGAAAGGCACCTTAGACATTCTTTCAGTATAAATATGTATTGAACACCTAATCTGTTCCAAGCACTGCCCACATGACATGATAGTGTGTGTGTGCTAAGTCGCTTCAGTCGTGTCTGACTCTGTGCAACCCCATGGACTGTAGCCTGCCAGGCTCCTCTGTCCATGAGATTCTCTAGGCCAAGAATACTTGAGTGGGTTGTTGTGCCCTCCTCCAGGGCCCTCCTCCTGGGTCTTCCTGACCCAGGTCTCTTAGATCTACCTGCATTGGCAGGCAGGTTCTTTACCACCAGTATCACCTGGGAAGCTCAAGACATCATCGATGAGCCACTAAATCCCACATCCAACGTCATACAGCTAGAAAAAAGTAGGGCCAAGAGTCACAATTAGTAGTTTGATAAAAGAATAAAAAGGATAATTCACAAAATAGGATAAAGCTTCTAACAAAGACAATGAAATACATTGTTTTTTTTTGTTTTTTTTAAGATCCAGGTTTCCAAGTAGTTGACTGCTTCCCATAGGAAACAATCTCTTATCTTGACTACTTAGTCCCACTCCAAAGGCAAGGTAGAGGCTGGCTCTTAAGCTATTTGAACTTGGCATATGTAGTTATGGGCTTCGGCTGATGATCACACATAAATATGACGCTATTTATTGTTCTATACTTATTTTTCCTGTCTCGAGGTAAATAATTCATTCCCCAGTGTATGTAACTCTGATGTCTCCCTTTGTTTCTCTTCTGCTCTTAATATCTGGTACCCCCTTTTCTTTATTTTTAAAATTTTTTTTTAATTTTTTCATTTATTTTTATTAGTTGAAGGCTAATTACTTTACAATATTGTAGTGGTTTATGCCATACATTGACACGAATCAGCCATGGATTTACATGTGTTCCCCTTCCCGATCCCCCTTCCCGCCTCCCTCCCCATCCCATCCCTCTGGGTCTTCCCAGTGCACCAGCCCTGAGCACTTGTCTCATGCATCCAATCTGGGCTGGTGATCTGTTTCACCCTTGATAGTATACTTGTTTCAATGCTGTTCTCTCAGAACATCCCACCCTCGCCTTCTCCCACAGAGTCCCAGAGTCTGTTCTGTACATCTGTGTCTCTTTTTCTGTTTTGCATATAGGGTTATCGTTACCATCTTTTTAACTTCCATATATATGCGTTAGTATACTGTATCGGTCTTTATCTTTCTGGCTTACTTCACTCTGTATAATGGGCTCCGGTTTCATCCATCTCATTAGAACTGAGTCCAATTAATTCCTTTTAATGGCTGAGTAATATTCCATGGTGTATATGTACCACAGCTTCCTTATCCATTCATCTGCTGATGGGCATCTAGGTTGCTTCCATGTCCTGGCAATTATAAACAGTGCTGTGATGAACACTGGGGTGCACGTGTCTCTTTCAGATCTGGTTTCCTCAGTGTGTATGCCCAGGAGTGGTATTGCTGGGTCATATGTGGTGCCCCCTTTTCTTTAAATCTCTCTCACAAGCACATAAATAACACACACACACACACACACACACACACACGCGCGCGCACCCTTTCTTTCCTCTATTCCCCTCCCCCCACACTCAGTGGTTGAAACGGAGCAGAACAGGTAAACTCCCCTTTTCTGTTGTACAAACTGGGCTCAAACAGAGGAAACAGAATTAAGGAAGTCTTTGGTGGGGGACAGGGATAATGACAGATGCTGAACTGAAGGTGGAAAGTTAAACTCTATGATTGAGAAGTTTAATGAGCCTGTAGGCAGGGAAGGAATAGAGACAAAGATGTAGTGAACGAACCTGTGGACATGGGTAGGGGAAGGAGAGGGTGGGGCTAATTGAGAGCAGCAATGACATATATACACTGCCATGTATACAACAGACAGCTAGTGGGAAGCAGATGTATTAACACAGGGAGCTCAGCTCAGCGCTCTGTGACTAGAGGGCTGAGATACAGTTGGGTGGGAGGCAGACACAAGATGGAGGGGATATATGTATACTTAGAGCTGATTCATGTTGTCGGACAGCAGAAACTAACACTACATTGCAAAGCAATTATACTCCAATTAAAAATAAATTTTAAAAATTTGCTGAAAGAAATTTTAACAAAATTGAGTTTGGAAAGTTGATCTCAGAGAATTTGCATAAATCACGCCAGTTACTGGGCATTAACTTAGTTATTCACTAAAAACCTGGAGGCTTACAGAATCATACCCATAGGCTGAATAATGGAATGGAAAAATTTTTGAGAAAATACTAAGTCTATTCACCACTCTGGGCAAGGTTGATATTGAGAGGGTGGTGGTTTTAGTCGCTAAGTAGTGTCTGATTCTTTTGCAGCCGTGCTGGGCTGCTCTGTCCATGGCTTTTACCCAGGCAAGAATACTGGAGTAGGTTGTCATTTCCTTCTCCAGGGGATCTTCCTAACCCAGGAACTGAACTCGTGTCTCCTACAGATTCTTTACCGCTGAACCACCAGGGAAGCTCTCTTGATTTTGAATAATACCAGACAACTGGAGAACTACTCAGAAAGGTTATCACCATGGCTCACAGGAGTACAGTGGCAAACCATTACTTTTATATCCTGACATGCTTGTGTCTATGACTTTTTTTCCCACACTGCAGATTAAGTCATTTCATAAAAACCTGAGAAATGTTAAACATAAATAAATCTCTTTACCAGAAAATATATTCTTTTTTTTCATTACTCTAGCTTCTAAATTCTTAGATTGCTGGAGACAAATGTCATCATTTCACTATCATGCCATTCAGTAGAGAACAGTTCTGAAGTTCTAACAGTGGACACACATTCAAGTTACTAGGAGAGCTTTTACAAAATTACTGATAGTAGGGCTCCAACCCCAGAGATTCTACTTTAATTGGTCTTTGGTGGAGCCCTGATATTTGTATCACTTATAAAGCTTTCCAGGTGACTCTACAGTACAGCTGGGTTAAGAACCACTGCTACAGATTACTGTTGTTTAGTTTCTGAGTGGTGTCTGACTCTTTCTCGATTTCCTGGATTGTGGCCTGCCAGGCTCCTTCATCCATGGGATTTCCCAGGCTAGAATACTGGAGTGGGTTGCCATTTCCTTCTCCACTGGATCTTCCTGATCCAGGAATTGAACTCATGTTTCCTGCATGAGCAGGCAGATTCTTTACCACTGAGCCACCCAGGAAGCCCACAGAGTATTACCTATTTACAGAAATGGGAGAAATTCTCTTAGTTCTTAAAATACATTGCAACTATAAGCAGTAGAAACTCAATATTATGATAAATTCTCAATAGCAAATGCCTGTTCCTTGAACTTTATATCCTAGGTTATACCTAGGAACTTGTCTAATACGTTCAACAAATATTAACTGAATGCATAAAAACTGAGACTCAGTCTTAAAAGTCATATGTTTCTAAGAATTTATTCATTTTTTTCTACGTCTTCCTATTTTTTGGGCACATAATGGTTCATAACAGTCCCTATCAGCCTTTTAATTTCTGAAGCATATAGTGTAATGTTTCCTCTTTCATTTCTGATTTTATTTATTTGCATCTTCTTTCTTTTTTTCCCCTCAGGCTAGCTAAGGGTTTGTCAATTTCATCTTTTCCAAAAACCAAATTCTCGGTTTGGTTGATCTTTTCTATTGTTTTTCTATATTCTATTTGATTTATTTTTGCCCTAATTCTTCTTATTTCTTTCCTCTGCTAAAATGTGGGCTTAGTTTGTTCCATTTTCTAGTTCAGACCAATAACAAACAAAAATGTTGAAGGAATAATTTAAAACCTCATGACAAAGGAAAGTCCAGGACCAGATGGTTTCACAGGTGAATTCTAAAGAACATTTTACAAATAATTAATGCAGTTTTTCTTAAATTCTTCCAAAAAGACAAGAGGGAATACTTTCAAACTCAAAACCTGAACAAGAAACACAAAGCTTAAGGCATCACACTTCCTGGTTTCAAACTATATTACAAAGTTATAGTAATCATACAGTATGGAACTGGAACAAAAACAGGCATATAGACCAATGGAACAGAATAAAGAGTCCGGAACCATACCTGTGCCTATACAGTCAACTAAGCTTTGACAAAGTGCCAAGAACACAATGGGGACTAGGTAGTCTCTTCAATAAATGGTATTAGGAAAATCAGATAGCCATTTGCAAAAGAATGAAATTCTACCCTTATCTCATACCAAGTAACAAAAATTAATTCAAAACAGATGAAAGACTTAAATATGTCTTTATTGAACTATAAAACTGCTAGAAGAAAACACAGAGAATAAAGCTTCTTGACACTGATCTTAGCAACAATTCATTGATCATAATAGCAAATTCACAGACAACTAAGGCAAACATTGACAAGTGAAGTTGCATCAAACTAAAGAGCTTCTATACAACAAAGGAAACAATCAACAGAGTGAAAAGTCAACCTACCTAGTGGAAGAAAATATTTGCAAACCATATGTCTGATAAGGGGTTAATATCCAAAATATATTTAAAAACTCATATAACTCAAGAGTTAAAAAAAAAAAACCCAATTAAAAAAATGGTCAAATGACCTGAGTAGACCTTTTAAACAAACAAACAAAAAAAAGACATACAAGTGGCCAAAAGATGCATGAAAATATGTTCATCATCACTAACTATCAGAGAAATGCAAATCAAAACCACAAGGGGACATCATTCACATCTGTTAGAAGGGTTATCATCAAAAAGATAAGTGGGAGATATAGAGAAAAGGGAGCCTTATGCACTGTTGATGGAAATGTAAATTGGTGAAGGCATTATGAAAAACAGTATGAGGATTCCTTGTAAAATTAAAAACAACTACCATATGACCCAGCAATTTCACTACCAGGTATAAATCCAAAGGAAATGAAATCTGAATCTTGAATAGGCATATACTCATGTCCATTGTAGCATTATTCATAATATAGTTAAGATATGAAAACAACTTAGAAGTCCCTAGATGAATGAATGGATAAAGAAAATGTGGTATGTACATACAATGGAATATTATTTAGTCTTAACAAAAATCGGGATCCTGCCAGCATAGGATTTGTGGCAGCATAGGTGAACCTGAAGGACATCATGCTGATTGAAATGAACCAGACACAGAAAGACAAATACCAAATGATCTTGCTTATATGTGGAATCTAAAATAGTAAAATTCATTGAAGCAGAGAGCAGAACAGTGGTTGCCAAGTGTGGTGGGGGGCAGGTGGTGGTGGGGAGATGGAAATGTTGGTGAAAGGGGATAAAGTTTCAGTTAGGCAAGATGAATGAGTTTTGAAGATCTAAAGTACAGCATGATAATGACAGTTAAAAATGCTGTATTTTATACTTGAAATTTGCTAAGAACACAGATTTAAATCTTCTCAACACATACACACTCTAAATACATAGAAGGGATGGATACACTACTTGGCTTGACTGTGGTGATCTTTTCATGATGTATTCATTTATCAAAACATCAAGTTGTACACCTTAAATGTATATTATTTTTAGGTATCAAGAATACCTCAATTAATTAGCTTTTTAAAAAAAAGAAAACTGAGGAGAAATGAAAACTTCAGAAAATCTATTGAACTAACCAAATAAGGAATTTTTAAATAAACAGAAAAGGCCAGCCAGGAGTAACAGAGTCCCAGTATGGCTAGTAAAGATTATGGACACCAAACACATTCCCAGCCATCTTTTATTACAACAAACAGGTTTATGGGACAAACCAGGCATAAATTGGCCCCAAACATTCAGTTATTGGCCTTAGTATATTCTGCTCCTGAAGGAAGATCAGATCATGGAACAAAACATCCTTCTAAAATATATGACCTGGAATATTAGAAGTACTGGTAATACATTTAGACTAGGCTTTGACCCAAAAGTAAAAGGAAGGCAACCACAGACTCTCAAATATATATCCCCAAATGTGAAATCTCCTCAATATAAATGACGTGACCAGTCGGACTCTTTCTGAATTTGTGTATCTTTCTGTTAAACAAACCTCAGACATGTCCAAGAAAAACAAGGCTGATAACATACAACATTAGATGAGGAATAACAGATAAATCTTGCTTTGGGGCTCATTTGGGCTGAAAGTTCTAAAGCCTCTTAAAACAAGTCTTGTGAACCTTAATTGGATGTTATGACAGAGATGAGGTGAAATTTTTAAGAGAGAAAATTTCTGTTTAAGAAGCCATATCTTAACATTAAAATTTTTCTTTTGGTATTATTACACATCAAATCTTAACATCAAAAATATCTTTTGGTATTTATTATTATAAAGTTTATAAATTATTTGATAACTAAAGCTTCTATTCATGTAAGTATCAACATTATTATGGGAGAAAAACTGTTTGCAATTAAAGTCAGAGGAGTTAGCTTATTTTCCCTTAGCACGATTATTATGAAATGACAAGGTTGAATGATCTTCCTTATTCCCGTGAGATAAGACTCCTTGGGGCTATTTATTTTAATTTTTCTATGTTTATACTAACAACATTCTGGCAGCCACATCCCTTTGGAATAATATCATAATCTTAATTTTTTTAGGCATCTCTATGGTGTGATGATTTTTATCTCTTGTTCATTTAATAATTTTGTTCAACTCAAAAAAAATTGTATTCAACTCAAGAATTCAATTCATGGATCCAGTGGTTAAGAATCTGCCTTCCAATATAGGAGATGCAGGTTCTATCCCTGGTCCTGGCTGGGGAGTTAAGATCCCACATGCCCTGGAGCAACTAATCCTGTGAGCCACAACTAGAAAGAGCCAGCATGCTCTAACTAAGATCAATGCAGCCAAAAATAAATAAATAAGTACTTTAAAAAAAAAGAATTCAATTCAAAATGTTTTAACTTTAAAAAGCGTTTTCAACCTTTATAGGTATGTCTTTTGTTTGTTCTTTGGCCATCTATGAAGTTGACAAGATTTTCATCTAATCAGTTGGGATTTAATAAAGTATTCATACTAAATGTATTAAATAATCTATTCTATTAATCTATTAATCCATAGTGTTAATTAGTCTAGAGATTGATTTGGCATTTCAGAAAGTAAAAAAGGTTAGAAAAACTTAAAAAAAAAAAAAAAAGGTCACAAAAGATTTACAGCAAAATGCAATAATCAATGCTCCAATATCAGAAACTGGGAAAATCAAGCACTGCTTGTTTTCTCTGAGTGTAGAGAAAAGACAGGGGAGAAGCCAAGCACGTGATTCTGCTCAGTATCTCTCCGGGTCAGGGCTGCTTTCCCAGCCTTAAGCACTGCCAATTGAGAATGAAGGGTTTTATATGTAATGCTTGTTTATAATTTCACTGTGTTTTTTTCTCCACTGATTTTTTTTCAAAAGATCGCTTTGAGAAGATGTTCTACACTCAGGGGGTTAACCAAGCCTCCTCCAAGCTTCTAGTCCATCAGGGAACACAGTATTTAACTCCAGAAGTAGAGTCGTCATCTATTCCATAAAATCCATTTTAGCTTCCTTTATAGTTTTATAATATTGGGAATAGAATAATTGTTTTCTGATAGATTTAAAACTATAAATATCAGACATTAATGTGAACAATGACATCATATCACTAGGACTGGAAAATTAGCCTAGCGGATTAATGCAGCAGGGGATGGAAGTTACTTGGGCTGAACTGGAATGCTGATCATTATACTACCACACACATTCTAGTTACCTACTGGGCCTATAAGGACATATACATTCATAACTGCTGATCTTTCTCAAGAGTTAATAAGGTGACTGAATTGAACTTGGATGTATAAATATGGAGTGGAGAGATGAGAGAAAACCCAGTAAGTCTGTTAACTGTTAAAAATGAATTGCCACATTCTTAGATATACCCATCAAGTAAAATTAGATATTTAATTTTCAAATACATGAGGTTTTTAAAGTATCTTTGATATTAATTTTTTATTTGATATCAATTTCTCATTTAAAATCTTTCTTTGCTGCAATCACCCTTTCAGTCTTTGAATTTTATTGAAAGGGCTCCCCTGGTGGTTCAGACAGTAAAGGATCTGCCTGTAATACAGGAGACCCAGGTTTGATCCCTGGGCCAGGAAGATTCCCCGGGGAAAGGAATGGTTATCCACTCCAGCATTCTTTCCTGGAGAATTTCATGGACAGAGGAGCCTGGTGGGCTACAGTCCATGGGGTCACAAAGAGTTAGACACGATTGAGCAACTAACACTAAACGTATATCACTAAAATAACTTTATTGAGACTTTCAATGTCTAAGTCAAAGATCTCTCTTGGTAAATGTCACATTTCACCTGAAAATATGTGGGTTATTTTCAAATATCTTGACATTGATTTCTAACATAATTCCACAGTGATAAGAGAACAGACTCTGTATGATTTCATTTCTATACCATTAAATTTTTGCACTTTGTTTTATGTCCCTGGATATATTCTAGACTCTCCTAGTTTACAGCCTATGGGAACTTAAATAGAATTTGTATTCTACTGTTGTGTGAAACTGTATAAATCTTAATTATGTTGAATTGGTTCATGGTGCTTCTCAGGTCTACTGTATCTTTCTATTTTTCTATATACTCATTCTATTAATTTGTTAGAGTTTGATATTGAAACACCAACTAAAAATCTTAATGTATCTACTTAAAAAATAATTGTAATGTATAGTGCAACTATATGTAACTTGGTTCTGTATTTTCAACGTCTCCTGTAAATGTGTTATAATAGTTTCATAATTAAAAAAGATTTTTTTTAATGAATTTCCACAAAAGGCCATCTATGGTAGACTGCAAAACTGGTCCCAGTTCTTTACCAACCTGGCATCAATGCCTTTCCTTGTAACATTTTTGCTCTCTCACACTGACTTTGAACTTGGTCAGGTAATTTACTTTGGTCAATGTACATCTTCAGAAAAAATATGACAGAGCTATTTATCAGTGCCCAACATACAGTAGGACACCATTCTTCAATAGGGCTTGTGTTGTGAAGTGACTTTATACTGAACTGTACTGACTCTGATTCTCTTGAGAAAAACAACACATGGGGTGAATTCAGCTCTGCAGTCCATTTTTTTTCCTATTTCTTTATATTCTTACCAGATTTGGAAATGCCATTTGTTTGAAACCTTTTTTCTTCTTCTTCAAATCCCTAAAGAATAGGTGGTTCACTCCTCTCCCTATTTTTTATTATTTCCTATCTACCCCAGTATGTATTTATTGAATGCATTTTTTTAATATTTGAAAGTCAAATAGGACATATATGTTTATAAATTTTATACTTTTCATTCTGGTTTTTCAGTTCATTATAAGTAGACAACAACCAATATTTTTCATAGTATCTTTTTTTTTTTTTAAGAAAAGTGGTCACACCCTTTCTCTTTAAGAAATTTGTTTTTTTTTTAATTGGAGTGCCTTGCAAAATGTTGTGTTAGTTTCTGCTTTACAATGAAGTATCTTAATAAAATCCTAATGACTGGAGTTTTAATATACTAGGTGACAAACATGGTAGTTCTGAATTTCACAGGACATCCATGTTTGATGATTTGCCAAATGACAGACTTTTGCTTGTGGTTCTAATTCATTCCTGAAGCTGTTTCTCAGTCTCTCTCTCAGTACAAGATGCTCGCAATGTAACATTTACATTACTGAGCCAATATGAAATTTCCTATACATTTCTTACCAGTTTTGTGAGACACATGTTTTGGCTCATCCCTATAGAATATTTCAGCATGCTAATCTGGGCAAACTATATAATAGGAATATTCCAAATTTGTACCTTTTGACTTTACTGTGTACATTTATTTTCAGTTATGTCTCACAGTGTTACCACCATGTAGCAACATATAGTGAAGATTTACAAAGTTTTGATATTCAAGATTAAGAGAACAGGTGAATTCCTAAGGATGAAAGATCTATTCTTTCTATTTAGCTCACAGATCTGGTTTGATATGAAGCTGGCCTCCAAAGAAGACAGATGAACTCACTAGTTGATTCAACCAACAGACTCATCTTCAGAGTAGACCCAAATACCAGAATGGCTAAATACCAGAACTGATCTGGTAACTTTCAAGATATAGCTTTTAGTCATGTTTCCCAGAGTATGTTATTTACACTGGGGCCTCTGTGGAACCAAAATGATCTCTAGGTATCAATGGATCCAGTGAGGAACATCTATCGAAGCTTTCACTATCTCTCAGACTCTGCGCAGACCTGGAGAATACGGAAAAAAGTAAGACTTGGACCCTGATTTCAAAAAATTCTCACTCTAATCAGAATAAATTGACGTTTTCCTGAAACTACCTCTCACCACTTTCTGTTGCTTATGAAAAGTCTAGACAAATCAGCAGATGCATAACTTGCCCTTCCTCTGTTTCACATATTATAATATATAATAATTTTGATCAAACCTCTTCCTTGCCACATATAATACTTTTCACTGTCAAATAAAATTTGACATTTCATTAAAATATTACCTTTCATTAAAAATATTACCATAGTACTTTGTGTTTTATAGTTTGGAGAAAAATCTAGTCATAGACTACACAACTCAAGAAGTTTTGACTTATTATTATTCTAAGTAAAAACTTTCCAGTCCAGCACCTCAAGCCTTTTCCTTTCAGCTTAGGAACTGTGAGCCACTCTTACTTCCCCTTTCATCATCGCTCCCACTATTCACATCCGAATTTCCACAGCCATTTCTATTCTTCCAAATCTCCTTATATGCACAACTCACCATTCAGGAAACTGAATGACTTTGGGGAACTTCTGACCATTACAACGTCTAAAAAATCATATAGCCTTCGTTTTCAAACTACTGGTAACATTGGAATACAACATAATATGCTACTAATGTTAATATAATTGTGATTAGTCACCACAGTTGTTAGGATGGTACCAAAAGTATAATAGATTATGGAGCTATAGATACTAGATCCATTTTTGATAATTCATTTCTAATAATATATTTTCCTTCCAGTTCTAACATGAAAACAGATGAGAAAATGTGCTTGGTGAATGAGATAAATTCTATGGAGCTTATCACATAAGAGTATCTAAATACCTAGCAGGAGATGGTCGTATTTGATTCTTTGGGCCTGCCTTTCATTCCTTCAGTCCGGATTTGTGTGCAACAAAACGCCCCGCTTTACCCCCAAAGTACAGCTCCGACCTGCTCCCGCGGGGTCTTGCAAGGGAGCCTTACCCTGTGGGTTCAGGACTTACTTGCTGCTGAGGCAGCGTCTCAGCGAGTAGGAGGCCCCTCCGCCGCAGGTGCGCGAGCACTCGCTCCACGGGCCCCAGGCGTCCCACAGGCCGTCGCGGTCCTCCTCAGAGCGCGCGGTCCTGGAGCTCTGCGAGGAACGAGAGCGCGGTCAGTATGAGTCCTCAGCGAACCCGGAAGCGTGTGTCCTAACCGTGGGTGGGCCCGCGTGTCTGGACACGAGGGCCTTGTGGAGGACGAAGCTGAGCGCAGAGTCTCAGATTCTTTCCAGTTTAATCATGTACCTATGTTTGGGCGGAGGAATATTTGAGTGCAAGGGCCCCAGGCTGTGACTGAAAAAGGCCCAGGGCCTGCATGAATGGGAGTGAATGGGAAAAGGTGGCCAGAACTAACAGTCAGAGGAAGGTAAACTGCACTCAAGTCAAAATTTCATGAGACTACTTTTCGCCGCTCTGTGAAGAGAGAAGCTACACTCGAGAGATGTTTCTGCTCTGAGAAAATTGACATGTGCATACTGTCACTGCTTTCCAAAATTTACTGTTTTATACAATGGACTTTTTTTTTTTAGGGAAGCAGCAGCATTCTTGGTTTTTAGACTTCTCAATGAGAATAATTCTATGAATTAACTGTAGTAATACAAGGACTAGACAGACAGATTTGCTAGTTATTGACAGACTTCCTAGTGAAATCTGCATATACTCTAAGGAAAACTATTATGTGTAGGTGTCCATGTAGTGCTTCACACTTCCTAGAAGAGTTAAAGAGAAAATTGGTGCCAGTCTTATAATAGTTAACAGAACAGATTTTGGAGTTAGAAACTGCCTGGGTTTGGATATGGATTCTGTTTTTTAACTAATTATGTGTCTGTGCACAAGTAATTTCCCACCTCTCTACATTTCAATTTTCCTTTCTATAAAATGGGGATAATATAACCATGCCACAATATCCACGTGTGGCCCTGTGCACGCACTTGCGCGCACACACACACACACACACACACATACTGTAAAAAGACTCCTTATATAAACTAAACTTAGGACAAGTTTCAGAGTAAATCACAAATAAATATTACTGATTATTATGTTATTATAAATTGAGAACATGTCTTTATGTATGTTCACAGTTGTATTAGTCTGTTCATGCTGCCATGACAAATTAGCAGACTAGATGTCTTAACAGAAATTCATTTTTTCACAATTCTGGAATCAAAGTCCAAGACCAGGATGCCAGCATGGTTGGCTCCCAGTGAAGACTTTCCCCTTAGGTTGCAGATGGCTGCCTGTTCACTTTGTGGTCATATGACCTCCACTTTCTGTGAGTAAGAGAGGGAGTGAGCTCACTGGTGTCTCTTGTTGGTAGTGCATTAATCACATCATGAGGGCCCCACCCCTACAATCTCATCTAAATTAATTCTCTCCTAAAGGCTCTATCTTCAAATAGCATCACATTGAACATGAGGGTTTCAACATTTGAATTTGGAGAGAACATACTCAGTCCATAGCAGGAGTTCTACAAATAGCTAGCGGAAACTGTGGCCAAGTTACTTTACTGAATAAACCAGGTGATATCCATATAATAAAGGTGGTATCATTTCATGTCAAAGGCATACACATAACAAATGTTAAAATTTCAAAACTATATTTGGAAAAAGCAATTTGTAAAGAAAATGTGTATGATAGGCTATATGATGGTTTCACATTCAGTTTGTTTTCTCTGAGGAGACAGCATAAGCAGAAAAAGCATGGAATACAAAGGCAACAGGAGGGCAACCTTTTAAAGCATTGTGAGAACCTGAGATGATGCAGGTAAAGTGACCAGCATATAGTAGGCTGTATAAATGGTAGCTCTATTTAATAATAATAATAATATTATTTTTAAAGACTTTCTCACACCCTATCTAGTTATACTCAAGGCTATATCACCCAATTAGGAGGAGTCCCTGAAAAGGCAAAGAACATTGTATCACCCCTAGAAAACTATTTATTTTGAAGTAATGGGATTCTTTACAAATATGTAGCTATGGGACTCATTTGTCAAACTGACTACTCCTTGGAACTTTTACAACCTGTACAAATGAAGTCACAAACTTGGCCTTAGAGTATTATATCAAGGAATGTCTAACTGGTACATATTGTATTTACATTCCTGAATCATTTGAAATAAGTAGTGGGAAATGGTTAAAAGCAGAGACATAGACCTACTTGGGCTTCCCTGGTGGCTGAGTGGTAAAGAATCCACCTCACAATGTAGGACAGATGGGTTTGATCCCTGAGTTGGGAAGGTCCCCAGGAGAAGGAAATAGCAACCCACTCCAGTATTCTCGCCTGGGAAATCACATGGACAGAGGAGTCTGGCAAGCAATAGTCCATGGGGTCACAAAAGAATTGGACATGACTTGGCGACTAAATAACAATGTAGACCTACTTAGCCTACAGTGGAATACTGGCTCTAGAGCTTCCCAGCTGTAATTTACTTATGCTTCCATTTTCTTATCATAGATTGGGAAGAATAAAGCTATCTATATTCCTGAGACATTGTGAGGATTAGAATAGTTAATATATAAAAAGCACACAAGGCAGAAACAACCCAAATGTCCATGAGAGGATGAATGGATAAACAAAACGTGCTGTATTCATAAAACGGAATGTTATTCAGTCTTACAATATGACCCGGTCATACCACTAGTGGACACATACCCTGAAAAAACTGTAATTCAAAAAGACACCATGCACTTCAGTGTTCTTTGCAGCATTATTTACAATAACCAGGACAATGGAAGCAACCTAAATGTCCATCAACAGATGAATGGATAAAGAAGATGTGCTACATATATGCAATGGAATATTACTCATACATAAAGAGGAATGATATTGGGTCATTTGTAATGTGGATGGACCTATAATCTGTCATACAAAGTGAAGGAAATCAGAAAGAGAAATGTAAATATCATATATTAATGCATATATGTGGGTTTAGAAAAATGGTAGAGATGAACCCTTTTTCAGGGCAGGAATAGAGACACGGGCATAGAAAACAGATGGGTGGACACGGGGTGGAGGTGGTAGAATGAACTGGGAGACTGGGATTGCCATATGGGCACTTCCACGTGTAAAACAGATAGCTAGTGGGATCCTGCTGATTAGTGCAGGGAGCTTGCAGTTCAATGCTCTGAGGTGACCTAGAGGGGTGGAGGTCCAAGAGGGAGAGAATACAGGTATACATATAGCTAACGCACTTTTTTGTACAGAAGAGACTAATACAGCAATGTAAAGCAAATATATCCAAATAAAAAAGAGTAACATTTTTTTAAAAGGCAGGAAATTCTGACACATGCTATGACATGGATAAATGAGGAAATTATGCTAAATGAAATAAGCTAGATACAAAAGTATGACTATTACATGAATTCACTTACAGGAGGTATGTAGTCAAATTAATAAGAGACAGAAAGTCAAATGGTGATTCCTAGGGACTGAGGGGAGGGAGAGAATGGGGAGTTATTGTTTAATGGACAGAGTTTCAATTTGAGAAGATGAAAATAATTCTGGAATTAGATGCTAGTGATAGCCCACATAACAATGTGAATGTACTTCATGCCATTGAACTGTACACTTAAAAATGAGTAAGATGGTATATTTTATGTTATGTATGCTATACCACAATAAAAATAAACATATATGCACACTTTTAAAAACTCATAAGCCCCAAATAATAAATACTATTTAAGCATTTTATACCACTGTTATTGATCTAATATTAATTATTATTATCATTTATGCATACATATGGGATCTAAAAGGTACAATGAGAAGGTAACAATGCTTTTTTCTTTTTCTGCTGAGCTTAGTTGAGACACTGCACTCTGTAAATTTCATCTTTCTTAAAACTTCAACTTTCCCACAGCAAAAGCTTTCAGTCACCTGTCACATGACACTGACCTGGTGATAAGATCTGCCAGGAGTTTGAGGTTCCTATAAAATGCAGCACAGAATGTGAAAGAGAAACCCATTGATTACCCTCAAATCTGTCCTTTCTAAAGTATTTACTGAGCTCCAACGCCTGTTTTTTAAGGTTAATAAAACCAATCTCTAATCATACAGGATATTCTTTTTCCAAGCATAATTACCTAGTGAGAGAGAAAAGACACTTTGCATTGAAATATACATACTGAGTCTCTTGCTCATCCAGTAAGTTCGTTCCTTAGATTTGTGAAAAGTTTTTGTGCACCTCCTGACTCCATTTTTGTTTGCTCTGTGTGGTTGGAAGATGGTTCCGTTGAGAGTGTATTTGACTGATATAGCAATTATTTATGTGGCACAGATGCATTGTACAATGCAATTTCCTTTATTTTATTAAAATTCAATCTGAGATGAAAACCAGTGTCACAAATGCTAGCATGCATGAAGTAATTAAAATAAGCAAAATGAGTGGTTACAAATCATGATACTATCCAGGTACCACAACTGAAAAAAAAATTCACACACAGTATTCACAGGTGAACTCTTCTTTTATGTGAGGTAAGAACACATGAATGCCAAATCCTGGAGTCATTTCTCCCTGGTGGCTCTCTGGATAAGATATTTAGAAAATAATGTCTGGTTGGGAGGGGGGATCGGGATGGGGAACACATGTAAATCCATGGCTAATTCATGTCAATGTATGGCAAAATCACTACAATATTGTAAAGTAATTAGCCTCCAACTAATAAAAAAAAAAGAAAAGAAATAATAAATAAATAAATAAATAAAAATGTAGAAAATAATGTCTGGTTGAAATCTGGCTTTTCTAGAGAAGGAAATTGTTTCAGACTCTGTGCTAAAGTTGCTTGGTAGTTTTCATGTGCCTGGTAGGGAAATTAAAATGGAGGAAGTCTTGCTCAGCTTTCAGAAGAAGGAGAGCCGGTCTCTTATCTGCTTCTGACCTGGACACTGCCCAGATACCCTGCCTGCCTGCAAGCACAGCAAGTAAGATGGCATTTTAGATAAGAAAGGGAATGGGTCTTGGAATTCTTGAGACCCTGGAATTCTGGCCAACCCCTCAAGATCTAATGAAATCCTGTGACTCACAAGGTGAAACAAACAGTATTGTAAAAGTTAAAAAGAAAAAAACAGAACTGCATTTCAGCACACAAACTAATAATGATAGTATCAGCTTGTGGCCTGGGATTATAAGTGGGAGTCTCCAAAACTGCAATTTGAAATTTCACCCATGGAGCAGATACACTGCCTAGGACCTTTTTCCCATTAGGACTCCAGATTGCTGTTAATGAAGGACTTCCCAGCACTGTTTAAGTATGGATGTTGGTCTGCCCAATTTGGTGATGCATGTGCTGCTACTTTTCTCTACTGTTTCTATTTCTTTTCTTTTAATGACTGCATATTGAAAATAAGTCAAATAATCCTCTATTAAATATTGAAACTTGTTGTGTGTGACAAGTGGTTTCTTTTGTTAACAAATTCTTTGAACCTAAAGCCAAAGTAAAACTTTCAGCAAAACAGAAATTGGCACTCTGAGCAGGGTTCATGAAACAAAATGCCACTCTTTAAAAACAAAGAGGTTAAGACTAATCAAGTTTTTATTCCCTGATATGAAGATTTGCCTTACTGCTCATTAGCTACTGAATGGAGCATATCCACTGGATTGTGTGAAAATTAGGATCCCAAATTAAAATGGGCCAAAGCTTTTGATGTTATTAAATGTTTGCAAGTCATGCCAAATGAGAAAGAATAAGAATGTACCATGCAGGCTCGGAGAGGCTAGATCCTCCTCTTTGCCTACAGTGAGGTGCATGAGGCTAAATTAAAATTAGTTGAAGGTATGGCAATAACAGAAGGGAAGCCAGAATTAGAGAAAGAATCATGTGATGTGCAAGGATGATTGTCCATGTTCCAATGTCAAAATTATATTTTAGCTGATCAAGTCTCCACTTTCCAGTCGGTAGCCAGAAAAGCTTCTGTGGAGGTTGCACAAGCTAAATTATCAGCAGCAATGTGGCACGGCAAAGTTAACAAAAAGAAAGTTCATCTGGCAAAAGCTAAAGCAGGGGTAGACTTGGTCCCCAGTGCTTGGGATGGGGATATCTGGAATGATAGTTCGAACACAGAAGCAGATGAGAATGCAGACTAGAGAGCACAACCTAGCTCTATGCAAGCCAAGGAGGAATCAAAACCCATACGCTCAGCCAGCATGGCATTGGAAAATGGAAACGGATGCCCAGGGGAATACCATAAGGAAAGATACCCTTGAGGATTACACAAAATCAATGACATTTTAAGCACATTTACTGAGAGGTCTGGATAGCCCCTATTTCTTGAGTAGTGGTGCATATATGACACTGAGGTAGCTGGAATTCTCATAGATGAGGATAACACAAATAAATCTGGTACATCAGTAATGATTCTTTTGTGCAACAAGCTTTTAGAAATAAAAGTCAAAGTCCAGAGACTCAAATCTACTAGAAGTGGTGGCTGAAGGCTGCGATAAGATATAACCTTTAGAATCTACATGACCTGGGGGTGAATGCTCTTGGTATTCTTTAAAGGACTGTGTTCAGAGACTAGAGGAGGAGGCTATGAAATGTGAAGCATGACGATGAGATGTCACAAATGCCTTTAACAGTACAAACAAGAAAGATCTTTAAAACAGCCCCTCCCAGCTACAAGCATGTCATTTTAACCCTTTTGTTAAATGAGATGGGCACTCCCATTAATGAAGCAATTAATAAAGTTCAGCAGTTAGGTGACTTAGGAGAAGTGAATTTCCAAAAGACAGAGGATAGATAACTGAATAAAATCAATAACAGAGTATCTAAAAAGGAGATGGAATTTCCTTAAAGAGGGAGGCCCTAGAGAGAAAACTGATGGAGTAACTATTACAGAATTATGGGACATGTATGGCAGGGAGGGATTAGATATAAGAAAGGTTTCCCAGGACACTGTTATGGATAAGGAACAGGAGGAAGGAAAAAGGGGACCAAAGGAAATAATACATTTAGGATGATGGTGGTGAAGATGAATCTAAGTACTCAGATTTTTTTCCTAATCCAATTTATCCCTGGAAGGATTTGGGGAAAAATAAAATGAAACAATGAGTTGTGGCCAAGCTCTGGTAAATTGTTGGGGTAGAAAAGATATGTGGCTTCATGTTAAAGTAACGATTTTTTTTTTTAAAGAGCTCACAAATGACTGAGGGCATTAACTGATACTGGAGTGGAGGCCTCGTTAATATGGAATCCAAAGGATTTTAAAGAACAGAAAGTGATAGGAATTGGCCTTGGAGGTAAACGGATCGGAACTATACAAACTAAAATTGATTTAAAAATAGGGCAATTACCTCAAAGAATTTATTCAGTAATGATCATTCCTGTTCCAGAATATATAATTATGATTGATAACTTGGTTGGCAGGACTCTGAATACTTTAGTGGGGAGATATCAATTTGGGGTGCATGCTTTAAAGTTGGCATCTCCTGTAATTGTGGGAAAGTTAAGCATGACCCCCAAAAAGTTGCTGGCCCTAATAAATTAGTTCAACTGAAATAGTACTGAATTCCTGGGGTACAGGCTGAAATTTGTAAAACTATACAAAATCTGTTAGAGGCTGGAATATCAATTACCAAGTCTACTGAATGCAGTATGGCGCTGGAGCCGCGAGTGGCCGAGAGGAGCTACCTGACATCCAAGGTCAGGAGCGGCAGCTGCGCTTTGCTGGACCGTCGTGAGGAGATACCCCAAGTCCAAGGTCGGAGAAACCCCAGTAAGATGGTAGGCGCTGGAGTGGCTGTGAGGGTACCCCACGTCCAAGGGCAAAGGAGTAGCCCCAGCAAGATGGTAGGAGAGGCGAATTTGCGTTTAGAATAAATATCCCGACAGAGATGATCAGAGGGCTCACACAAACCCTGTCTGCACCAGGACCCAGGGACACCACAGAGACTGAGACAGAACTATGTTTGAGGGTCTCCTGTGGAGGTATGGGTCAGCAGTGCGGGTGCAACAGACTTGGGTACGGCATAAGCCCTCTTGGAGGAGATCGCCATTAACCCCGCCATAGAGCTGACAGAACTTACACAGGACTGGGAAGTAGATTCTTGGAGGGCACAAACAGAACCTTGTGCACCAGGACCCAGGAGAAAGGAGCAGTGACCCCACGAGAGACTGACCCAGACTTGCCTGTGAGTGTCCAGGAGTCTCCAGCAGAGGTGTGGGTCGGCGGTGGCCTGCTGCAGGGTTGGGGCCACTGAGTGTAGCAGTACCTGCATGCAGTCTTTTGCAGGAAGTCACCATTATCTTCATTACCTCCACCATAGTTTGGCCCCAGGTAAATAGCAGGGAGGGAACACAGCTCCACCCAGCAACAGAAAACTGGATTAAAGATTTACTGAGCATGGCCCTGCCCATCAGAAAAAGACCCAGTTTCCCCCTTAGTCAGTCTCTCCTGTCAGGAAGCTTCCATAAACCTCTTATCTTTCTCCATCAGAGGGTAGACAGACTAAAAACCAGAATCACAGGAAACTAACCAATCTAATCACATGGACCACAGCCTTGTCTAACTCAATGAAACTCAATGCCATGTAGGGCCACCCAAGACAAACGGGTCATGGTGGAGAGTTCTGACAAAACGTGGTCCACCGGAGAAGGGAATGGCAAATCACTTCAGTATTCTTGCCTTGAGAACCCCATGAATAGTATGAAAAGGCAAAAAGATAGGACACTGAAGGATGAAGTCCCCAGGTCGATAGGTGCCCAATATGCTACTGGAGATCAGTGGAGAAACAACTCCAGAAAGAATGAAGGGACAGAGTCAAAGCATAAACAACACCCAGTTGTGGATGTGACTGGTGATGGAAGCAACGTCTGATGCTATAAAGAGCAATATTGCATAGGAACCTGGAATGTTAGGTCTGTGAACCAAGGCAAATTGGAAGTGGTTAAACAGAGGATAACCATAGTTCATAGTTCAGGTGGCTCAGATGGTAAAGCATCTTCCTGCAATGCGGGAGACCCGGGTTTGATCCCTGGGAAGGGAAGATTCCCCGGAGAAGGAATGGCAACCCACTCCAATATTCTTGCTTGGAAAATTCCATGGATTGAGGAGCCTGGTGGGCTACAGTCCACGGAGTCACAAAGAGTCGGACATGACTGAGCAACTTCACTTTCCAATAGAGGATGGCAAGAATGAATGTCAACATTTTAGGAGTCAGCAAACTAAAATGGACTGGAAAGGGTGAATTTAACTCAGATCACCATTATATCTACTACTGTGGGCAAGAATCCCTTAATGGAGTAGCCATCATAGTCAACAAAAGAGTCCGAAATGCAGTACTTGGGCACACTCTCAAAAACCACAGAATGATCTCTGTTCATTTCTAAGGCAAACCATCAATATCACAGTAATCCAAGTCTATGCCCCAACCAGTAATGCTGAAGAAGCTGAAATTGAATGGTTTTATGACAACCTACAAGACCTTCTAGAACTAACACTCAAAAAAGATGTCCTTTTCATTACAGGGGAATGGAATGCAAAAGTAGGAGGTCAAGAAACACCTGGAGTAACAAGCAAATTTGGCCTTGGAGTACGGAATGAAGCAGGGCAAAGGCTGATAGAGTTTTGTGAAGAGAACACACTGGTCATAGCAAACACCCTCTTCCAACAACACAAGAGAAGACTCTACACATGGACATCACCAGATGGTCAACACCGAAATCAGACTGATTATATTCTTTGCAGTCAAAGATGGAGAAGTTCTATACAGTCAGCAAAAACAAGACTGGGAGCTGACTGTGGCTCAGATCATGCACTCCTTATTGCCAAATTCAGACTTAAATTGAAGAAAGTAGGGAAAACCACTCGACCATTCAGGTATGACCTAAATCAAATCCTTTACAATTATACAGTGGAAGTGAGAAATAGATTTAGAGGACTAGATCTGATAGACAGAATGCCTGATGAACTATGGACAGAGGTTCGTGATATTATACATGAGACAGGGATCAAGACCATCCCCAAGAAAACGAAATGCAAAAAAGCAAAATGGCTGTCTGAGGAGGCCTTCCAAATATCTGTGAAAAGAAGAGAAGTGAAAAGCAAATGAGAAAAGGAAAGATAAACCCATTTGAATGCAGAGTTCCATAGAATAGCAAGGAGAGATAAGAAAGCCTTCCTCAGTGATCAGTGCAAAGAAATAGAGGAAAACAATAGAATGGGGGAAAAAGTAGATATCTCTTAAAAAAAATTAGACATACCAAGGGATCATTTCATGCAAAGATGAGCTTAATAAAGGACAGAAATGGTATGGACCTAACAGAAGCAGAAGATATTAAGAAGAGGTGGCAAGAATACACAGAAGAACTATATTAAAGAGATCTTCATGACCCAGATAATCACAACAGTGTGACTGCTCACCTAGACCAGAAATCCTGGAAGAAGTCCAGTGGGCCTTAGGAAGCATCACTACGAACAAAGCTAGTGGAAGTGATGGAATTCCAGTTGAGCTATTTCAAATCCTAAAAGATGATGCTGTGAAAGTGCTTCACTCAGTATGCCAGCAAATTTGGAATACTCAGCAGTGGCCACAGGAAAAGGTCAGTTTTTATTCCAATCCCAAATAAAGGCAATGCCAGAGAATGCTCAAACTTCCACGCATTTGCACTCATCTCACACGCTAGTAAAGTATGCTCAAAATCCTCCAAGCCAGGCTTCAACAATATGTGGACTGTGAACTACCAGATGTTCAAGCTGGTTTTAGAAAAGGCAGAGGAACCAGAGATCAAATTGCCAACATCCGATGGATCATTGAGAAAGCAAGACAGTTCCAGAAAGACATCTATTTCTGCTTTATTGACTATGCCAAAGCCTTTGACTGTGTGGATCATAACGGACTGTGGAAAATTCTTAAAGAGATGGTAATACCAGACCACCTAACCTGCCTCTTGAGAAATCTGTATACAGGTGAGGAAGCAACAGTAAGAACTGAGCATGGAACAACAGGCTGTATATTGTCACCCTGCTTATTTAATCTATATGCAGAGTACATCATGTGAAATGCCAGGCTGGATGAAGCACAAGCTGGAATCAAGTTTGCCAGGAGAAATATCAATAACCTCAGATATTCAGATGACACCACTCTTATGGCAGAAAGTGAAGAGGAACTAAGAAGCCTGTTGGTGAAAGTGAAAGAAGAGAGTAAAAAAGTTGGCTTAAAACTCAACTTTCAGAGAACTAAGATCATGGCATCCGGTCCCATCACTTCATGGCAAATAGTTGGGGAAACAGTGGAAACAGTGGCAGACTTTATTTTGGGGGGCTCCAAAATCACTGCAGATGGTGATTGCAGTCATGAAATTAAAAGACACTTACTTCTTGGAAGGAAAGTTATGACCAACTTAGATAGCATATTGAAAAGCAGAGACAATACTTTGCCAGCAAAGGTTCATCTAGTCAAGGCTATGGTTTTTCCAGTAGTCATGTATGGATGTGAGAGTTACATTATAAAGAAAGCTGAGTGTCAAAGAATTGGTGCTTTTGAATTGTGGTGTTAGAGAAGACTCTTGAGAGTCCCTTGGACTGCAAGAAGATCCAACCAGTCCATCCGAAAGGAAATCAGTCCTGAATATTCATTAGAAGGACTGATGTTGAAGCTGAAATTCCACTACTTTGACCACCTGATGGGAAGAGCTGACTCATTTGAAAAGACCCTGACGCTGGAAAAAATGAAGGCAGGAGGAGAAGAGGACGACAGAGGATGAAATCATTAGATGGCATCACTGACTCAATGGGCATGAGTTTGAGTAAATAGGAGTTAGTGATGGCCAGGGAGGCCTGGCATGCTGCAGTCCATGGGATCGCAAGGAGCTGGACACGACTGAGCAACTGAACTGAGCTGAACTGATGTCTACTGAATGGAATAACCCTGCATGGCCAGTAAAGAAAAGCCATGGCTCTTGGAGAATGTAGATTCCCAGGAACTAAACAAAGTAACTCCACTTCTGACCACTGCAATTCCTGATACGATAACTTTAATAGAATGAATACAGAGCCATCTGGGGCAATGGTATGCAGTAAATGACCTGGCTTATGCTTTCTTTACTATACCCACAAAAGAACAATTATGGAATCGATTTGCTTTCTCATGGCGAGGGTGACAATATACCTTTACTTGCTTGCCACAAGGTTATGTGCACAGCCCTATTATTTGTCACCAACTTGTAGCTGAGCATTTAGATCACATAAAATATCTGATGATGTACAAATATCTCATTATATCAATGATATTATGATACAAGACCAACTAAGGAAAAATTGTTTAAAACCCTAAACCAACATGTGTTAGTATCTTAAAAAACAAAGGATGAGAGATTAATCTTTCCAAAATTCAGAAACCTGCCCAACATTTTTGGAATACAATGGGCTAAAGGACACAGAAAAGTTTTACCTAAGGCTAAACAAAAGATAGGAATATAAAACTCCCCAGAAAAAAAGAAAGACTCAGAAAGTCATTAGGGCTCTTTGGTTTCTGACAATAGCATACTCTACCTTTGGGCCAGATATTGAGTCCACTTTACAAAATAACTAGGAAGAAATATGACTTTCAATAGGCTTATGAGCAACAACAGGCTATTAAATGTGTAATATAGCATGCTTTAGACCTATGCCACTACAACCCAGTGACAGAATTGTATGTGTTTATAAGTGATTTGTATGCTAATTGGAGCTTGCAGCAAAAACATCAAGGCAAAAGAATGCCTTTGAGCTTCTAGAGTAGTAGTTTCTAAAGGCTGGGAGAAATTATACTACCTTTGAAAAACAGTTATGGGCTTGTTATTGGGCTTTGACTGACACAGAACAACTGACTGTAGATCATACCCTAATATTGAACCCTCAAGTGCCAATCATGCAGTGGGTACAAAGTTTGCCCAAAACCCACAGCATAATAAAACAGAAATAATATATTCAAGACCAAGCCAAACCTGGGCCATGTGGGGTCGCTGCCTTACATGAAAGGATTTCTGAAATTCCTATTGAAGGCCTTGAACAAGGCTAAAATTAGGTCCAAGATAACTGAGTCGCCTGTAAAATGGCGAAAGCCTTTTGACTCTTAAACTGCACAAGAAAAACCACATGTATGGTTTGCTGATAGATCAGTTACATATATAGGATCCACGCACTATTGGAAAGTGGTGGCACATAATCCGGTCTCTGCTGAATTGCTGACTACTGGTGAAGCTTAAAGTAGCCAATTTGTTGAGTCACATGCTGTTTATCAGGTATTAAAGCAAGATGATTTAACTGAATGCCATATATGCACAGAATCTTGGTTGGTAGCCAAAGGATAGGCCACTTGGCTCCCCAACGGGTAAAGAATAACTGGCAAATTCACTCCGAAGAGCTATGGGTAAAGAATTATGGTCTGACATTAGGGAAATTGCTCAAACCACTAATGTTTCAGTCTTTCATGTAGATGCTCACAGTGTTCCGAACTCTATGGAATGATGGTATAACTCTATTACAGATGAACAAAACTGAATCCAAGCAGTATAAACTGATCCTTACTCCATCAGCTTAAAAGGTTTGACTTTGTGGGCACACCAAAAATATGGCCATCTGGGAGAAAAAGCAACACACAGGCTCAGGACCAAGGTATTTCCTTAACTATGGATCTCATTAAATCTGTTATTTTACAATATCCAATTTGGCAACATATTAAGCATAGAAGTTTGCTATAACTAGTCAAATGACAATTGACATCCGGCAAACTGCCTGGGCAGATATGAGAAATTCATTATATTGGTCCATTAATTTGAGATAAAGAATGCCAATATGTATGTACTGCTGTGGACACCTATTCTGGATATTTAGTGGCCATTTCTTTTGGAAAAGCCAATCAGACTAATACTACTAGAACTAAATAATTTATAATATGGTGTCCCACTTCAAATTCAGAGTGACAATGGGTCACAATTTAAAGGTAAGTTAATACAAGAGTTTGCCCCGGAACATAATACACAATGGATTTTTCCATTGAATAATCCACTTTAACAGCAATTAATTAAACTTGGAGAGGGCTCTTATAAAAACTGGAGAACTAACTTGAATACTGCCCTCAATATTTTAAGTAATAGACCTATAGGAAAATCAGAAATTCCTTTGATGAGAATGACTATTTCAAACTTACAGATTCATAAAACAGACTTCAGTCTTGAAACAACTGGGTATTGATAAATTAGCCCAGGAGCACTAGCTCTTTTCTGAGCTACTCCTAAGGCTGTTGGACTGGATTTGTACTCTATATCTGAATACAGACTTACTAAAAGATTGATATGTGTTAATTCAACCAGTATTAGAATTAAAATGCCCTCCTGGACACTTTGAATTAATCAAAGAATGTTCCAGTTCAGTTCAGTCGCCCAGTTGTGTCCAACTCTTTGCAACCCCATGGACTGCAGCACCCCAGGCCTACCTGTCCATCACCAACTCCTGGAGTCCACTCAAACTCATGTCCATTGAGTCGGTGATGCCATCCAACCATCTCATCCTCTGTTGTCCCCTTCTTCTCCTGCCTCCAATCTTTCCCAGCATCAGGATCTTTTCAAATGAGTCAGTTCTTCATATCAGGTGGCCAAAGTATTGGAGTTTCAGCTTCAACATCAGTCTTTCCAATGAACACCCAGGACTGATTTCCCTTAGGATGGACTGGTTAGATCTCCTTGCAGTCCAAGGGACTTTCAAAAGTCTTCTCCAACACCACAGTTCAAAAGCATCAATTCTTCAGCACTCAGCTTTCTTTATAGTATAGCTCTCACATCCATACATGACTACTGGAAAAACCATAGCCTTGACTAGATGGACCTTTTTTGGCAAAGTAATGTCTCTGCTTAGCCTTAAAAGGGCTCTGTGTCTGTGGGGGAGTTATAGAACCAGACCACGAAGGAGAAATCCAAGTAATTTTACAAAATGAGGGAAAGGATGATTTGTTTATTAATAAACATGATCAAATTACCCAGTTGCTGATTTTGCCAGGTGCAACTGACAAAGAACAAAAATAAGAACCTATCACCTTATTCACAGTTAGGGACAATGAAGGATTTAGATCCACAAATGAAATACACTAAAGTCTGGGTGAAGCCTGATGGTCCTCCCATATTTTTTGATGTAATTGCACAGAGGAAGGATAATACCATATTAGTGACGATCCTCAGACAGGAAAAATGGAAATATGTGCTATTAACCCACTGTTATTCTCATGAATAGAGTATTCTTGGAAGCCTGACTGTATTGGGGATTTTCATTCATGCCTCAACCTTCAAGAATATGCTACAATTTAAAAAATATTGGGGAATATTCAGATGAAGAAATAGGAGCCATAACTGAACTCAGGATAACTTCACCTGCCCTGTAAATGAGGCCTATCCTTCTTAAATTATGACTTTCTATGGACCAAATTTCTATCTGGTCAGGAGTAAGACCTGACAACCTCTGGGATTGAGCTTTTGTACAATCTCCAAACACTTCCCCTTTGATAGTAGAACTAAAACCTCGTGCTTCCATAATGTGTTGTAATATATCAGAAATTTCTTCTTGCCCGACTGTGGGCCAACAAATGCACAGTATCATAAACTCTTGTAGAAGTGATGCTACTTTGAAACCATATAGTGGAAGATGTACACAAAATGTATCTTTAGCATAAGTTCCTATGTTAATATGTTTCAATAACTCTCAAATTACTGGAACAGGTACCGGGATAGATGTCCTTACAATTTGGGGGACTCATCTAAAAGTTACTCCCCACTTATTAGAATTTAACAATGTACTCAGGTAGCCCCAAATTATCAGAAATTTGTATTAAATTTTAATATTACCTTTCCAGCCCATCCTAAATGTAGGATTAGGAGAGCATGGTTTAATGCTCTATTAGGAACTGCTGGCACTGGAATGGACCTGATAAATACTACTGATGTAGAAATTTTAGCATCCAGATTACATAATATTAGTAAAGATATAGCTCAAGCCTTGACCATTAATGCTAAATGGATCCCTACAACATTAAACCAACATTAACTTAGCTTAACATATGATGCAGAACTTTTTGCAGTTGTTTAATAACTCAGTTACAACTATTTCAGCTTGGGATTCCCAGGTGGCTCAGTGCTAAAGAATCCCCCTGCCAATGCAGGAGACACAGGTGTGATCTTTGGGTTGGGAAGATCTCCTGGAGAAGGAAATGACAACGCACTCCAGTATTCTTGCCTGGAAAATCTCAGGGAGAGAGGAGAATGGTGGGCTACAGTCCATGGGGTCACAAAAGAGTTGGACATGACTTAGCAATTAAACAACAAGAACATTTCAGCTACATCAAACTGAATCCTTAACTGACATGTTTCATTGGGCTGTTTGTTCCATGCAGCTGTTATATGACCTTGCTCAAAAGTATAAGGCCCAAGGAATTTTAATGTCTACGAATGCATATGCATGGAAGAAATTATTTAGAGAATGGATTCCTAACAATCACTGGGTATTAATCCCTAAAAGCATTACCAAAGGCACTGATACCCTGGTCCCAGGGAGCCTTATATAATTATAACATAGTATTATAACATAAGTATTAGATGCCAATTCCATGCGCTACCCACTGTATTTGAAGAAGAGTATTGGTTGCCACACTGAACTGGGAATTATTTGGATTTTAATCATTGTACCTACTTACTGTGGCAAGGCTACCAAGGGATTGCTACGTGGACCAATGTCTTGCCTTTGGGAACCTGCCTTATTGGAGAATTCCATTAATCACTGTGAATGAACTATCTTTCTTAAATGCTATGTTTTTTGAAATAGCCCCTCAATTTGTATGTATTATAACCAATGATGTAGAAAATACTTATACATATCAGTTAGGAACTCCTTTTTCTGGATGCCTAACACATGTTGATCATTTATATTGGAACAGGATCATCCATTACTTTCTCCCGCATGAGAACTCAGGTATTGTGAACTCAGATGTTATTCCCTATACTTTCTGTTCCCAACATTAGCTTCCTCTTAGAACATTTATGTAAGATTTTGCAAGGAACCAGTTACAAAATTTCACAGATAAACGTTCCTTGATAGAACACTCTGTTACTACTCTTCCTGCCAATAAGTTAATGGATGTGAGAGTTGATGTAGAAAAACATACTTCTCACTCATGGTGGGTGTTTTCTTTACTAAATCCCATACTGCTGAACATTGTTTGCTGCATCGTTTGATACACTACTTGTCTATTTGATCACTTTATTTCTATTGACTATCTGGAATTGTTATTTGACTTATAGATTTAAAAAGACCGCTCATGTTATTTTGCCTTATTCTTATGCTCTTCAGCCTAAACAATCCTGAGGCCAACTGTTAGGGAAATTAAAATGGAGGAAGTTTTGTTTAGGTTTCAGAAGAAACAGGCCTCTGACCTGCTTCTGACCTGCCTGGACACTGCCTGGATTCCATGCCTGTCTGCAAGCACAAAAGGGAGTGGTCTTAGAATTCTTGAGCTCCTAGAGGTCTGGCTAACCCCCCAGCCCCACCCCGGAGCCTAATGAAATGCTGTGACTCACAGGTGAAACAGCATTGTAAAAGCGAAAAAAAAAAAAAAAAAAAAAAAAGACCAAAAAACCCCAAAAAACAAAACAGAGCTGCATTTTTCTTGGAAACTGATGATATCAGTTCATGGCCTGAGCAGGAGTCCCCAAAACTGCAACTGGAGGTCATCACCCATGGGGTGGATACACTACCCAGGACCTTTTCCCAACTGGGACTCTAGACTGCTGTTATTAAGGGACTTCTCAGCACTGTTTAAGTCTGGATGTTGGTTAGCCCAATTTGGTGATGAATGTGCTATTACTTTTCTCTGTTGTTTCTATTTCTCCTCTTTTAATGATTGCATATTGAAATTAAGTCAAACAAACAACCCTCTATTAAATACTGAAACTGTTTACTGTGTGTGATGAGTGGTTTCTTTTGTTAATGAATCCTTCAAACTTAAAACAACGGGAAAACTTTTGGCAAAACAGTGCCTTGTCTGGGGAGGCACTAAAATGGCTCTAAGGTGAGGGCTCACTGACTAAACATCTTACCTCATCACCAGCTACAAGTTTCAGCACAACTAGACATATTAAGTGTCCACATTTCTTTGAAGGAGATTGCACGCTAGTCCAGAAGCAAGTCACAGACCTATTCTTCAAACTGGAACAAACTCCAATCTTTTTTTTTAACCAGCAGGATAAACATAATTCATTTCAACTGAATTCATGTTTAATGTCAGAGAAAGTAATTTTCCTCCTCTTTAACTGTGCCAAATTTTTACATCTATAACCATAAATGACATTTCAGCAATGCCTTGCAGGTCACTTAAGACCTAGAAGCATTTGCCTATTCCAGTTGTTAAGAAAGCTTTTGTGATAAATAACTTTTGTGCTTATCCAGGTGAGATTTTTGTCTCATTGCGGAATGTGCATTCTTCACTTCACAGTAGCATTTTTTTAAAACTGAAAACTCCTTGCATCTTGGAAGAAAAACTGAGGCAGAAGAAAACAGGAATAATGAGGTGTCAGCAAGCAATGCTGCTTGTTTCTGAAACAGAAAATCTAAGCTTTTCCCCTGCATTCTAAGCAATGTTTCTCGATTTTATTTCCGTCACTTGAACCTAATATTTTAATGTCAGTGTCTTGGAAACAAGGCCATGAATGCTATGGAAACAGAGTGATCAAGAGATCATTCCTGACCACTGCTGGAAATTTCAGTGACAGTATCAGGTGAAAGGATGATCTTTAGCTACTGATAGACAGAAAACTAAAGAGCAGCCATTAAATTCTATATGTGAGACAAGGATTTACCAATAGGTTTATCAGGAAAGGTCAAAACTGCATCTGATATTGAACTTGAGGGGGAAGTTCATTATAAATCTCCTTCTTAGTGTAGCACTTATTTTTCTATATAGTCATTAGAAGGGTTAGAATGAATAATTGGTACCTGACATTTCAGAAACCTAGTGAACACTGAGAGGAGAAAGGCCTGAGTCTTGGGTCTATAATCCTATAGAAATTGAATACTTCCCTTGAGTTATTCAATTTAGACAAAGTCTAGCTATTTCTAGATCTTTGGTGCTACATGATGACCTTCTAATGTAGCACTGTGGATGATTCTTAAATCAACTACAGTCGATCTTTTAACACTCAGAGGTGAAGGGTGCTAACCCTGCACTCAATCAAAAATCTAGTATAATTTATGGCTAGCACTCTCTCCTTGCAGTTCCTCCACATTCACAGGCCATGTAGTACTATACTACTTACTACTGAAAATTTGCAATATAAGTGGACCTGTGCAGTTCAAACCTGTGTTGTTTAAGGGTCAACTGTACTTTCTTGCTAGAAAACTCAGCCATTAGCTCCCTGGCTCCATCCATCCTTGTTCCTGGTCAGTTAAGTGTCTCCAAGCCGCTATCCATGCCAATTCCATGGAATATGGTCTGTGACTGACACCATTATATACCACCCAACTATTTCAAATCCTAAAAGATGATGCTGTGAAAGTGCTGCACTCAATATGCCAGCACATTTAAAACTCAGCAGTGGCCACGGGACTGGAAAAATTCAGTTTCATTCCAATCCCAAAGAAAGACAATGCCAAAGAATGTTCAAACTACCACACATTTGCACTCATCTCACACGCTAGCAATGTTCAAAGTCCTCCAAACCAGGCTTCAACAGTACATGAACTATGAACTTCTGGATGTTCAAGCTGGTTTTAGAAAAGGCAGAGGAACCAGACATCAAATTGCCAACATCCATTGGATCATAGAAAAAGCAAGAGAGTTCCAGAAATACATCTATTTCTCCTTTACTGACTGTGCCAAAGCCTTTGACTGTGTGGATCACAACAAACTGTGGAAAATTCTGAAAGAGATGGGAATACCAGACCACCTGACCTGCCTCCTGAGAAATCTGTATGCAAGTCAAGAAGCAACAGTTAGAACTGGACATGGAACAACAGACTGGCTCCAAATTGGGAAAGGAGTACATCAAGGCTGTACATTGTCACCCTGCTTATTTAACTTATATGCAGAGTACATCATGAGAAATGCTGGACTGGATGAAGCACAAGCTAGAATCAAGATTGCCAGGAAAAATATCAATAACCTCAGCTATGCAGATGATACCACCCTTATGGCAGAAAGTGAAGAAGAACTAAAGAGCCTCTTGATCAAAGTGAAAGAGGAGAGTGAAAAAGCTAGCTTAAAGCTCAACATTCAGAAAACTAAGATCATTGCATCTGGCCCCATCACTTCATGGCAAATAGATGGGGAAACAATGACAGACTTTATTTTTGGGGGCTCCAAAATCACTGCAGATGGTGACTGCAGCCATGAAATTAAAAGATGCTTGCTCCTTGGAAGAAAAGTTATGACCAAGCTAGACAGCATATTAAAAAGCAGAGACATCACTTTGCCAACAAAGGTCCATCTAGTCAAAGCTATGGTTTCTCCAGTAGTCATGTATGGATGTGAGAGCTATACTATAAAGAAAGCTGAGTGCTGAAGAATTGATGCTTTTGAACTGTGGTGTTGGAGAAGACTCTTGAGAGTCCCATGGACAGCAAGGAAATCCAACCAGTCCATCCTAAAGGAAATCACTCCTGAATATTCATTGGAAGGACTGATGCTGAAGCTGAAACTTCAATACTTTGGCCACCTGATGTGAAGAACTGACTCATTGGAAAACACCCCGATGCTGGGAAAGATTGAGGGCAGGAGGAGAAGGGGATGACAGAGAATGAGACGGTTAGATGGCATCACTGACTCTATGGACATGAGTTTGAGTAAACAGGAGTTGGTGATGGACAGGGAGGCCTGGCGTGCCACAGTCCATGGGGTCACAAAGAGTCAGACATGACTGAGCAACTGAATTGAACCGAATGAAGGAATATTCAAAGATTAGAAGAACATCTCTAAATCCATCAGCCTCAGAAAGGTGTCATTTTCTCACCATCAGTGACTTATCTAAACATGGTTTTCATCTGATAATTTTGTGGCTAATTTCAGAGGCAACTTCAACAACACAGTCTCAGGTGAACAAGTTTAAATGTGACAGCTACAAGTAGTTATACACTTAGAGTAACCTCACGAAGAAATAGTTTCCCTGTACCTCACAGTCCAATAGACATTACCTTCTATATACCTCCTTATCCAGAACCTTCCTCTTACTGGAACCTGAACAGGTTCAAGGACTTAGGAAAGGTATTGTACAATGAAGAACAAATTAGCAATAAGAAGACTTAAGAGTTATATTTGCTCTGAGACACACACATATAGATGTGGTATTTGGAAAATATTTTTTCCAAATGTTTTAAGAAGGGGTCAAACTATACAGAACAAAATGAAAACAAAAGTAGGTGCTGAGGAAACAGATGATAGGTTTTTTGTAAAATTGAAGTCATATAACAGATGAAGTTATATTATAAGCAAAGTGTTTTTCAGACACCAACAGAGTCTCAAAAGTAGCAAAGTGGGTAACAGGACCAATTGGAAGAGTGGTTCTTACTCTTTCAAGATCAGTGAGGAACCACCTGAATGTCTGGTTTTCCTCTTCTCCCAGACAGAGAGCATTTAGCTTAAGCCATCTGGATCTGTGTATGTGACTGTACTAAATGGATGTCACACACCTCAAAATTAAAAAGGGGGGGCAACTCCTCCAGTGATGAGAGAACCATTTTTCCTGCAGTGTGCCCATGCAAAGTGGAGAAGTCCATACACAGGAACGTCCCGTTCATGTACCAAGCTTTGGAAACAAATCTGCAGACTTCATTTTTAGCTCCCCCTCCATTAGGTTCCTATAAATCTTATCTAATCCTTGGCTTCTTTAACAACTTGGAATACGCGTTCTGCTGCCAACTGTACGTGGTCAGGGTTGTGATGCTCTGCTCCTGAGAGCTTACAGACGCTGAGCAGTAACTGGGCTCTTGTAAAAGTCCATTAGCTTTTTGATGTACTTTCTTAAAGAGCAGCATGTATGGATGGATACTGAGGCATGCACCTTCCCAGATATTTGCTGCTGGCTTTGCTGAGGAAATTCAGATCATCTGGTTCTTATCACAGCTGCACTGCTGGCGGAGATGATGAACTGCCAGTGACACAGTGCACGGTCTTTCAGAGGCCACTGCATGAAGCCTGTCCCTTGCTACTGAGGAGAAAAGTCAGTACTATAACAGGGTGGAAAAGCTATCCAGGCCACAGCAGGACTTTTGGGCACCCCTCCTTTTCCTTTCACTCGGTCCAGGCATGCACACACAGAGGCACCCCTTTCACACTGCTTCTAGGCACTTAACTGCACCTAAACCTGGGTAGGGGTTGGAAGGGAGAAATGCTGGGATTTAGCAAGTCTCTATGTGCTGGGAAGTATGCTAGAATTTACACAAATTATCACATTTAATCTTCAAGAAGAGCCATGTCAACTTGAAACATTTTTCCTATTTCACTGATAAAAAAAAAAAAATCAAGAGTCAGAGAAGTTGAGCAACGTGAATCATGGTGCAGGAGAAACAGCCCAGGCTTGGGCGTGGGACAGACCTACCTAGTCATGTACGTCAACTTGACTAGAGCCCTTTGTCAGATCTCTTTGGGTCTCAGTTTCACCCATCTGTGAAATGGGAATATTAATGCTTCTCTTCCAAGGGTGATGTTGAAAATTAACTGGGAAATCACATGTAAGGTTTAAGCGTAGTTTCTAGCATGTTGGTATTAATTATTTCATCTTTCCAGTCAGGCCACAAATATCTGCACCTCCTCGCCCCCCTCACTCCATTCTTTTCTCCCCTTGCCAAGTCACACAGATAGTACTTGGTGGCACCAGGTTTTATACCCATAATATGACCATCTTTTGTGCTGCCTGGCTTCAAATGTTGACCCTCCTTTCCATCTTAAACAGTATTTATCAGTACATGATTTTTAAAAATTGAATGACAAGAACTACTGAACTACTGTTGCTGCATGTCTTGTTAAAAAAATGATTTTGTCCGCAGCATACATTGTCAATCTAGGAATAACAACTTGGAGGTGGAATTAAGACAGCTTCATTACTTTTTAGGAAATGAGAGCCTGCCTCTGCTCAATGTCAAATGCTTCAGGAAGATTTCCATTTCAGAGTGAGAGTAACTTGATTTGTTTGTATTCCATCCAAGGCCCAGGCTAGATTACAGCTCATCTCATACACTGCTGAGAAACCTTTGGGCACTTTGGGAGGCTCAACCAGAACACAATTTCACAGCCAGCTGAAATCAAATCAATACTTGCTGATGTGAGCAAAGATTAGCATTCAGGATATTTGTGACTGATCGTGGAACATTTTGAGTCAGCTTATCTCAAGGAACGACCTGGTAAAATATTCTATCACTATCAGTTTCTACACTTTAAAAGCATAAACTTCACAAATAGAAAAACTCTGTTTTGTTGTAATGTTGATAGAACATTAACATAAATATTAATATACCTTTTTTTCTGAGAGATTTCAAATGTTTGGATGAAAACCTAAATATATAAATGTGCGTATATTGGTGTATACATACAGACATATGTAGATTATGTATATACACAGATACATATATATGTGTGTGTGTATATATACATATATGTGTGTGTATATATATATATATATGTATATGAATCTTCCAGGCACACACTCTGAGAGAAGGTCTGGAAGATTTAAAGAGATTTTCTACTAGAAAGAGTCTGTCAGTCTGGTTTCTTTTTTCCACTGTAATAATTTTCTTTTTAATAACAACTGTAGCAGCCAAACTCCTAAACCTACGGGCTGCTCAATTAGGAGTAGAAGGCTGAAACTGGTAATTCCATTTCTTTCACAAAGGAAAATTGGACAATAGGAGGATTGTATGCTGTAGAAACTGCAGTAATTTACAAAAAAATTCATCTGTTCCCATGTTTGTGCTGACTGTTGCAACCTCCTTGGCCTTTGCACTGTAGGGATATTTTGAAGCCTTTCTTTTATTTTACCTCAAGTATGAAACTTAAGCCTTTTACCTGGAGTTCTAAAAAATGAAACTGCTCTTCTTGGTTGCTATTTTTTCTATACTAAGGAAGAAAAAAATCTCCAGTGGAAAATAATCTATAGGCCAAGCACCAAGGAAAACAGTGACAAGTTATCTCCTGGGACGTCCACACCCCTCCACTCCCCAAAATAGACATATATGAAACACCCCGTCAAATGCAATTCCTTCTCTGTTCTTTTTGTGAATTCCTGACTTCCTGGTGAGCCAGTCAGAAGCTTCAGTTTCCATTTCCATCTCATCTAACCTGCGCTCCATCCAAGTTGAGACTCCCATTAGCCACAGCTACTTTCTACAGCACTGGCAAATTTTGCTGAAACGCATTTACAAAACATCTGTAGAATGAACGAAACATCGGTGACTCTGGAAAGCACATGTTTGGGGTTTGGAATCATGGCAAAAGAATTCCTGACAGAGAAAAAGCTCATTTTGTGACTCCTTGAAGAAACTGGAAAGTTAATAAATTAATATGGCTTCAAGTTTGCTGAACAAAAACCCCAAACTACAATTGATAATAGAGAAGCTGGAAGAAATGACTAGTTCACTTCTTGCCATAATCAAGCCTTTGGTTTTAGGAGAACTTCCCTAACTCTTCTTTGGTCAATCATGGTACCATCTGAGCCAAGAAAGAAAATTTGTTGAAATGGTTCTGAAGGAAGCTCCAGAGGACTCTGGGTGTGTAATTTATGCTCCTTTCCAAAGCTCATGATTTGGTGCTTTCTCTTTTGAGCGCCATTCAGGTATTGCGGGATGAATGTTTGGAATTGAAATCTAAAGCATTCTCTCTGATGCAATATTATGTTTTCTTCTTTTCTACATTCTTTTTTATACTTTTGCTCACATTAAATTCCCTTTATCCATAAAAATATTAGAATGATAGGCTCTTACTATCTCAATTTTATTTAATCTGCAATTATTTGATGTTCCATCCTGGCATTATCAATTTGTAAGAATTAGTACAGAATATATGAAACTGAAAATAAGACTTTGTAGCTCTTTAGGATGATCATTTTACATAACAATAATCTTCCCAGATAGAGTGTAAACACCCTGAAGGCGGGAATTATGCTTTCTATTTTTGAGCTACCTATATTTAGCTTGGACTGCAAGGGGATCCAACCAGCCCATCCTAAAGGAGATCAGTCCTGGGTGTTCATTGGAAGGACTGATGCTGAAGCTGAAACTCCAGTACTTTGGCCACCTCATGCGAAGAGTTGACTCATTGGAAAAGACCCTGATACTGGGAGGGATTGGCGGCAGGAGGAGAAGGGGATGACAGAGGATGAGATGGCTGGGGCATCACTGACTCGATGGACATGAGTTTGAGTAAACTCCGGCAGTTTGTGATGGCGTGCTGCGATTCACGCGGTCACAAAGAGTCGAACACGACTGAGCGACTGAACTGAACTGAACTGATAGTTAGCTTCGCAATAATTCCAATCATGCCATTTAGATTGAAAGCAAAAGGAGAAGAGGGCTGTAGAGGATGATGTGGTTGGATGGAATCACTGACTCAATGGACATGAGATTGAGCAAACCCTGGGAAATATTGGTTTGAAAGACAGGGATGCCTGGCATGCCCCAGTCCGTGAGGTCACAGAGAGTCAGACACGACTTAGCGACGTTAAGAACAAAGGCTTTTTAGAAGAAAATGTAACAGATGTGGACAAATAATTAAGACAGGATAAAAGGCTGTGGAAGTATGTCTTGTTTTAAATACTAGATTGCTTGCTTACTTGTCATCTATTTCTTTAAAAAATACATAGGATATGCGATAACCACAGGAGTGGGGTGGGGTAGGGGTAGAGAGAGAGACATTTCTAAGCGGCCCTACTGCAGTTAAAGCTGCAGGTGCCACCCCCCGGATCCAGCGCACGAGGGTGAAGAGCGCATACCACGCAGACCTGGAGGACGCCGAGTGGACTACACAAAAGGACCCCACGGATCCCCGGCAAACCAACATCATCTCAAAGAAGAAAAAGAGATGAAGCTCTACAACCCCCTGCTGCTACAAGGCCTTGCTGGTATCATCTTGAGACTAACCATAGTTTCAGTACGAAGAGGGACCTGAGCTATAATTACAGTTGAAAGTTGTGTATATATTCCTGATTTATCTGGCTATATATCAGCCACCCTAGATGACATGAAAGGTCAGGTAAAAGTTATGTCTGATGATAATCTTCCTTTCTGGACTTCGGTCCTATCTTGGGTGAAGGGTGATTGGTGGAAAACTATATTTATCATTGTTACACTTGCCTTGATAGTTCTGATTTGTGGAACCTTTATTTTACAATGTATTATGAACTTTGTAACACAAGGGTTGATGTTGTTCTCCCAAATTGGAGGTTGGAGAGTCAGGGTGCAATATATCCCTATGAATGATGCCAATACTATGAGTTAAGAGCATCAAGAGGGGGGAATGAAGGAGGAAACAGACAGAACAGGCTCCATCTTGAAAGTAGGACTCCATCTTGGGCTGGACTGTGGACTTTGAGCTAGATGCCCAGTATCTGTGAAAACGTACCGACTGGAAAACCAGGCCCCCTGCATGGAAGAGCCCCAGGGCTCATACCTAGACTCTCTGTTGCCTAAAAGAATACTGTAATTATCTGTGTAACTGAATAGAATCATACATTCTATTATGCTTATTGGGGTATGAACACAGGCCTATTGATAATTGTCCACTGTTAACTACCTAGGCTAAAGGCATATGAATCACGGGGTAACTTTGACTGTATCTTTCTTTTCCTTTGTTCAGACTAGTTTCAGGGAATTTGGAGAGGTAGGTTTGGGCATGTACACTTAGGGTATACAAGGTTTTCAGAAAAACTAGTCAGGGTCCTTGGCTAAAAGGAGACTCTGCCTTGGGCCCGCCGGTGTAATAAACTGCACTCCACTATCTGCATTGTCCTCTGAGTGGGTTTGTTTCCCAGAACACGTGGCTACAACATTTGGTGCATGGGCCAGGAAACTCCTCACTTTGAGGAGACAAGTCCCATTTGGGACTACTGCAAGGCCTTGCGGCTCGAATCTTCTAGAGGAGGGAAGGCGCCTTGCCCTTCTGGAATGATTCCGCTTCTCAATGCCCGGACCTTTCATGTTAGCAGCTAGTGGGCCACAGCAGAAGAACTGAGCGCTCAGGTGAGGAGGAACCCAGCCTGTAGGGCGGAAGAGGGGGCCTGATCACCCCTGGGAGGGATTAGAAGGGGCACAGACCCACAGGAGCCTGGAATAGGCAGGTGGCAACGATTGCTTGGTACACAGGTTGACAAGCATGTTAGGGCTTAGGAAGCGAATTTGTGAAGGTCATTTAGGAGGTGGTGCCCACGCTGTCTTGGGGAAAATTATTACCAAGCAATTGCCAGGGGGTTTTTAGAAGAAGAAACTTGGGTTTTGTGTGCTCGTATTCTGCCCTCCCTAAGGAGGTGTCCTGTCTGCTATGAAGTTCTTGACCCCCGCAGAATTGCCAAGCTAGAAGGAGAGGGATACATAAGTGAGTACAAATTGGCTTTTCCGGAGACAGCCTGGGACATGGGACATTTAACCCATTTGTATTTTCATCCCCACCTGATCAGGCCACCAAGACAGAATGGACTTTAAAAGTGAACAGAGCAACAGTCTTGGATCACATGGTGTTCTGGTTTGGCTGTGCTGACCAGCAGGTGAAGACACACCAAACCCCCTTCTCCCTGTGGGATCTGGCAGGTAAGGCTCTTCTCTCCCCAGTTAGGAAGGAGGCAGAATGGCATTGTAAGTGTCATTGAGTGGAAACATCAGAAGTACATAGGGTACTGAGAACTTCATAGACAGAACGAAAAGGAAAAGTAGAAGAAGGTCCGAGAAGGTAAGCAAGATGGGGGGAGTGAATCTAAGGCAACTGTATTGGAGTGCATGATTAAAAATGTAAAGAAGGGATTCGGGGGAGACTATGGGGTGAAGATGAAGCCTAACTGCCTCCACATACTCTGTGAGGTCAAATGGCCCCCTATGGGAGTAGGATGGCCACCAGAGAACACCAGGAACTTAAAAATAGTGGAAGAAGTCTATACAGTAGTCACAGGAGAGCCGGGAGAACTGGATCAATATCCATAAATTGACTCATGGCTAGTGTTAGCTCAAGACCCTCCTACTTGGACAAGGTTCTGTATCCAGAAGGGAAAGGGAAAAATATTAATGGCACAAAAATTGACTGATGGTTAAAAAGGAAATTCTACAGGATTTGGATGGGGATGACCTGACTCCTCCCACATACTGGATAATGACAAGCCTGCCTCCCAGTGCTCCACCAGGACCGGAGGCCGCCTTAATGGCCGATCCAGAGCAGGGTGAAGTTCCTACAGCAGCCACTGCTCTTCCACCAGCTCTCCCGGAGTTCATAGAGCCGCCATTTCGGCAGGCTCCAATCCCAGCAATGGAGACCTCTGGTCAATGCCCCCAGAATTCCATCTCAGCTGGACCTCCTAGATTGTATCCACCTCTCCTGGTGAGTACTGATGGGAAGGGGGAAGAAAACACAGCAATAAGACACAGGCCGCGCTCCACCAAGGAGCAGGGGGAAAGAATCCCACTACAGATGCCCCTCAGAGAGCTACAGCATCCTCCAGTCCAGGACACATGGGGCACCACCATCAGCCCCCTGTAGCCTATTATTACCAGCCATTTTCCTCTACGGATGTATTAAACTGGCAGAGACATGCTCCACCATACTCGAGGGAGCCACAAGACAGGATTAGGCTAATGGAGACTATTGTTCAAACCCACCGCCCTACATAGGATGACATAATCCAACTACTAGTCTCCCTTTTCAGCGCTGAGGAAAGACACAGGATCCTAACTGAGGCCAGAAAATGGTTAAGACAAATGGCACCTGAGGGCACTGCAAACCTGCAGCGGTGGGCAGAACCAGCCACCCCCGATGAGAGGCCTGATTGGGACTGTGACACAGAGGAAGGGAGGGCCACCTGGAGATATCGGGCAGCTATTTTACAAGGTCTCAACAGGGGGGACCAAAAAGCTGAGTATCGCAAAACCCTCCGAAGTGATTCAAAGGGAAAGCGAATCACCACCCTCTGAGTTCTGCGAAAGACTGTGGGAGGCCTATAGACTTAATACGCCAATAGACCCAGCCAGAGGCTGCTGGGTCTCAGATGGTGATAAATGCAGCCTTTGTGTCTCTAGCCTACCCTGAAAATGTCAGATGGGGGGACATCAAGTGACTCAGGAATTTTTATACATCCCTGAATGCCCAGTACCTTTGTTAGGAAGAGACTGGCTGTCTAAACTGCGGGCACAAAGGGACGTTTCCCCCCACGAAAGACCCACTGTTTGAGTGGGCTCAGCCACCTATTTACTCTTCCTCTCAGTAACCCCTCAGGATGAATGGAGGTTGCACAACCTCCCAGCATGGAAACCAGACGGGCTAAAGAGTGGAGAGAGAGAAAGTTAACTCAACAATTCCCTGAGGCCTGGGCAGAAGACAACACCGCCGCCCCGCCCCCCCCCCCCCCCCCCCCCAAGGCTTCCAAAACAAGTCCCACTGGTAATAGAACTCAAACCTGGTACAATTAAGTCAGCACCCGCCTTGGGCCTGCCAGACCTTGCTAAGCTGTTTACTCTTTACACAGCTGAAAATGACAAGGTGGCTACGGGTGTGTTGTCCCAAATTATGGGGACATGAGACAGACCAGTGACTTATCTCTAATCAGTTGGATGGTGTTGCCACTGGGTGGCTGGGATGCTTATGGGCAGTTACTGCAGTTGCCTTACTGGTCCGGGAGGCAACCAAGCTGACTTTGGGTCAAGATTTGTTCATAAAAGTCCCGCATGAGGTCAACCCTCTCCTGCGAGGGGACCCCCATAAATGGCTGTCAACATCCCGGATTATTCAATACCATGTTACTACTGAGCCTTGTCAGGCCCTGAATCTGGCCACTCTCTTTTTTTGTGGGAGGAGGTGGACCCTCACATGATTGCAAGGAAATATGCCAGCAGACCTGACTTGAGAGACTGGCCAATCCCGGACCCAGATTTGGTCCTGTACACCAATGGCATCAGACTGGTGAAACAAGGACAGTGACTGTCGGGATATGCAGTAGTCATGGAAGAAACCATCGTTGAGGCTAGCTCTCTGCCATCACACTGGTCCACTCAATGGGACTTTGTGGAACTATATGCTCTCATCCAGGCCCTCCAAGCTGTCAAAAGGTAAGAAGACAAACATTTACAGAGACTCCAGGTATGCTTTTGTCACACTACAGGGCTCTGTATTAGGAGAGAGGCCTTTGACAGCTAGTGAAAAAGTTATTAAAGATAAGGAAGAAATTAAGACCCTATTAGATGCTGCCTGGGAACCAGAAAGGGTTGCAGTCATACACTGCTGAGGACGTCAAAAAGAGGATACCCCCCGGGCTCTGGGAACAGACTGGCAGATAAGACCACTAAACAAGTAGCCGAGGGCTTGGGGGTGACAAGTGAAGCCCTGATTAAAGCTCTCATATTGGCGGAGCTACCTGAGCTAATGCTAGACTCTCCAAACTACACTGATGCTCAAAACCAACTAGCCGACGCAGAAGGGGCCATCTGAAAAGGGACGGTGGGAATTGCCAAGTGGCAAATTATTGGTACCAGAGGAGCTGGCACCCCCTCTGGTAAGCCACACACACCAAGCAACCCATCTAGGCCATGATAAACTGGAAGAACTAATTTGAAAATATTTCTTGGTTCCCCGCCTCTCTTCCCTATGCAGGACAAAAATCTCAGAACTGCACTGCCTGCTCACAGGTCAATGCTGCCTCTTGGCACAGCAGAAACCTCCAGGGATTCAGGTCAAAGGCACGCTGCCCTTTGAACACCTGGAAGTGGACTTCACTAAAATGAAACCTCACCGACACTACCACTACCTGCTGGTCATAGTATGTGCATTCTCGGGATGGTTAGAAGTTTTTCCTACTTGGATTGAAAGAGCATCGAAAGTAGCCTGGTACTTGCTTAGGGAGATAGTTCCCAGATTTGCATTCCCTACCAGCATTGGATAGGACAATGGCCTGGGTTTCAGAGCGGATTTAGCATAACAAGTAAGCAAAACTTTAAATGTCAAGTGGAAATTACATACCGCATACAGGCCCCAGAGTTCTGGATGGTGGAAGGAACCAACCGGACAGTTAAAGAGACACTCTCCAAGTGGGTCTTAGAGACTGACTGCTCCTGGGTGGACTTTTTTCTGACGGCTCTGCTCAGACTCAGGATGACCCCACATTCCCATGGTTCTTCTCCGTACAAAATTGTGTACGGGAGGCCCCTTCCCATAACAAAACAGGTGTCAACAAATTTGCCTCAGGTAAGGGGAGATGAGATTTCAGAGCAGATGGAACAACTGGGTAAGGCAATAAATCAGGTTACTAAGTTTGTACAAGAAAGGGTGCCATTCCCTCTTGGGGAACAGCTTCACAAATGTGTGCCCGGGGTTCAGGTGTGGTCAAGGACTGGAAACACGACTCGTCGGCCCACATACTGTTATTCTAAGCAGCCCTACTGCAGTTAAAGCTGCAGGTGTCACCCCCCGGATCCAGCGCACGAGGGTGAAGAGCGCATACCACGCAGACCTGGAGGACGCCGAGTGGACTACACAAAAGGACCCCACGGATCCCCGGCAAACCAACATCATCTCAAAGAAGAAAAAGAGATGAAGCTCTACAACCCCCTGCTGCTACAAGGCCTTGCTGGTATCATCTTGAGACTAACCATAGTTTCAGTACGAAGAGGGACCTGGGCTATAATTACAGTTGAAAGTTGTGTATATATTCCTGATTTATCTGGCTATATATCAGCCACCCTAGATGACATGAAAGGTCAGGTAAAAGTTATGTCTGATGATAATCTTCCTTTCTGGACTTCGGTCCTATCTTGGGTGAAGGGTGATTGGTGGAAAACTATATTTACCATTGTTATATTTGCCTTGATAGTTCTGCTTTGTGGAACCTTTATTTTACAATGTATTATGAACTTTGTAACACAAAGGTTGATGTCGTTCTCCCAAATTGGAGGTCGGAGAGTCAGGGTGCAATATATCCCTATGAATGATGCCAATACTATGAGTTAAGAGCCTTAGGAGTGGGGAATGAAGGAGGAAACAGACAGAACAGGCTCTATCTTGAAAACAGGACTCCATTTTCGGCCAGACTGTGGACTTTGAGCTAGATGCCCAGTATCTGTGAAAACGACATACCAACTGGAAAACTAGGCCCTCTGGATGGAAGAGCCCCAGGGCTCATACCTAGACTCTCTGTTGCCTAAAAGAATACCGTAATTATATGTGTAACTGAATAGAATCATACATTCTATTATGCTTATTGGGGTATGACCACAGGCCTATTGATAATTGTCCACTATTAACTACCTAGGCTTAAGGCATATGAATCATGGGTTAACTTTGACTGTATCTTTCTTTTCCTTTGTTCAGACTAGTTTCAGGGAATTTGGAGGGTTTGGGCACTTAGGGTATACAAGGTTTTCAGAAAAACTGGTCAGGGTCCTTGGCTAAGAGGAGACTCTGCCTTGGGCCCACTGGTGTAATAAACTACACTGCACATCTGCATTGTCCTTCTGAGTGAGTTTGTTTCCCAGAACACATGGCTACAACAGAATAACTGGCAGAGTTTCCCGAGTCTCGCAGTTCAGCAGTAAATCATTTTGAGATCTACTTTATGGTCCTGATGATACTTTTCCATCATCAATGTAAACCAAATCAACCAAGTATCCCAGAAATCCAGAAGCATCATAACTGCTTCATGTATGAAGTCAGGTATGGACTTCATAGCTGACTCAATGCTCTGTGCCAGTAAGGCACAAGTAGCAACCAGCAAGTTGACTTGTTGCTTTGAAATGATTGTCTCTATCCCTGTGTACCATTTTTAACAGCTCCCTATTTGGTTCTCAGTGTTGACCAGTAACTAGTAGCAGAGCCCACTACCCCTTAGCCCTCTGCCTCATGGCCCACAAAGGGACCTGTTGCTTTCATGTGAATCTTAAATTCTAATCCTGTATGCTTAAGTTTCTGCTTCTGCTGACTCTCTGGAGTCCAGCTTGATGCACAACACCATTTAGAGGCTTTGTAATCCAGTGAGGAAGTGAGATAAAGATAAACAACAACAAAACATTTGACAGTTCTACCCTGTCTACACTTGGTCAGGCACTTGTCCTTCTGAAATGTCTCTTCCATTTCCCTCCTCTCCAGACCTTACTCTCACTGCCTTAATTATGGTGTCAACATTTCATGCTGGTATTTCACAATAGGCTTCCCATCTGATTTTTTTTACATCCAGCCTCTCCACCCACCAGCCTGTCCTCCACACTGCTGCCAGCTACCTTTTCAGAATGCAAAGCTAAACTGTGTCCTCCCTAAGAGGGTTCTGTGGTTACACCGCCTACCTAGAGCTGGTGGCATCCAGTAATGGGTTCCAGATGGGCTGTGAGGACTCAGAAACTGTACGTGACATTTTGGGTGAATATTATCATGCTTTGGGTATTATTATCATGCTTCTGGAGAGAGGATTCATAACTTTTATCATGGTCTCCAAAGGTAGAAGACAAAGTCCAAACTATTTGGGTGTCACATAAACTCTTCCTAACCTGACCCTAAACCAATGGTCTAGACTTATGTTTGCTGCTCTTGATCATGAATGTCCTCAACGCTCCAGTGACAAAGCACTGTTGCACAGTCAGACATGCTGCTTGGGCATCTCTGATATTCTGTTCATGAGCCTGCTGTTGCCTCAGTTGCCTTCCTCTCCATATTCCTTGCATTTTTCTCTTTGACATGTGTACTTCTGCTCCTGTGGCTCCCATGCCATCTTCTGGTGAAATGTCCTCTCATCTCCAGGTAGAATCAATCACTGTCTCTCCTATCTACTCTGAACATAGTGCTAGGACTTGATACCCAAGGCTATTTTAGTATTTGTCAGCCACTGTACTGTATTTATTTATTTACTTGTTACTTATTTACATATCTATCCTGAAGAATGGGCAGTGTGTTTCATAAGGGAAAAATGAATATGCCTTTGTACCCCCAGTGCCTCCTAGAACTCCGGATATGTAATCGCCTCAGTGCATATTCATTGAATGAATAATTAATGCAAGGCAGGCCAGGACAAGTTGTAGTTGAGTGCTTAATTTATAACGGCTGTCAGCCTTTGCTCTCATTTATATACATTCAGATTCTCTAAAGACAGAGGGGGTAAAATATATAAGCAGAAGCTGCAGATAAGGGAATGGAAGAGGAATAAAATTAATCTGACTCATGAAAGAAAAAGATGATCACATTTCTGCTTCTTCACATGTCTTTTTATGCCAACTTTAAATATACCCAAAATGTTAAAATCTGAAAGATGATTAACCTGTTACATCTTGCCTTAATCTAGTCTAATTCAACTCCCAGATGTCTATCTGCCAAAGAGTTCTCATCACTGAGCAAACAACAGTCAGTCCATCTGCAACACTTGGGAACTGTGCTTTGTGGATGATGAGGGAATGAAGATGGGTGGATGAGGGAGTCCTGCCTTGATTAAAGGCACAGGCTCCTACCAGTAAAAAAGTAAGAAAGATTAATTGAATTGTATTTTCATTAATGGAAGAATGAGTATAGTATATATAACCATAGATGACAGAAAAATTCAATGTTTAGCCAAATTAGGAAAAATGATTTGATAGAAGCAAATTTTGATACAAGTTTTCAAGTAAAGTTTCTGGACTGAGGAGAATAGATTTCTATTAGATTCCATGTAAAAATAATTCTAAAAAGCCAAATCACAGAGAAATTAAAAGAAATTAATGGAGGCAAAATACTGATAGGAGCTTTTGAAGATAAGGGCTATGTGATATTCAGCTTGACATCCCTAATTTCTTTGGCTACACCATGGGAATGCAGAATCTTAGTTCAATCCCCAACCAGGGATTGAACCCATGCCCCCTGGAGTGGAGGTGCAGTCCTAGCAACTGGGTGGCCAGAGAATTCCCTTTGATACCCCTAATTTCTAACATAGGGCTTGATACAGAGATCAATGTTCAATGGATGTGTACAGTTTAAATGATATTTTTGTGAACAACTTTAGTTTTAAAATGTTTCAGAGAACATTTATGGATAATACTGGTGGCAAAACTTCTAAATACGGACACAAGCTGGAGGTCAGGACTTGGCCATTGTGGAATTTTTGGCCAGATATTTTCTGAAACATCCTTAGCTATAAAAATGTCTACAATTCTAAATGAGTCCATCTCAAGCATATTTACAAATCAATTTCCTAACCTGGTCATAAGACATGAATATTTTCTCTATTTAACTCAGGGTTGCTACAAAAATTACTTAAAAAATAAAAGTCCTAAAATATGAAAATGTTCACAGTACTAAATTGGTAAGTGAAATTCAAGGATAGATGATCAGCTGCAAGAATCACTCTAAATAATTCTTGAAATAACCATTAATGGGGACTCTTCCTTTATAATACAATTATCAGCATTCAAAACTTCTATCAAATCCTAGTGACTCCTGAATAAAACACGCTAAATTACATTCTACATTTTTGTTGATAAATATGTACTACTTAATTCTTTAAAAATCAGTAAGTACTTGTAAGCAAAAATTTCCCAAATCACGAGATAAAAGTTGGCTTTATATGATGGTTTTCATTATTGACTTATTTCCAATCCAAGTGTTAAAGAATAATGGTTTTTCATTTTATGTTGTTTCTACTAATGACTATGTGAATAATTTTCATGACAATTTATTTTGTATCAAAACAGAAATTGCTACTGTGGTTCTCTACGGGTAAAAATTCTAGTGGTTATTTTTAAAAACATTGATTTCTTGATTCGTTTTCAACATATTATTAAGTACTTTATCAGTAACAGTTGAGAGTCCCAGTTGCCTTAGTTTTTGTCTTAACTACAGCAAAGTAGACATTCTTTAGTGAAATGATAAGGTATTTCACAAATAGCCTACAATTTTTCTTTAATATTGTACAAAGTAGACTGTAGAATAAGTCCTTTATTTTAAATCACTGCAAGAAAGACTGAGGGTTTCTAAAAGGACTTGTCTTACTTGGTCAATTATAATTTGTCATCATTATTTGTAAACAAAACAGATCTACTTACACTGAGATGGAATATAATATTGATGATTAAAGGCATATATACCAGCTATCTCTATCTCCCAGTCAAGTTCATGAAAAGTATTTATGTTTTTAAGCTGGCTGAATTCCCTATCCTGATAGCATTTTGAAATCATAGTCGAAAAATATAATTCAATATTGTATATATGGGAAGAAATACAGTCTTCAATTCATCTGTAAATTAAATGACAATGTCAAGGAGCCATTAGTGAAACCTTTTCTTAAATGTTTATTAGTATATGAAACATAATATGGTTTTTATGATTCTTATGAGCACATCTCTGACCCTCAATGCTTGATTAAGTAAAAGCAAATACGGCTTCTCTGAGAATTCATAAAGCTTAACTTTTGCTTTCAATGTGCAAGCATTTTGACTATGTCATTGTTTGGTTTTCAGGAAGAGGAATTTTTTTTCCCTTAGCATCATTTAATGTTATTTAATGGTAGGGATAGTATCTATATTCATTGCACTAACCATGGTCAGTAATGTGAAAAATTAATAGGCTGATGCTTCAAGTAATGTTATAATCACTAAAATGCCTCAGGAATATATTAAAATGGATCTTGGCCACATACAAAATCAAGATTGCTGAGATGCACCACAGGCATCTTTTTAAAGCCTGTTTTGTAATAAGCGGAGAAAGTGAAGGTGCTAAATCATGGTTTACTACCCCATTGGCCTCATAGCCTCTCTGTCTCTGGCACTGGGCCTCAGAAATCAATTTCACACACGGCCGCTATCAGCATTCTTTGAGCTATTAAGACGAAAGCACTTTCTCCTCTTTTTATTAAAACAAGCTCACTTTTATCTCACCAGCTTTGGGCTATCCTGCCTTCACTTTCCACTTTGTTAGTGGTGAGAGCTAAATTGTCTTCTGCCTCCTTTTCTTTCACTTCTAAACTTCTCAAAAGGCTAATCCACACCCACAGCACCCACTCACTCAATATCCCCAAATTCTTTAACACTTCATCATCTGGCTGCAGCGCGGCCCCTTGAGTGACATGGCTCCTCTGAAATTCATCGGGATCCTGTAACTTACCACATCTGAGGACCTTCCCCCCCGACCTTCTTGTGGGACATGCTCCTTTGGCTTCTTTGGCAGCGACTCCTGGCCAGCTCCTCCCTGCCTTTTCTCACTCATTCTGACTAGTAAATGCCGGAATCCTCAAGGTTCTTTCCTTGGGCCCCTGCTCTTCCTGCTACCCTCCGGTCGATCTCACCCACTTTCCCTAGCTTGCAAACTTCTCTTCTGTAGATGAGAGACAAACACATCCCTACCTCAATCTCCAAGCTTCTGTTTCCACTCAACTGGATGCCTCCCTAATATCTTAAACGCAACAAGTCCAAAACCAAACACAACATTTGGGGCCCAATCCTTCCTTTAATAATCCTTCTTCTTAATCCAGTTACAAACACATCAACTTTTCTGTAAAACATCTCCCTTCAGCTTCTCCATCCTCCATCTCACCCTAGCCCAAGCCACCTATCCATATACACAAATCCAAACAACTGCCTGTACCCTATATCAGTAATTTACTTTTATGATGTGTCTCCTTTCCACCCCCTTTTTCCATTCCACTTGCTGGTCCCCTAAACTGGGCTTTTCTTAATATCAGCTATATAAGACACAATTGGTACCTCAGGCTGCTGCTAGTCTGGCAGATCGGTTCCTCTGTTTAGAATTCTCTGTTTAGATTCTCTGTTTAGAATCTCTTTGTGCTTAGTCACTCAGTTGTATCCTACTCTGCAACCACATGGACTGTAGCCTGCCAGGCTCCTCTGTCTATAGAATTCTCCAGGCAAGAATACTGGAGTGGGTTACCATGCCCTCCGCCAGGGGATCTTCCCCACCCAGGGATCGAACCCAGGTCTCCCGCACTGCAGGTGGATTCTTCACTGACTGAGCCACCAGGGAAGTCCTTAGAATCTCTTTATGGCTAATTAAATAAGTGGGGAGAACAGTGAATAAGAGTCAGTCAGTCATCTGAACAGAAATTAAACTTGGCTGTTCAAGGAAATCTGGGAGATATAAGACTGAATGAATACTTAATCTATTACAGTGGCCATCCAGAAAAAACACAGAGAAAAGTTTAGTTGACTAGTATAGGCAGAAGACTGGATACCTTCAGGGTATCTGTTTTGTTTTATTTTGTTTCTTCATATCAGGCTCAGAAAGGTTCTAATTTCTATCTTGTACAAAAGGTGCATGGTTCCTATTTTCAAATAAAAAGTTTATGCATTCAAATGGCTGATAGGTCAGACTTCAGATTACACCACATCCTATTAACTGGAAGAGTTCCAGGCCTCTTTGTGCATGCTACCTAACATAATAGGAAAATTGTCTTCTCATTATGCATCACAATCCTCCCTTTCTGGTTTTGTCTCTCTCTCTCACATACACACACATGTTGTTGTGCAGTCGCTCAGTCGTGTCCGACTCTTTGCGACCCCATGGACTGCAGCACACCAGGCTTTCCTGTCCATCACCAACTCCTGGAGTTTACTCAAATTCATGTCCATTGAGACAGAGATGCCATCCAATCATCTCGACCTCTGTCGTCCCCTTCTCCTGCCTTCAATCCTTCCCAGCATCAGGGTCTTTTCTGAGCTGGCTCTTTGCATCAAGTGGCCTAAACGCATTCACAATTTAAAAAGTGCATTCATATCAACTATGTGAGTTATTGGAACTGGTACAGTGTCTTTATTTTGGGCTCCTAAGTTTTCCTCTTCTTTTTTTTTTTTTTGAAGTAGAGAGGGTTCTGGATCTTTAACTAAGAGACAATCCCCTAACAGGTGAGAGGTGTTTAGAATCTTTTAAATATGCAATTGGATAAGTGGCTATCAATTGATTGCATATTCAAATCACCTGGGAGTTCCAGAAAACTTGCCATGTCTGGACCTGAACCCAGACCACCTGATGTGAATCTCTTGTGGCAGGGAGATCGAGGCTGCCCAGACATTTTTAGTTCTCAGTTCCTAGGGTGATTTGGTTGTAGGAGAGGGATAGAACCCTGAATTATAATCCTCCTGTATAAGCATTTACAAGTGAACTCACAGTTTGGATATTTTGAAACAAACTTTATCCTTGTTCTGTTTTATATTCCCTGGTTTCAACAGACTCCAGATCTCCTCTTGTTCATTAAAAAGAAATCCTAGCTCTCCTTCTCAGCCCCTTTCTTTGAGATTGCAATGGGAGGACTCAGGTTACCAGGTGAAGCTGTCAGTGGCTTTGAATCCAGGAAAAGAGAAAAGATCGGTTTCTCAAAAAGAGATAGAAAACTTCAGCCTTGTAGGAAGGGAGTATTGATACCTTCTGATGTTTATTGGGCACTTGCTACATGTGTTAGGTATTGGCTAAGTAGGTTGCATGGCTCATTTGATTAAATTTCACAATAATCCTTTGAGGTGACGCTATCGTTTGTCCCTGTTTCACAGATACGGAATCTGAGACACAAAATAATAGAAAGGTTGCACTGGTGGAGCCAGGATTTGAGTCCAAGCAGGCAACTGGCCTCAAGAGTTCCTGCTCTCGACATTACACCGGTGGGTTTCACACTCATGTTTATCAGGATCACCCGGAGAGCTTAAAACACATAGACAGAGGCTCAGGTCCACTCAAGTAGGAGTAGTCTGGGCCTTCTCAATTTTAACAAGTGCTCAGCTGATGCTGATATTGAGCAGAAAGATCAGCAGCTACTGCGTTATACTAATACTATACTGCTTACAGATAAGAAAACTGAGGTACATTTCGATGAGGAAGAAAAGAGATCTTTGGTAAGAGGGCTTTGACCTTTTTACAGGATGGAAGTTGAGTTCAGGGTACAAACTCTCAGCGTCTCAGACTAGCACACAAAGATAGCAGCCATCTGCCTCGGAGGACTGTGAACAGGAAGGGGGTGGGGTCTATAATCCTATTTCTTTAACTGAATCTCAAGCTTCGCTCCCATCAATGAGATACTGGAAAGACCCTGGTACACTAAACCACTGATTCCAAGACGCCACAGATTGAAGCCACACTATTTTATGTACCATTAAGAAGAAAAAGACAAATCCATTAAACTGTGACCTGCTATCAAAAATAAGACTCAAAGTTTCTGAAATCAGAAAAAAATTGTGTTGTCTTAGGATTGATGAAATACGGTACAAGCAGTGAACTCTAATAAACTTGGTGCTGAAACCATGGAAATCACTCGGCAAGTTGGGGAGGTTTCTGCTGACAGAGTCCAAATAACATAGTTCCAACAACAGGGAAAAGAGTCTGTGCTGCATATTTTAATATAATTTGTTTGCTATAAGAATTGAGTCCACGTACACTACAAGTAGAGGAATTCATACCACCATTTAGGTTTTAGTGCTCAGTTTTCTTATCTATAAAAGAGGTGGTAAGACATATCTGAGATGACATATAGAAACAAGTAGCACAGTACCTGGCACATAGAAAGACACTGAAAAATCACATTTCCCCCTTTGCTAAGTAGGACAAGACTTCTATGCTGTTTGCATTCAAGTTGGGGGAAGGAGGAAGGAAAGTAAAAGTAGTAAATGTCGAAAATTAGAATTAAAGTCAGAAGGACCATATGATTTAAAACATAAATACCTGTTTGATGCTGTTCCAAAGCAAATCTACTTTATGAGGTGAGGCCAAGCTATAATCAATTCTGTACCAATGCTGAGTAAATTGGAGACTATTCCTAATTAGGAGAAGAAGAAATGATATACCCACAGAATTCCAATGCCTGATGAAAAATCTGACGCCTTAGCAACTGGATTCATAAAGAAAAAAATAGAAAGAATATAATTACGTGACATTTAACTCACACTTTCTTCAATAAAACTTGTGGGTTTTTTTTTTTTCAGTCACATTACAAAATGATGAATTGATGAATTTCAGATATGGTTTGATTTTTTTTTTCCTGAAGATTATAATTACTATTCCATCAGGGCAGTTAACTTAAATTTAGACCCTGAAAGTAGCATCTTTTACTGGAGTTTCAGTTGCTTTCAAAGGGAACTCTGCATGCGGAGCCCATTTTAGATAATGTGGAGCGCTGCGAGAAAGGGGGAAGAGATATTTGCTGGCTTGCCATGGGAAGATTCATGACTGTGACATGAATCTGAAGAGCTGAATGAGGCACCGTTTGGTGAGAAAATAGATAAATAACCACACACGGGACAACACTGCCATCTCGGACAACAATAATTACCCCAAAGTACAAGAATGACTCCTCATGATGACCTTTGTGTTACACGAGGGAGGATCATAAAGCTTTCTAAGAAGTGCAGGAGTGCTCCTTTGAAATGGCCTCTATGTGTTTGGAAAGGTTCACTGAGAGTGAATAAAGGGTTAAGTCACAGCAGTGTGGCAATCTCTTCAGAAAGGGTGGACCTGAGCTCTCTTTCCTCAGAGAGTGACAGAAAGTTCTTCAGGTTTTAGAGAATGAGATGTTTGTTGCTCTGGAAGTCCTTTTATAATACAGGGAGGAAAAAAAAAAATCTCTGACTGTAGGTCACAATTTTGCACAGGGAGGCCATGAATAAAATGATCCACTCCTTCATACAAGCCTTGTGTATCACAATGGAGCACCTACTCAGCGTCAGCCTCAGGCTGTCTGCTGAGCAGGGGCACCTAAACAGCCCAAGCACTCCGCGTCCAGAGGACCACAGGGCTCTGCTACACAGCTGGATCTTCCCCCCTCTTTTCCATCACTGGGGTTACTGCTGTCTTCGTGGCTTCTCACGAGTGGTGTCATAATCAAGTGGCCTGTCAGCCTCCATTTTCAGGGCCTCTCCACTCTGTGTGGCCAGCATAGCTGTCTTTCTAAAGCACAATCCTGGGACAAAGCTCCTGGGCATGGCATGCAAGTCCTTGCAGGAACCAGCTATGTTTCAGTCACTGGGATTCACTCACTGCTCCTTAGACTCAACTTTCTTTTTCCTTCCGCTGTGCCTCTGTCCACGCAGGTCCCTCTGCCTAATGCCCCTTTCTCTCTCTTGTCTACCGGGTGAACTTCTATTATCTCCTAACACTTTCTTTAGTAGCTTTTTTGTTTTTGTTTGTTTGGCTGTACCTTGTGGCATATGGGATCTTAGTTCCCTGACCAGAGCTTGGACCTGCACCCCCTGCAATGGAAGCAGGGAGTCAGTGAACCACCCGGGAAGTCCCATCCCACGACTCACTTCAAATGCCTTTTAGTCACCCTCACTGATCCACTTCAAGTCAGAGTGATTTTCTGCCTAGCACAGAGACTGGAGCATTGCAGACTATAAATGCCAGATCCCTGCTCCCATAGCATCTTTTATCCTCCACTCAGCCTCAGTCTGTTATCCTTTTAAAACTTTGTTACCAATTAGCAAACAACCAGGGGCAAGAAGGCCCATCTTGGATTAAGGCAGGTTGGGGCTGGTCATAGGGACATGGCAGTTCAGTTCAGCTCAGTCATTTAGTGGTGTCCAACTCTGTGCGACCCCACAGACTGCAGCATGTCAGGCTTCCCTGTCCATCAACTCCCAGAGCTTACTTAAACTCATGTCCATTGAGTCAGTAATGCCATCCAACCATCTCATCCTCTGCCATCCCCTTCTCCCCCTGCCTTCAATCTTTCCCAGCATCAGCGTCTTTTCAAATGAGTCAGGTCTTCACATCAGGTGGCTAAAGTACTGGAGTTTCAGCTTCAGCATCAGTCCTTCCAATGAATATTCAGGACTGATTTCCTTTAGGATGGACTGGTTGGATCTCTTTGCAGTCCAAGGGACTGTCAAAAGTCTTCTCCAACACCACAGTTCAAAAGCATCAATTCTTTGGCGCTCAGCTTTTCTTATAGTCCAACTCTCACATCCATATGTGACTACTGGAAAAACCATAGCTTTGACTAGACGGACCTTTGTCAGCAAAGTAATGTCTCTGCTGTCCAGGTTGGTCATAGCTTTTCTTCCAAAGAGCAAGCGTCTTTTAATTTCATGGCTGCTATCACCATCTGCAGCGATTTTGGAGCCCCAAAAAATGGTCTCTCACTATTTCTATTGTTTCCCCATCTATTTGCCATGAAGTAATGGGACCAGATGCCATGATCTTAGTTTTCTGAATGTTGAGCTTTAAGCCAACTTTTTCACTCTCCTCTTTCACTTTCATCAAGAGGTTCTTTAGTTCTTCTTCCCTTTCTGCCATAAGGGTGGTGTCATCTGCATATCTGAGGTTATTGATATTTTTCCTGGCAATCCTGATTCCAGCTTGTGCTTCACCCAGCCCAGCATTTTGTATGATGTACTCTGCATATAAGTTAAATAAGCAGGGACAATATACAGCCTTGATGTACTCCTTTCCCAATTTGGAGCCAGTCTGTCATTCCATGTCCAATTCTAACTGTTGCTTCTTGACCTGCATACAGCTTTTTCAGAAGGCAGGTCAGGTGGTCTTGTATTCCCATCTCTTTCAGAATTTTCCACAGTTTGTGGTGATGTACAGAGTCAAAGGCTTTGGCATAGTCAATAAAGCAGAAGTAGATGTTTTTCTGGAACTCTCTTGCTTTTTCTATGATCCAATGGATGTTGGCTATTTAATCTCTGGTTCCTCTGCCTTTTCTAAATCCAGCTTAAACATCTGGAAGTTCATGGTTTGTGTACCCTTGAAGCCTGGCTTGGAGTATTTTGAGCATTACTTTGCTAGCATGTGAGATGAGTGCAATTGTGTAGTACTTGAACATATTTTGGCATTGCCTTTCTTTGGGATTGGAATGAAAACTGACATTTTCCAGTCCTGTGGCTACTGCTGAGTTTTCCAAATTTGCTGGCATATTGAGTGCAGCACTTTCACAGCATCGTCTTTCAGGATTTGAAATGGAATTCCATCACCTCCATTAGCTTTAGTGATGCTTCCTAAGGGCCACTTGACTTCGCATTCCAGGATGTCTGGCTTTAGGTGAGTGATAACACCATTGTGGTTATCTGGGTCATGAAGATCTTTTTGTATAGTTCTGTGTATTCTTGCCACCTCTTCTTAATATCTTCTGCTTCTGTTAGGTCTATTTCTGTCCTTTATTTAATGTCCTTACCATTTCTGTCCTTTATTGTGCCTATCTTTGCATGAGATGTTCTCTTGGTATCTCTAATTGTCTTGAAGAGATCTCTAGCCTTTCCTATTCTATTATTTTCCTCTATTTCTTTGCATTGATCACTAAGGAAGGCTTTCTTATCTCTCCTTGCTATTCTTTGGAACTCTGCATTCAAATGGGTATATCTTTCCTTTTCTCCTTTGCCTTTCACTTCTCTTCTTTTCTCAACTATTTTTAAGCTGTCCTCAGACAACCATTTTGCCTTTTTTCATTTCATTTTCTTGGAGATGGTCTTGATCTCTGCCTCCTGTACAATGTCACGAACCTCTGTCCATAGTTCTTCAGGCACTGTGTCTATCAGATCTAATCCCTTGAATCTATTTGTCACTTCCACTGTATAATCATAAGAGATTTGACTTAGGTCAAACCTGAATGGTCTAGTGGTTTTCCCTACTTTCTTCAATTTAAGTCTGAATTTGGCAATTAGGAGTTCATGATCTGTGCCACAGTCAGCTTCCAGTCTTGGCAGAGGTACTAGAAAATCAGAACCCCTACTAACAGAGAGCTGAGAACATGCTGGGTGGTCACCAGGTAATGCTCGAAGATTTCTAAAGGTCTTTCACACTAATGGTTTCCACAGAGCAAGCTAAACCTTTTAAGGAAAGAAGCCTATTGTCATTAGTGCTCTATATGCTATGATTGGCCTTTTATTCACTTGAATTGATGGGCTGGTATAAAGGTTTCCCTCCTTAAACATATTTCTAAGATGGAAAAGACAGGTGTTTATGGACCACATAAACAAAGACAAAGTCAAACACTCATTAAGTTTTGGTTTCAGTATGACTGAAAAAGAAGATCGCAGCAAAAAAAAAAAGGCGGGGGCAGAAGGCACAACTCAAGAAGTGACCTTAAATACACAATTTTAGAGTTTTAGAGTTTTTTTTTTAACACATTTTTCTTGGAATCACTATAAATAATGAATTGATGTGTCTATTTCTTTAGGCAGAGACTTCCTTACATCAGCAATAGTTAAATATACAGTTTAAAGAAAATAATACCATGACAACAACATAAAACCGATGGAATGTACTGGCCAGTTAATTCCTGCCCTCCTTCCCAATCTCAAATCCTTTCTGATATTACATGTAAGAAGACACATCTTTAGAACCATGTCTGTTTTGTTCAAGACAATATACCCTGTGCCCAGCACAGTCAGGCATACACAGCAGGCTCTCAATGAATATAGTATTTTGCACTGAGGGATTGGAAGGAAGCTAAAACTTCTTGGACACCTTCTATGTGCAAGGTCCCCCAAGAAGTTATTTTCACATATACATCACCATTATGTATTTCACATTCACATTTTTCATTAATAAGAAAAAAAAGAGAAACGAATCTTATTGATATTGGGTTGGCCAAAAAGTTCATTTGGGTTTTCTGTGAGATGATATGGAAAAAGCTGAATGAAATTTTTGACCAACCCAGTATGTTGTACAACTAGGGCAAGAAACAAACTTCAGTCCCCTCTTCTCACCAGGTCACCCCAACACATATAAACCAACAACAATCCTTGAGTTTTCACTCAAAATTATTTTCCATCAGCTTCATGGCTTCCTTGGCTTCTACTGCACCTCACATCTACTGAGGTGACATTTCAACACCACAACTTCTCTACCCAGGCTGGCTCAGCTGACTCATATGAAGGTCATCTAGTGTCATACGGTATAATAAAGAGTGACCTCTTCCTCAAATTCAAATGTATATGGACTCAAAGGAAAGAGATCCAGATTTCAAGCTCTGGATTCTACCTACTAGGTGTTCCTGGCAAATAAGTCTCCAACCTCTTTGCAAATATTTATATTTTAAATTCAATTCTGTGAAATCAAAGAGCTGTAATAGGTTATTAATTCATTTATTTGAACAGCAAACTTACACTGAACACCTTGTGTATGTCAAACTCTTTGTCTTACACTAGGGATATAAAGATATCCAAGACATACTAAAACCAAAGTCCTGCCTTCAAAGAGATCCCAGTTAACTGAGGTCAAATTTTATGCTACCTCAAAAATTCTTTTTAACTTGAAAACACAATAAATATATGTCCTGGGAATCCAACTGTCAGTTAAATTCACTCTGTAACAGTAATTTCAAAGCATGTTTGTTATCTTAGACTGGGTACAAGCCCCAAAGTAAAAGTAAAAATATATGTGGTACCTAGTCTCAATACCAAATGGTTATAATAACTAGAACGAAAAAAACAAGAAAACCAGACTATTTCTAAAAAAGCTTTCCTCTAAATCTCACTTCAGCACCTGAACAGTAGGAGTTCTTATCGTTTCCATTACCCTTTTTCACTTCTGGTTCTATCAATGAAGTACAATATTTGAACAACACTCTGGTAGACTTCAAATGGCGGTGTAGGCTGAGAAATCAGACACCCTACCATACCTTACTAAGGGAACAAAGTGAGGTATATTTATTTTATTGGACAGTTTGAATTTATTATAGGTTGCTCGTAATTTCCTGTCTCATTTCGTTAGCGCTCTTGGGATTTATGCCAGGATGTCTTAGGTTATCGCACTCCTTCCCTCCTTCGTTGCAACATTTATGCCAACAGACTGACTTGACTTAGAGAAAGTCCCCAGACGAAAATTGAAGGAGAAAATACCCAAAGGTTTAGTTGGAGAATGGCAGAAGCTTTGGGAAAAAATCTGAAAAAGCAATGAAGATGAAAATGGAAACTCTGTGAAAATTAATGTAGTGTAGAATTGGCGAACATACCACTTATTTCTTTAAACAAACAGAAGAAAGAACCCGCTTATGAGGGTGCACCCAAATAATTCACAGGTGGTGAAACTATTAGAGTCCTGCAATTTCTTGCCTCAGAAGTGGAATAAATCTTCCCAATTATAAATGGCATATGCTCACACGTGACTTCTCTGCTATTCCCTTTCTCTGAACTATCCACCCCCCCTTCTATGCACGAGGCCTTTTGGATTTTGTTGTAATTACCTTATTTTAATAGGAACTTTAGATAAAAATCTAGTGATATAGGGAGATGTAACCTACTATACTAATTGCACTTACAGAAATGTAATTCCAAATGGAATATGCTTATTTTAGCCTGGATTTTGGTTACTATAAAATAAGCACAATGGAGTGAAAACTACATAAGAATGAAGTCTGTCATCATGATGCCCCAATGATAGTGGGCAGATGGCAACTCTTTAGGTATTGGTCACACTTAATTATTGATAATTTTCACAATGATAAAAACTTACTTTGAGAAAAGTTTTTTTTCCCAAGGAATTTACCTTAACTAAGACACTATTATGTGCGTACTGCTACACAAGTACATATTCTGAACTACAGAAATTGGACAAAAATTTTTTATGTTTGAAGTCAAATGCTGACTGATAATATTCATAAGATAATACATTGATAATCCGTGGGAAGTCATAAGTCACATTTACCCGGATGAGGGGATTAAACAGCCAGTGTCTAAGTAGGGAGAGCAGTGCAAAATGAACCATCTTGTGGGGTAACTGAAAATCATTATATCCATAACAAAGCTTCTGCTTACAGAAGAGTTTTTTGAAAATTAAAAAAAAAAACAAAAAAAAAAACTCTGACAACAGAATGTCCAACACACTAACAAGCTCCTCATTACAAGGACTGCTGTAAACTATCTTCCATGGAACCTGGCTCTGTGTTGGGCATATAGCTGATGATAGATAAGTGATTTTCACATGAATGAAAGTAACCACCTGAAGTTTTATATTACTTTGGAGATGACAAAAACACTTCACCCAGGGCTCTGTTTTCCTCTCCCGGTGTCCTAGAGAGTTAGGTGGGATGGACTCTTTCATGACACTTGGACACCTTCTATAAAAATGTATCAAAGTAGGTTGAGGCTAGGTGTACTCAAGAAGTGTGTTTCACTTTATGTTACTGTGTGAAATGTTTTGTGTGTGTGTGTGTGTGTGTGTGTGTGTGTGTGTGTGTTTGTGTGTGTGAGGCTGTTCCCCGTTCTGTCCTCGTCTACTCCTTTATTTTCTGACATCTCTCTTTGGAGCTACATCAGCTGTGCCTCAGTCTTTGCCTTTGCCTTGCATCTGTGAGGGTCGGTGTTCTTGGTCAGGGTGTGTGATCCTGTTCTGTTCCATGAGATTTGAACTGTTTATCATAGTTGTGCCTTCCCCACACCCCTTATTTCTTACTGCTCAATTCGCTCCTGTTTGAAGAAGGACATGGAGGACTTTCCTGGTGGTCCAGTGGTTGGGAGTCTAGCTGCCAATGAAAGGGACACAGGTTCGACCTCTGGTCTGGGAAGATCCCACATGCTGTGCAGTAACAAAGCCCATGAGCCACAATTACTGAGCCTGTGTTTGAGAGCCTGTGTGCTGCAACTACTGAAGCCTGAGTGCCACAACTACTGAACCCATGCACCCTAGAGCTTGTGCTCCACAACAAGAGAAGTCACCACAATGAGAAGCCCACATACTGTAACAAAAGTAACCCCCAATCGCCACAACTAGAGAAAGCCCACACGCAGCAAGAAAGATCCAATGCAGCCAAAAATAATAAATTAAATTAAAGAAGAAAAGACATGAACCCATTTTCCTATTTTACCACAGACCCTCAACTATTTTAGAGGACTCTAAGTATGTAAAAGTCACAAACCACACAGATTAAACCACTATCAGGGTGACATGGCATCTCCTCATTTTAATTTTCCCATATAAAAAAATGGAAAGTGATATTTGTACTATTTGTAAGCACGCATGCCATCTAAATATAAAGCATATGGTGTTTAAGAAGGTTATCAGTATAACAAACAACACATTGCCCCAAATCTCACTGTTTAAAACAGCAAAGGTTTACTGCTTGCTCAAGGTTAAATGAACATTCACAAATGCAGTTCTGTGAGAGTGGTACTGTAGGACTCGGCCACATGTAGTCATTCAGGGATGAGGCCTTACATTTGGTGCCTTTACTGTTTTCTAGAGTCTTGAAGTTTTTGCTTGATTCTCTGCATCCAGCAGGTATATAAAGAGAGTTCTTACTTATTTAGAGGATTATGTGGATGACATCAAGCTGAGAAGTGCCATATATCACTTCGAATGACATTCCATTGACTAGAACTCAATCATGATAGAACAACTAATTACAGACAAAGCTGGGAAAGAAAGTTTATCTTTGTGCCCAGAGGTAAAAAGAAATGAATTTTGGTGATTCCATGATATTTTCTGTGCTAAAATGAGCAATTATAACTACCTTCTGGTTTCATAAAACTGTGGCTAATGTGTCATTTTTTTTCCTTGAGAACTAAATGGATTACAAAAAGATATGAAAGGTGCAAATTTCATTCTAACAACACTAAAAAGGGCTGTCATTCAATTGTTTTTCATTGTGTGAAGAGAAAGAAAGCAAAATATTTAACTTCTCTTTTGAATGTATTAGGTTTATGGATCTGGTCTTACTAAAACCAGAATTGATGAAATTCCTCCCATGTGAAATGAACGTTCACATGTTCCCCTTGCTACTTGTACTGTATCCTTTTCTCATATTTTCTTACCAAATTATTCTTATTCATCCATTTACTCGCTCATTCAACAACATTTACTGAGACCAGCTATTCTGAAAAAGGTAGGAGGAACAAGTCACTTCTGCTGTCATCCACAAGTTTGTTGATGGAGATGGAAACACAAGTACAATATAAGAAATCAAATGACAGAAATAAATATAAGGAAGCACAAGACTAGAAGAAATTACATTTTAAAATACTATTGAGAATACAATGAATTACGTATGCCTCTGACAAGCAATTACTAAATGCTGACTATACATTGATGGAATTTAGGGTGGGGTAGTCAAACAAAAAATATAGAGGCTGGGATGAATCGAGAGAGTAGCACTGATATAGATACACCACCCTGTATACAATAGACAGCTAATGGGAAGCTGCTGTAAAGTGCAGGAAGCTTAGCTCACATTTCTCGAGAGCAACGGGATGAGGGGGTGTGGGAGGGAGGCTCAAGGGGGAGAGGATTTATACACACACACACACACACACACACACACATATATATATATATATACACACACACACATACTTATGGCTGATTCGCATTGTTGTATAGCAGAAACCAGCACAATATTATAAAGCGATTGTCCTCCAATTAAAATAAATACTTGAGAGAAACACTGGAATCTTCAACTTTAAAAAGAAATTATAGTTTTTCTTCAAATGAAGATTACAGGGGTTTCTGAGATAAGATATATTTCTATGACTAGAAGAGAGACTCTTAACAAGTATAGGAAAATATTCTAATTGATTTATAAATGCTGAGCTTCTGGAAATACAAGGAACAAAAAGCCAGAGGTCACTGTTGGCTGCAGACTACTACCATTGAGACATCTTCTTGACATGGCCAGAAAACTGCTCGACATGCTGGGTGCTCCCAGTTAGCAAAGTCCCTGGGAGAAGGAACCAGAACAGTTAAGCTTTATTTGATGTAGTTTTTCACCTTGAAGTCTGGGAATTGGGGAGATTTAGTCATTTATTTTTGAGTTCATGGAAAGAAGGGGTTGATAGCAACAGCTTACCCAGTTAACAGGCAGGCTCCCCACACAGCTGCGCTGGCCTATTTCAATTAGATCCTTTCGGACTTACATCACCTCTGCTATGCCTAAGCATAGTCCTAAGCCGCTCATGAGCTTGTCCTGCCAATCAAGCCAAAATTCAACCACATGGTGTGGCTTTTATGACGCTGACAGAAGATGACATGAACTTGTCTCATTCTGGTGAAAACACAAAGTTTGAAGCCCGCTCTCTAGATGAAGAAAATCAGTACAAACAGCAAGACTCTCAAACTGGAGTTAGACACATTTTCCTGTGTGTATCTCAACATGCTTCACCAGTAGGTTATAGTTAAGGAACGCTCTCACTCAAGAAAACACTATGGTCCTCCAGCTACGAAGAGGTTACTTCCGAGTCACTCTACTCAGGAGACCGCAAGAAACAATAGAACATGCACAATGAGAGAAGGGCAGAATGAAACTTATTTCCAGTGAGACCTGGAACCTGAAATAGACAAATTAAAAGCAGAGCTGTCACTTCACCAAAGAAACTGGGCAACATATATGAAGTTAGGAAACCCTGAATATATTGAGAATTAGGGAGAATTGTATGAGTCTCTTTGCATCCTTTGCTCTCTGAACTTAGTTCACAAACAGTTACAATGCCTGTACTATCCAAGATATCCTAGTAGATACTATAGGACATGCAGAAATTCACAGGACACTGCATTTTTTTCCGAAAGAGTTTAAAATTATATTTTGATTAAGCCATAATAAAGGGGAGAACCAAAATAGCAGACCATGTCCCATGCAAACATACATCCTGTGCAAAATGTGCCAACAAAATGGGCTTAAAAATGAGTAGCAAGAACAGGGTTTATCTACATTTCACTGATTAAAACTACACATACCCTGATTTTAATTTTGTTTTAAAGATATAAGAATGAACTCTGTACACTCCTAAGTTTGAGTAATTGCCTCTTCCATGGTCTGCTAGAGATTTGCTTTCCATTTTATCCACATATATATGTAAAGAGGAATCAACATATAGGTAAAGAGTATTTAACACTCCTATGAATGCACAAATACATTTATTTATTCATTCTCTCTCTTTCAAACGTCTTTAAAATATCCACAGTTTTTCAAGGAAAACCTTGCCTGGAGTAAAAGGATTCGTTTTTAGTTCACTAGTGACTACTATTGGACACACTTCTCTCAACTTATATGAAGCTCTAGAACTGGTTCACATGAAAATAATAATGGAGACTGGAAAGTGGTTCTGAAACAGATTGAAATGCTAAAACAGGAGAAAACAAAAATGAAGCTGACTATGTCTAGATAAGAAACGACTCAAAAACATGAAGTAAATAATGTTTAAAGAAATGCCTCGTTACATTCTCCAGGTTACTTGAAATATCTTTAAGTTTGATTTAAGGACAATGTAGGCATCATAGTAAGAAATAGATGTCAATAATTATAGAAAGGTGCTTGTGCATGCATGCATACACACATACACACACTTTATTGGAGCAGGCCACAGTCTGCTATAAATAAGGGACTTAACATTCATTCCACAAGCTAATGGTGCTATCACCATCCAAGACAGATCCACTTAGATAATAGTGGAGGAGAGTGCCAGACCGACCGAAGGGAATGGGCTATTGTGTTTGACTGGTTTCCATGTATAAATTAGTACAGAGAAAAAAAAGAAATTCAACAGAAAAACACATGTACTTTATTATAATTCTGAGTGTTACCCTTGCAACTCCCACAATAGCAGGCGAAAAAGCTTAAAACCACTTAAAAGAAACAAAAAGCAAATGCAAATTTGATTAAATGCCTTTCTGACAAGAAGAGATTTGACTTCAAGTTTGGATGGACACATATGTCAATGGCCGGTCATGCTTTCCCCCCACATTCCTTTTGAGCTAAACAATTGGGACAAAGGAGGGAGTGGGGAAAGGGGAGCAGGGTGGGGAGATGGGGGACGTGGAGTTTTGTGGCTTAATTTGACCTGAATGTCAGAATAAAATCTCTTGCCCAGCACTACTGTCCTACTGTGTGCAGAGTAAAATAGCAGTCTATGATGTATGAGCTTTGCATGCAAACGTGGGTGGTAACCAAAAATAGAAATAAATGACACAGGGACTTCATTGTGTTTTGAAGTAGAAACTGGGCTCTGCCACTAAACAAACAGACTATTTTCCATTAAGTAAAAAGTGAGCTTTAAAAAGTGCTTAAATTAATTCTAAGATTAGACAGACTCTTAAAATGTACCAAACAGTTATAAGAAAAATAAGCCACCCAGTTCCATTTCTAGATCCTGACTGAAGGTTGAGCTGAAAATGTCACACTTCGGTTCAACTACTGATCATGTTCCAGGTTACTTTCTCTTGGGCCAATAACTTACTTTTGGCTCCAAAGCTACATGGGACAGTGAATGAGCAAGTGTGACAAGTGCCCATAATGTTGCGCACATCTTTAGTGGCCAAGGTGAAGCAAAAAGACCTCCAATAAAGACTAGAGACCAACCTATGTCATTGCTTCCATCACTACTAAACATTTTGTGACCATAGTACAAACCAAACAAGTCATTTTCTCTCCATTATTTCCCCTTTGAGTTCAAATATGAACTTGCTTCCTTATCTGCAGAATGGGTTTAACAATGCCTTATTTGCAAGATTATTGTGAGAATTCACTGCAATGCTTTTCAAACAACTGACCTTGTGTTTGACACATTCAGACACACAATATATGGCAGGTACTACTAACATTGTTACTCTGTACAGGGTTATATCTTGGCACTCACCAGACAGTTCTTTCTTTTCTGGCCTAACTTTCAGAATCCCAACTGATTTAAATATAGGCATAAAACAAGCCTGGGTTTTATTTCCTTTTATCCTTACAGTATAATTATTGTAATTTAAACCAAAGATGTGTTATGTTTCAAATCTGAAATAAGCAAACACTCCTTTTTATCCACATAAGTGTCATTAGATGCTCAAACACATATATGAATATTAAAAATATCAAAGAGAAATATACTGCACTTTACCAAGTGGGCAGTGAAAACAATCTATTCCTGAATGGGCAAGTTTTTCCAAAGTATAATGAGATCATACTTCTATACGAAGATATCAAAAAAGTACTGTGTACTGGTAATTTTGCTTCATGATGTAATTAAATGGGAAAATAACCCATGCTTTCAAAAAATCACAAAGAAGGAAAGACGAGGCAAACTAATGGTGTGTATATAAGTAACACGTCCCATATGGAAAAAATGAGACACCTTTCATAAATTGCTTGCCCCACTCGTCATAAAGCACACCTAAACATTCTGCTTTTTATATTCCTTAGAACAGCCCCAAACTTACAGTCCATTCATGCTTAAAATTCAGTTTGCCTTTAAATTTCTATGAGCACTTGAAAATATATTTCTGTATTTACAGCTTTTGCAACGTAGCATTATGACTTCTTGGCTATAATGATGCAAATAAGAAGCGGGAATGTTAACATATTTAATCACTGTCTGATGAGCTGATGAGCCTTCCTGGAGTTTTAAAATTTATGCTAAATAGCTTGCTTCCCTCCTTCAAAATTACAGTGCAGATCAAATTTTTCAGAGTCTAATCAGAACAAACATTCCTTCATCTTCAATGAATCAATGTGACCTATACGTGTGGTGCGTTACAATTTCCCCCTTTTCCCTTCTTGCCTGGTTACCTTCTGAGGAAGGGCTGGCTCTCCAGAAATGTGACAAGGAGAGCTACAACCACGTTTGTTTGGACTCGGTGTGTGCAAATTTTGGAATCAAACCTGCAGATGAGGTTTACAAAGCTGCCTGCCCAGAACACTCTGGTTTAAAAAAATGTGCATTGCTATTAATATTTTCAGTGTCGATTTTTTTTGGACAGTAAAGGTTCATTTTCTGCCCATAAAACCAAGTATGAGTCACAACGGAACATTTACTTCGAGTCAAAAATGCAGTGTGTACTGACGTTCCAGAGCAGAGCATCTTATCACTGTGACTGTGGAAAGCAGCCGAACCCAAAGTCAGCATTTCCTTCTTCAAGAGAAGATCTGAGATCAAAGACCATAATCCTCAATTCATAAATACTAGCATTAACTTGTATCCATAGATGACTTGCCATAATTATGAACTATAATCTGGGTTGGCCATAGAGAGGCTTTAATTCCCTCTTTTACCTGGTTCCCTAGAACATGTGCACAGAGGAAGGAGGACTCATAAAAGGCAGTGGGGGAAAAGCCCCTCACAGCCCATCCTTCAAACAAATTACAGGAACACCATAAGTTGAATGAGTTGGATTTCAGGATGTCTGTTACCTAAATTCCAAGCATGCACACCACCATTTATACAGCCCTCAGCACACAAACTCCATGCAGTAGATCCCAAAGTTTAAGTCTCGGTATCCTATATGCCTCTAGCTAATCCCACACAGTCTTGCAGACTTTATTTTGTTTGGGAAGTTGGGGTTAGCTTTCTGCAAAAAGTTTTTACTTTTTTTTTTTTTTTAAGCCATGTAAATTACTTTACCTGGCGTTTGAAGAGAAAGATACAGTGAAACACACTCACACACGTCCACACCACCCCAACAGCCCCCAGACTAAATGGCCACTAAGGATGTATTGAAACGAAAAGGCATTTACCAGGAGCAGGAAAGCCAGCAAGAGGAACGGTGTGCCAGGAGTTGCCCGACGGCAGCATTCCATGCTTGGATTCTTGCCGGAATCCGAATCGGACACTGAATAAGCTGCAAAGTGCTCCTCTGCTTGCTGTCACATCCAGGACTGGTGCTCACTTCCAGCCCTGCCTATCAACTTCCATCAGACCCGCTCACATTTCCTGACCAAGGGCTGGGTGGGTGGGTGGATGGGTGGGGGGTAAGCTGAATGGAATCTCTCTCGGAGCAGGCAGCCAGCCAATCAGGCTCCTGCTAATCAGACATGCTGAATAACAAAGCCGAGGGGACCGAGAAAGTGTAACAGTGCGAGCGAGGGAGGGAGGGGAAAGGGCGAAAAAGAAAGGAGCGCGGAGCAGCCCGCGGCAGAGCCAGGAGGGAAATGCAAAAGATGCGGACTTGCGAAAGATGAAGCAGAGCCCGGTGCTCTGAACTAACTTGGTTAGTCCTTTGTGAGAGGCTGTGAGATACGCTTGTTTCTATTTGCTGTTTGCCTGTGAGGGTGCCTGGGCTTTCTAAAGTACAGTAGCGCCCTGTGACTCTGTATTGTTCCATTCAGGAGAGAAACTTAATCCCTGTCAATATATAACATATGCCATAAAGGGAAAGAACCACAGACAGAAACGGACTTAACGTGCCCTTTAAACGTGTTCTGTACAACTGCTTTATGCCTCTTCCATAAAGTTCCTCTTTACTTCCCTCCTTGACTTAGAAAAGGGAGACTGTATAAAATGTGGAAAGGTCCTCACTAAGCCTAGACAGAGGCATGTTACTTTGTGTACTCAGGACTTGATGTGAAGAAGATGAAGAAGAAGAAGAAAAAAAGCAGGTTACCTCTTTGTAAAGTGACAATTTAAAGTAGCCCAGGTTTACTAAAGCTCAAGGCACAAGTGGAAATTTAGGTCCCCTGTTTAAAAGGAAGCCCTTAACAAAGACTGAGATGTTGTGGATGGAGCTGAAATTCGGGTTGACAAACAGCCTGGTTTTGACACTGTGCCAACTCTCAACTATCTGCTTTAGCAGGGGGAGAGAAAGAAAGGGTGAATTAAATCCTCAATTAATTCCCAAACCTTTTAAGCAACAGTTTCAGCCTTTTCCTTATCCATGGCCTTTATCGGAGCCGCTATAAGGTAGCAGAGAGGGCTGAAGGGCGTTTCAGCTCCTCTTCCTTCTGCTGTTATGTGAGCGTTGGACGAGGAGGTGACCTTTCCTGTCCACTGCAGCCCTGGAGGAAGTACTGACGACTGCTGAAATGATGACAGGGCCAGGCCAGCAACAGCAAAGAGGAGGTCAGGAAGTTTCTGGTCTGGTGAAACCACCAACAAGCAAGATTGAATTCTAATAGAGGGGGGTTTTATTACAGTTTTAGAAAAGTGTCAGATGTCAAACAGGGACTCCTTTCACCTTATCTGTTAAGGAAATCATTGCATTTTTGAAAGAATGAAATAGCAAACTTGACCTTACATTTCCATAGGTGTGTCACCAGGAAGTTCTTCCCGTGTAGATCTCCTGATAGCCCTGATAGAAATATAGGTGGTGGAGGTAGAAGACTTTTAGAATTGATGTTCTTTCCTTTCATTAGTAAAAAAAAAAAAAATACTGACAAGAAGCATCAAAGACACAAATAGGGAAAATCTGTACAAGCTGTAATAGGCATGTGAATACAGGCAGGTCTTCTCTACATACCTGTAGTGTTGCTCTTCACAAAGGTGGAGAAAAGCAGGTTATTCAACTTCAGATTCCTTATTTCATATGGAATATCAATGAAAGACAGAAGAGCTTTAAAACATCCCAGTGTCAACCTAATTATTAGGAAAGTCAGGGCATACAAGGATCCATCACTTAAGAAAATGGATAGTATGAGTCCACAACAAAGAGGTCTATTCTCGATGTACGCTTTTCCCATTCAGAAAGATTAGTTTTACAAATCTCTCAAAAACTAGCTAATGCTCAGAAGCTAAAGAGTATTCACAAGGAGATGTAAAAATGCTTGACTGGCATTATCTGAAATCCTGATCATATTAAAGATGGCTTGATTGAAATAAACGTTCACTCATAAAGCTATGTGATATATCTCTCCTGTATGCATTGGAGCTTTCTGCTATGGGTGTTTTTTTCTATCAGTGTCACACCTTAAAGAGATTCAGCTCATTCTAAAAAATGGAATATTCTATCTAATACCACTTCCTCCCTTTCTGCACGTAAACATCACTCATCAGGAAGATCGAAAGGGAAGAATAGGTGGTGGGAAAAGGAAGAGTAGCAAGAATGATTATGATAAAATACCATTTGTAGAAGAACAGATTTAAAAAATTGCCATGGTCAACGGATAGTCAATAGCCACTTGTATGCTAGTCTAGATTCCTTTGTGCTTTAGAAATATATGCTGGCTAGATATTTCGAGTCAGAGATTTCTGCCTCAGAGTTTTGATGAACATGTCAATGTCCAGCAAGATGGTCACAATGAAGTCACTGAATAGTATGATTATTTTTAATTTAAGCCCTCAGTCATGTGTTGAAATCCCTGAGGATGCCTGCCACAAAGTATCATGATTCTGGTCCCTCTGTGAGTACATTTCCTTTCCCACTGTGGCTGCTCAGAGAAAATAGAAAAAGCAAACATACAGTCAAGCATTATACCCTGCAGGACAAACAACCAGCTAACTATAATTTCAGAAAAAGAACAAAATTAACTTGGGTTAGGGTGATTAGTTTTGGGGGATGAGGTCATTCTGATAATAAAGTTTATGTGCTATCTTCAAAGTTTAAAAAAATGATTTTATACTCAAAATCTCATTTGGTTTTTTGACTCCTCACAAAATTGATTAAGAACTCACCCCATTTTATATATTTGAAAATTGAGGCTCAGAAAACTTAAGTGACTTACCTTGTGCTCCACCCATTAGAACTAGCTTTTGAGCAAGGTTTTCTGACTGTAAATCACTTCCATTTCATATACATATATGTAAATATATAGGTGTGCATGCTTGCATGCTTGCTAAGTCGCCTCAGTTGTGTCCGACTCTTTGCGACCCTGTGGACCGGAACCCGCCAGGCTCCTCAGTCCATAGGATTCTTCAGGCAAGACTACCCGAGTGGGTTGCCATGTCTTCCTTCAGGGGATCTTCCTGACCCAGGGATCAAACTCATGTCTCTTATGTCTCCTGCACTGTATGTCGGCATGTATGTATACGCGCGCGCGTGTGTGTGTGTGTGTGTGTGTGTGTGTGTGTGCAGATGTCAGCACTGATATCCTACTGGCTAGAGATGGACATCTGCAGTGAAGGCAGGCTACTCAGATTTGATGGTGGGTATATATTACCTGACAGTAGAGAGGACCTTATTTTAGTCTCCAACTCCTTGGTCTCTCATCTTTGTCGTTTCTAAAATCTTTCTCAGTGCTGAGGGAAAATAACATAAAACCCCAGGTAACTTAGATCCATACTAGCAGCAGCCTGGGAAAAGCCTCTCACGGCATCTGAGCAGGGCGTTGGCTGCGTTCCTTTTTTCCTCCCCAGGTATCTAAATGAAAGCCATCTGCCAGCGTCTGAGCACCAGCAGCCGCTGCAGCAGCAGAGGCGGCGGGCCCCAGCTGCTGTAATACTGGTTATGGGCCCCCTGCACAATATATTAGGTGAAATGAAAGCAGAAGCAAGAGAGAGAGAGTGTCAGAGCTGTCTGAAGCATCATTCCAAATGGTATGGATTTAACAATACTTAATTTAAAAAACACCAGCTTGGACAGGAGCAAGCTGTTAACATTCAATGTGCTTTATGGCAGGAAAGAGTGAGCTCAACTCTCGGAATTTCTCCCCCCGGGGAAAGTGCCTTTACAGTGCTCACTCCGGAGCCACCTGTCTCTCCCTGAGGCTGGGCCTCCTCCATTGGCCCTCTAGTTGCAGTGACTGTTGTCAAGACAGGGCAGGGGACCTTCTGGAAAGAACTCAGGGGTAGGAAGTGATGACGAGCTCTGTAGAGCCTCATCTCTCCCCTTGAAGGAGGTGGTTATGGCAGTGCCCAAGTCTTACTATCTTCATGGGCATGTGTCAAAGTGGTTTGATTCCCCTGTCTAGATCTGAAGATTAAAGGGAAGAAAAAAACAGAGTGGGGATGTGTTATAGAAATTAAAATGGAGGAAGTCTTGTTCAGGCTTCAGAAACAGGAGAGCCTCTGACCTGCTTCTAATTTGCCTGGGCACTGCCTGGGTTCCACATCTGTCTGTAAGCACAGCAAGGCAAGTGGCACCTTAGATAAGAAAAGGAGTGGGTCTTGAAATTCTTGAACCCTTGGAGGTCTGACCAATGCCCCACCCCCCTTCCCCGGAGGTCACAAAAACCTGTGACTCACAAGGTGAAACAAACAACATTATAAACATTAAAAAAAATAACAAACAAACCCAGAGCTGTGTTTTTTGTGCACAAACTGATGATGTCAGTTCATGGCCTGGGATCATAAGCGAGAGCCCCCAAAACTGCAATTTGAAGTCTCACTTGTGGGGTGGACACACTGCCCAGCATCTTTTCCCAACTGGGACTCCCAGTTGCTGTTAACAAGGGACAGTCCTAGTACCTTTTAAGTCTGGATGTTGGTCAGTCCAATTTGGTGATGTAGGTATATGCTGTTGCTTTTCTCTATTGTTTCTATTTCTCTTGTTTTAAAGACTGTTTATTGAAATTAAGTCAAATAATCCTCTATTAAATATTGAAATTGCTTATTTTGTGTGACAAGTAGTTGTTACACACAATTTGCTAATGAATTCTTTGAATTTCTTTAAAATCAAAGTAAATGAGATAAAGCTACCAGAAGCCAATTGCTAGTATCAGAGGGCAGAACGGGATTTGAGCAGAAATATGTACATTTCACTTAATATCCATTTAACATCCAAGCAACTGGAGCATTTGCTACCATTTTCAAATTACCTTTCATATGTGACTTGAATGTGATATGAACAGAAATTTTATCAGGTAGAGAATGAGTTCTATATTCAATTTATATATGAGGAAACTGGGACCCCTCGTGATAAGTGGATTCATCACAGTTACCTATATGTAGGTGGAAAATTAGAGTTATAGCTAAAGTGGTTTGACTTTTCCTTAGATAATTTTCTGAGAAGTTGATGATGAAAATAGTTACATTTACTGAGAGCCCCCATGTGCCAGGCATGTGCCGAGTACTTTCTATTTATGATTTCATATAATCCTCACAACTCTACGAATAGGTACATATTACCCTCATATGGATGTTATTTCTGGTAGATTAGCCATTAAAATTCATCAACCAGTGCCTTCTTGAAACGCAGAGGCCTAAAACTCAGAGACTATATTTCCCAGACTCAAGATCTGAACCCAGGTCATCTGTGTCTATAGTCACTACACAGCACTGCCTTTTTGCAGACAAAGGACCACAGGGGTTCAGAGAAGGGAGGAATCATTACTAGTTTCAGGACTCAGTGAGGAGTAAGTATCCAAATAGAAAAAAATGGAAATTGAAAAAGACTTTGAGATATAAGGAGACTTTCAGGGATGCAAAGCAAAAAAGGCTTTGCAAGTGATGAGAACTTAGTAAATGGAGACAAAGCAGGAACACATGAGACCCAGACTTGACTCACTCTGATCCACTATTTTAAGCTGCTTATAGGGGAAAGATATATTTTTAAAATTGTCTGTCCCATAGTCTCAGATCTCATACTCAGTGATCTCTCCCTACAAAATGTCAAGCACTGCACGTTACAAATGGAAGGAATGCAACAAAATTTAACTGATTTGACTCATCTCTAGCTTCCTGAAGCACTAGCAGGTCTCTGCTTACATCTCTACAAGACTTAATTCAGGACTTCTCACACTGCAGAGACATGGCTGGAACCTGTGATCCTGGCCAGTAGCAGAGAATTCTAGTGGCTGCTTGGTGGAGGGGAAAGAACCCAGATTTTTGAACCAGACAGTCCCAGCTGTCCTAGTTCCTACAGAAGCACTCTAAGGACATAAACTGCTAAAAGTTCCTGAGCTCACTTTTTTGTTGTTGTTGTTTGGTTTTTATTCTGAGCTGTTAAGTGGTGAGACTACAGCTCTAGACTGCAGAGCTCTTGTGGGCAGTGGAGAGAGGGGTTTGCAGAGTCTGGTTCAGAGCTTGGTACTAAACAGGAAATCAATAAATTTTTACCATGTTCAGTGCTATGTATATAAGTGTCCATTGTACATATCTTTCGAATATTCTGTGTGCTTGAAAATTCTAATAAAATTCTGGGATAAAATCATTCTATTTGAGGACATTCTACCCCCTGAAAAAACAAATGAACACACAAGCAAGCAAACTGTTAACAGAGCACTGAACTGCATTGGGAGGATAGAATTGTCGATCACTTTTAAACTGGTGGTTCTTGATCCTCCTTTCTCTACATTGCTGGGGTTCACGTCATGGATCTCAGAGACTCGTTACTGAATTAGATTCAACAAAACATGTACTAGGGACCTACTGTGTGCAAGGCATGATAGAGAATTCTAGCAGCAAAATGACTTTTGTAGCCTTTTTAACAAAAGGAGATACCAGTTTAATCTTCAAGATTTGAATTATGGTTGTAATATTCACATATTAAACCCAAGTGTAATATATAAATCCAAGGTCCTTGATTCTTAGTTCAGTACTATTTCCATGACATCATCCTCTGCAGATAAAATAATTATCCCAGAGCCAGACAATAAGGTGAAGGGGTGTGAACAGATTTATAGACAAAATAGAGAAAGCAGGATTAAAATGCAAAAGCCAAATTCCTCAGCATGGCATTCAAGGACCTCCCTGATCTGCTTCCTGTCCCAGGATAATAGAAACTCATGTTCCAGCCCAACTGAAATACCTGCTTTACTCCAATTCCGCAAATCCTCCCGCTTCTGTACATTTGTTCATCCTGTCCCTTTTGCCTGGAAGTTCCTTCTTCCCACCTCTGCTTCCCTAAAAATCCTTTTTATTCCTAAAGGTGTAGACATTGTCAGCTCTTCCACAAAGCCTTGTACATAATAGGCATCAGACAAATATCTGTAAAATTAATACAGACATTAATTAACATTATGCTTTGTTTAAAGATAAAATAGCAGGAAAAAATAAAAACAAGAGGAAGAAAAGCAAGCAGAGAAATTACAAAAGAAAAGAAAATATAGTCTCCAAACATTAAGAGAAACTGTAGATGACATGACATTTGAAATAAAATGTGAACTTCAGAACAGCAATTAAACCATGGAAAATCATAGAAATCTTCCTCTAAAATAGATCATTGTGTAGCCTTCAATTTTATTTCTGTTACAAGCTGGTTACATTTGCTAACACTAGCTAGATGAATAGTTTCTCTGTTAAGTTACAAAGATTATCTCTTATCACAAATATGATAAATACTATGTCAAAGACAAAGTAAAATACCAAAAATCAGCTTCTTACTGAAAATAATAATATATAATAGTTTTATTTTCTAAGTTTCTGAAAAGGACATGAGGTTTGTAGTTAAAACTGTTTGCTTTATCTTTCCTACTTGAAAATGTGGTGGGCCTTTCTTTGGAATATGGAACTTGGTAAGCATGGCCAGAGGAAAATAAAAAAGGATAACAATATATAGAATTGAAAATAAGCCAACAACAAAAATATGACTAAAATGCAGGTGTCCTGAGGGACAAATAAGAGGTGTGATTGGCAGAAACAAGTAAAAGACTTCACAGATTTATCTTTTTTACATGTGCGTTTCCTAGAAGTTAAAGTCCAGTATCGGTTTCTCAGCACAGAAACTAGTAGTTACAGGGTTCTAAGGATAAAGGGGAAAACCCCTCTCCTTAGATATGATTGTAGAGTTGGAGCCAATCATGGAAGCCTTTGGAAGCGTCTGGAAGGGACACAAGTTCTAGCCTGGAGGTTTCTTGCATTTAATGCCACCAAGAGCATTGCTACATGTCACCTGAGAGCACTCTGAGGAGGAATAGCAAGGGGGGCACATTTCGGATGTGCAAAGAGGCAATGAGGTCCAAGGCACATGACTGGGAGGTTTTGTCATGGTCTGATGGCATCACCGACTCGATGGGCATGAGTCTGAGTAAACTCCAGGAGTTCGTGATGGATAGGGAGGCCTGGCGTGCTGTGATTCATGGGGTCGCCAAGAGTCGGACACGACTGAGTGACTGAACTGACTGACTCTAGAGTTATTGAATGCTCAGTCATGTCTGACTCCAAGACCACATGGAGCGTAGCCCACTAGGCTCCTCTGTCCACGGGATTTTCTAGGCAAGAACACTGGCATGGGTTACCATTTCCTACTCCAGGGGATCTTCCCAACCCAGGGATGGAACCTGGGTCTCCTGCATCCACAGGCGGATTCTTTACCACTGCACCACCTGGGAAGCCTCTATCCTAGAGAGGTATATTCTAGTCAAAATGGTCACACAGTCTTAAGTTTTTTGTTTTGGTATTTTATTATATGTCTTTCTTTTGTCCCCTTGCCCACTTCTTCTTTGCCCCGCCACTTTCTATCACTTGTACTGAGATAGAAAAGGTCTTGTCAGTAGCATCATAAATAGAATGCCTTTGCAAGCAGAATAGTTATGGTAATCCTACGCATTTACTTTCTGTTCTTGTCAGCTTGGCTTTTAAACTATCCTGCATTTAAAGGGAAAGGATATTTTAAATAACCTATCTATGGCAGAAATATCACCTGTCTCCTAATATCTGCCATTCTCTTTTCTGCTTTGATAATGAACATACATCATCACCCACAAAAGTGGCATTTCTGAGCCTCTCTTGCAGCTCTCTGGGACCGTGACAACATTCTCATTAAAGAGATGGAGGTGGAAGTCATGGGTACAATTCCAAGTAATGTCCTTAAAGAAAAGAGCATTTCCTGCTTCACTCTTTCCTCCTTTTTGTGGTTGGAATGACGATGTGAAGGCTGGAGCAGCCATCTTAGACTAAGATAACCTTGGAGTGGATATGATACACATGAGAAAAGGCCCTGGCTGCCTGATACTCTGCAAGATTACAATGCTCCTGGACTGCCTACCTCCAAACTTCTATGAGAGAATGTGTTTAATCCAACCTGTATGTTCTTACATAATTTATGGGTTGCAGGACTATGCAAAACTATCAAATAAATATAGGCCAAGCTATATAGTCCTCTGTCAGCTTAGACCATCAGAAATCTACAAGCCTGGTCCATTTCATACTGGCCTCTTGCAGAACTGCCTTAATAGATCTCTGAATAAGCATTATGCCCCTGGCTTTGAAAAATGGTCAACATAGAAATGTGTGTATGCGAAATGCTCTTGAGATCTTGTAAACTTATCTAGGACAATTTTGCTTTTGTAGTTCAATTATATAAGAATTCCTATGGCAAATTCTCAGCACATAATGGTCAAATACAAAAAGCATGTCTTTTTTTTTTTTTTTTTTTTTTTAGATTTCTTCCAACAGGCTGGTAGGTTTTATTTTTTATATAACTCCCTGAGTTTCCATCTTTGCTTTAGCTACTAGGAAGCTCAAAATAAAAATTTGAGCTTAGGGGCTAAATCTTTCCTCAGCTGATTTTTTTTAAAACTCCCTGATTCTTTTTTCCTTGATTTTCCTACTTTTTGATATTTTATGTAAGTGGTTTTTCTTTTTTTTCTCTTTGCACTGCAATTTTACTCTAAACAACTTTTCAATGTGTTTAGAAGAAGATTGGGCATAAACATATGAAATAAAACTCTGTAATTTTAAAATGGAAGCTGGCTATGCAGCACTCTGAAGGAGATGGTGGAATAAGAGTGATTTTGTGCTGATAAAAACACTGTTTTCCTTACCCTTAAGGTGAATAAACTCATTTTTGTTACTGACATGAGCTTTTAGGCTTTCAAGCCTCTCCTACCTTCGCTAAAGTCTAACTTTTGTTATCTTTGTTATTTAGAGAAACTTTAAAGTTGTATTAAAAAACTTCCTCAAACTGGATTATTCTTTCCTATATGTTACTTCCATTAGTATAATGCCATTCAATGGAAAAAATAGTTCCCCCAAATCAAATTTAATACCTTAGTAGAATAAATGAAACAGTACTACAATTTCATTTGTGCAGGTTCTATTAATCAAATTTTGGATTTAGCTAAACTGATTTCCTCTTCAAGCTACTTATTACACATAATGCATATAGGGGAATTGTTGGCTAGGTTCCGAATCACCTGATTTACTGGGTGATGTACTGTTTCCATCTGGCTAAGGTTGACTCAGTTGCTCAGAGCCTCAAGTTAGTGAAACTTGGAGTCACGAGGGTACTCTTGCTATACATTGTACAAATATATTACCAATTCAAGAAGACCAGGAGAGAGTCAATGAGTCAACTGAAAATCATCATCACCATCAAAAGAAAGAACAAAAATTACTCAAACATTAGACTGTAAGCCTTGAAGGCAATGTCTGTGTCATCATAGTTCATTCCCAACTTCAGTATGGCTACTAGGCACACAGGAAGAGTCAAAAAAATATTTGCTGAATGTATGAATTCAAAAGGCACAAGTTTGATTCCTCAAAAAAGTAAACACAGGATTACTATAAGACTCAGCAATTCTGTTTCTAGATATATACCCAAAAGAAGTGAACACAGAGACTCAAACATTTATACACACACCTATGTTCATAGCAGTCTTATTCACAATAGGTTAAGAGGTAGAAGCAACCCAGGATAAATGGATAAATGAAATATTCTTTTCACTGCATCTACATACATACATACTATCTACATACAATGAAATATTATGCAGCTATAAAAATGAAGGAAATTTGACACAAGCTACAAAAAGGATAAACGTTGAGAACATGTATGATTCCACTTGTATGAGGTACATAGAGCAGTCAAATTCATAAAGTTGAATGGTGGTTGCTGGGAGGAGGGAGGTGGTGGATGAAGTGGAGAAATTAATATTGTATGATGGTATAGAGTTTCAGTTGCAGAAAATTAAAAAATTTCTGGAGATGAATGGTGGTGACAATTGCATAATAATTTGAATGTACTTAAGCTACAGGAGGGCTTCCTTGGTGGTTCAGTAGTAAAGAATTTGCCTGTAATGCAGGAGATGCAGGTTCAATCACTGAGTCAGGAAGATCCCCTCTAGAAGGAAATGGCAATCACTTCAGTATTCTTGCCTGGGAAATCCCACGGACAGAGGAGCCTGGTGGGCTACAGTCCATAGGGTTGCAGAAGAGTGGGACACGACTAAACAACAACAAACAACAAATGCTATAGGACGATGCTTTTAAAGTGGCTAAAATGGTGAATTTTAGGCAATATATATTTACTACAATAAAAATTTTTAAAGAAGAGAAAAAAGAATATAAAAAGTAATTTACCTGTGTGAAACCAATCCCAATTAAAGCTCTGATGTAAATACCAAATCCTCGTGCCAAATAATGTTGTTATGTCATGTCCAACTCTTTGCAACCCCATGGACTGTAGCCCACCAGGCTCCTCTGTCCATGGAATTCTCCAGGCAAGAATATTGGAGTGCACTGCCATGTCCTCCTCCAGGAGATCTTCCTGACTCAGGGATCGAACCAAGGTCTCCAGCATTGCTGGCAGATTCTTTACCACTGAGCCACCAGGGAAGCCTTGTACCAGATAACTGGAACTCAATGTGATAATGGTTATGGTAAACCATGCCTGATGATTAAGTTTCCTATGAGTTCAAAAAACAAAGCAAGCACAAGCTTTACAGAGCTATTTCAAAATGTCACCTTCACTGTAAAGGAAAGCAAATATTAGGGAAGTAGTCTGTGGTCTAAGTGTTCACATTGCTTAGATTTGGGTCTCTCAGTTTGAATGTAAATGAGGTTGGGCTCCCAGGGCACTCTTCCTGCTGCTTCTTGAATGCCTCATTTTCATCTTAAAAGTTCCACAGAACGGCCTTCCTATATCTGGCCATCTAAATTGTCTCTTCTTGCTTCTTACACAGCATCTATCATAGTTCACAGTTATTTATTTGTAGTTATATTTATTTGTGTGATTACAATTTGAATGTCTTTCTCTTCCTTATTAGACTGTAAGTCCCATAAGGGCAGGAACCTTGCTGGTTTTGTTAACCACCATATCCTAGTATCTAGTACAGGGTCTAGCACATAAGAGTTCAATAAGTACTTGTTGAATAAATAAATGTATTCAACAAAACCATAATTCAAAGCGACATGTGCATCCCAATATTCATTGCATTACTATTTACAATAGCCAGGACATGGAAGCAACCTAAATGTCCATCAACAGATGAAGGGATAAAGATGTGGTACATAAAGACTATGGAATATTACTCAGCCATAAAAAGCAATGATTCTGGGTCATTTGTAGAGACAAGGATGAGCTCAGAGTCTGTCATATGGAGTGAAGTCAGTCAGAAACAGAAAAACAAATATCATATATTAATGCATATATGTGGAATCTAGAAAAATGGTACAGATGAGCTATTTGCAGGGCAGGAATAGAGACGCAGATATAGAGAATGGACACGTGGACATGAGGAGGGGTAAGGGGGAGTGTGATGAATTGGGAGACTAAGCTTGATGTATATATACTACCATACGTAAAACATACAGCAAATGGGAACCTGCAGGGAGCTCAGCTCAGAGCTCTGTGGTAACCCAGATAGGTGGGATGGTGGTGGGGAAGGAAGTCCAGAGGGAGGGGTATGTTTAGACATACAACTGATTCACTTTGCTGTATAGTAAAAACTAACACATTGTAAAGTATCTGTACCCCCAATTAAATATATATATATATATTTTAAAAGACTATTATTGTGTTCCAGCATCTTGTTCTATTTCTCTCTCCTCTCAAGCCTGAGATCTGTGTTTGACAGGTTAAGATAAACAGCTCATTGTTTTGCAAATAAATGCAATTTCTTCTTTAAGTTTTGTTCTAGGATACCAGTTTAATAATTATAGTGGTTTGGTAGATTAATAAAAATGCAAGGGAAATTAATCTACATCTACCTCGGGTGTGTGTGTTAGTCACTCAGTCGTGTCTGACTCTTTGCAACCCCATGGACTGCAGCTCTTTAGGCTCCTCTGTCCATGGAATTCTCCAGGCAAGAATACTGGAGTGAGTTGCCATTTCCTTCTCCAGGGGGTTGTCCCAATCCAGGAATCGAACTCAAGTGTCCTGCATTGCAGGCAGATTCTTCACTCTCTGAGCCACCAGGGATGCCCTTACATATAAACAAAAATGATACACTAAACACATCTATAGTAATGGTATAAGAACCAAGACTTCCCGGGTGGCACAGTGGAAAAGAATCTGCCTGTCAATGCAGGAGAAACAAGAGACGAGTTTGATCCCTGGATTGGGAAGATCCCCTGGAGGAGGACATGGGAACCCTCTCCAGTATTCTTGCCTGGAGGATCCCACGGACAGAGGAGCCTGGCAGGCTACAGTCCAGCGGGGTCACAAAGAGTCGGACACGACTGAGCACATACTGACTGAGTGATAAGATCCAAAACGACATAATTTGTTCTTCAAATTAAAGAGAAAATTATTTTTATCAATAATAATATATTTTAATATAGGTTAAAATCTTACAGTTAACAAAATTTGATGCCACTACTTATTAAAACCTGCACATTCATGTATTATCTTTCTTATCAAAAACGTTTAGTTTGCTTGTTATGCCATTTTTTGGAAAATACAGGAAAATAAAATATTTTAAAAGTCATACTTACTAAAAATTAGAGTGAAAACAAGTATTTCATTCTCATTGCAAAATGACAATGTTTGAAATCTTTAAATGGCCAATATTACCACTCATGGGCCAATACCAAGTTTTTAGGAACAACTGGCAAAAGTGATCTGTGTTGCCATTAACTTTAGGACTCTGTATTTATTTCTCCTTTTGGAGGGTAATTTCCACTGAAATGTGAGTTTGCTTATCATGATAAGGATGTAACCCACCACGTGTCTTATAGCTGAATAGGTTCCCTGTCAAGGTTTCAAAGTGTTATTCTGGAGACTTTTGTGGATGATTCAATGCAGTATTTTCACAGGTCTTTTTAAGGAAGAGTTTACTTCTGCAAAGAATGAAAGCCATGAAGAGAAGCTGGGGGTAGTGATAGTACCCTGGTGTAAAACCGGCATGTACACCTAGTAAAATTTGGAAATTGAATTCACTCTGCTTCAGATTTCATTTTCCCCCCTATTAAATCAAAGTACGACACAGGCATCACAAAGTCTGCCATAAATAATTCTTCACAACCGTCTGCTTCACTTTGCCCTGGACTCTCTCCAGCTGTAAAACCTGGACCTACTTTTACCACTAAATAGGAGAGTCCCCCCCTTGGTTAGGGCTGAAGAAGTTAAAACTGAAAAGGAGCTTATTTTTGAAGCAGTAACTCTGCGTGCCGCATCTTATTCACCAAACAAAAAGAGGTTTCGTCAGGGAGCTAGGCAAGTCCTTGAAAATCTTGACAAGATTTACAAATAAGATACGGTGTTTATTGATTATTTTTAAAACTTTCCATTGTGCTATCCTTGTAATGTAATATGATGTATATTTTTGCCAAGAATAGGGTGTGGTTGCTCCATGGCTTAGTCAATCATGAAATGTCATGCTTAAGACTTGAGTCAGAACATCAAAACAATGCAATTCTAGAAGGAGAGGGCCAGCAGTCTCCCCACTTCTGCTAGATCCAACTCTATCAGAGTTGGGAGCTTTAGTAGCTTTGCTCGTTAGTATGTCTAGTCATGACTCCAAAAATATTCTTGGCAAAGCTGGAATATGATACTTGCTTGCTTTTCCATTTTCAGAATGTGTTCTTCCCCTACAGCCTGATATCCTCCCACATTCCTTCTAGCACTCTCTTCCATCCTTTTGTTTCTTTGTCAATTACTGTTGGTTAATAATATCATTCTTGGAGGGGTTAAAATCAACAGAGAGACTCATATGCAGGGATTGCTCTTCAAAACACTCAGCAACGTGGGCTAAAGAGCTCACAACTTTTTAGATAACCCAATGAACTCAACTTCTTAAATATTCGTCTCCTTAGTTCTGTTGGAGATCTGGGAATTTTTTAAAAATTTTGATGCCATTCAATACTTCCCTAAAGAGTCTGATGAATTAAGTCAGATATGGGGGGTGAGGGGGGATTTCTCTACTCATCATGGGCCCCCCACCCCCGGTATGTAAATTCTCTAAGTGCAAAGACTTGGTTTTTTCCTATTGACTTCTGCAACTTCAGTGTCTAGAAAATGCTTGACATATCTAAGGTAGTCAATACATATTTATTGAATCAATGAATAAAATAGCTAGTGAGGTAGGATCCAAAGTGCAACAGAGGACGTAAAGTCAAAAGGTGTAAGTCCATGCCAAGAAACAAGGATCCAGAGTAGTAGAGCAAATATGTCCAATAAAAAACTAATAAAGTCTGATCAAAGAAGTACAAAGGATATATTGTTTATGATGTCTGAATTCTTGGATAACATAATTTGTAGTGTAGAAAACAAGCATTTTATATTTCATGATAATATAAGCTGCTTGAGTTCAGCTACTACATTCTTAAATAATATTTGTTGAAGGTCTAAATAACAGAAAATCCAGGCCCAGAAGATTACTGTCTCAAGAATGTGACAGTATGGCCTCTACAGTTCATTGATTATTTCTAATATTTCTATAATACCCCCCAAATTTAGTCCTTTGTTTTCTTAAAACATAAAAAGTCTATTTGCTTAAAATATATCTGCTCATGGCAGTAAATAACTGTTTTTTAAAAATATTGTTGATAAGGGAATGAGACTCATGCTCTGAGCTCCTCAGAATGGGCATGGGAAAAGTTTTAGTCCTAAAATCAAAGGATTGGACTAGATTTGCTAAAGTCTCTTCCAGCTCTAAAATTTTATGACTCTGGATTAAAGAAGAAAAAACAAAAAACACCCATGAGGAAGCAGTGTCTTTGTAATTCACTCAGAATTTCCATTGTCATTGAATGAAGACTGCTTCAGCATATTCTGGCTCAAGTCTTGTTCATAGGATATTAAGCCTTGATAAAGTCTTTCTCTTTTAAGGATGCTCTGGAAATCTTCTGAAATAAGCTGAGGAGAGCCTAACGTGAACCATCATTGAGTTCAGAAATTGATGCCCCAGGAAAAGAAGACACCAAATGTCATGAAAGTTAAGGCCAAACTATGTACAGTGATCAGATTTCATGTCTGCCCTTACTGCAGAATGGTGAAAGCATGGGTTTTCAGCTGGAGGTAGTAACACACTAGTAAGTCATGAAATCAATTTAGTGTGTAACAACCAGCATTAAAAATAAAAGGCAAAAAAGAAGTAGATCAAAGTAGAATAGAAAATACTAAGTACATCTCCTGTACTGAGAGTAAGCATTATTTGGTGAAACTTTAATTTCAGAGGGGTGGGTGTGTGTGTGTGGGGGTGTGTGTGTGTGTGCGTGCAGGTTTCAGTGTAGCCATATGCATACTAGGTGACCATGTACAGTGTATTTCTTCCAGTAGGAAACATTGAAAGTAGTTTGAAAACTATGGAAATGGAAACAGCCTTTTGAAGTCCCTTCATACTCTATATAATTACTTCTAGGAAATCCTAAAGATTTCATGGGCATCATTGGCAATCATGGAAAAGAGGCAGGGTTTGCATAGAAGGATTTCTCTCCTCAGAGGAAAGAAGCACCCAACTGACCCACTGATTTTAAACACTAGAAGCCAAGGTCACAGACCAACGTCTTCCATTTAAAGGATCTGACTGGACACACAGGCACATCCCCTGTTTTGGCTCTGGTGGATGGTGGATGTTAGTTATGCCTAAGTGTAATTGGGCCTGTAATTAAGACAGGGATTAGGTCAGCCAAAGGATTTTTTAAAACAACTTGATGGAAGCATAACATTCACACAGAAAAGTGAAAATGGGAATTTGTTCTTCGTCCTGAGGAAAAGGAGAGGCACTATAGTTTTTTCCCACTGCTCTTCCTCCTTTGGCACTCTGTATTTCTGTCTAAGGGATTCCTCAGAACCCCTAGCAGCTTCTGGTGGGCGGGGAGGGGTATTCCAGCAGTGGAGATGCCTCATCTAGAAAGTCTTCTTTTCTTCTAGGTGTATGTCTATCAAAATTTGTTTTCATGTGATCTGATTTTAAGTAATGAGGCAGTATTCCCATCTCCTTTTATCAAAACATTTTTTGCTGTTTTTTTAAAAAGTAAAACCTCAAAGTGAGCTCAATAACTGGATGGCCACAGCACTCTAAAATAATAAGTAATTATGTACATAAAGTATGTGGAAAAATAAAGATTTTTTCATAAGGACATGGCATTTAAAGACTGTGAAGTGTGACAAATAGGGGATGAGACAGTTTATATTGAAAACCACCCAAAATACATGTTTACTGGAGGTGTAGGGTATGTCAGGGACTGTTTCAGATACTACAGGATGAATGAGACAGGCAAATAAGATGCATGATTTTACAGTGCCTACTCTAGTCAGGGGGATAGGTATGAAAAAATATTAAGCAAATAAAGGAACAGGGTAATTTCAGATAGTGATAATTGCTATGATAAAGAAAAAGCAGAAGTGACCTCATGGTGAAGTTGGGGTGCAGAACTTCAGAATTTCACTGATCACTGACTGACCTTTGAACCAATATCTCAATGAACCAGGAGGTAGCAAAGAGTTTCCAGGGAGATTAAAGCAAGTAGGTGTGAGCACTGATATTTAGTAAGCCATTATTTTAAAAATCTTTTGAATGGAAAAGAAAGTGAAACAGAGATGTATTAACTGAAGAAAAGAAATCTAGATAGTAAAAGTTGTTCAGAGATGCTTATTTTAAATGAATCCATTAGTACTAAGGGAAGGGCCTCCACTTACCACTGCACAAGCTGTTAATGATACCCCTGGAGTTCTGGAAATGGCATGCCTAAACAGTGCAGCTTGCCTGATGAAGAGTTATCATGTATCCCCAAAGGGAAATCTAGCCGACTGAGCAATCAAGAGTATCACGGATGAAATTCGCAGCAACTTGTTAAGGTGGGATTTCCAACATGGCAGGAAAAGCATGTACCCACCAAACTCAGGACAGTGGGTTTGTTAAGCACGAAGGCCTCTTAGGTTGATCTTCACCACAGTCTGAGAATAGGTATAGGCTCAGTAATCTCAGGGGAGTATGGAAAATTTGAAGACTATTCAGAGGAAGTCAACAAAGATGATTAAGAATTGAATAATGAGGCCTCTGAGAAAAGGAATAGCCAAACTGGAATTGCTTAGCTAAGATTATTTATCTTGGTGAAGACATATCCAAGGCTTAATATGGCCTTCAAGAATATGAAAGGTAATGGTGACTAACTGTTCTTTATGACCTTTATGAAGAGAACAAGTTGAAATGGGAGGGCTTTTAGTTAGAGATAAGAATTTTTGGATTATAAACTATCCAAAACAGAGTGAGTTACCTAGCAAGAATGTTGGGTCTCTTTCTTTAAAATAGGGACTATTTTGACCCCTTTCACATGGATGGGTTTGGTGATCCTTGCCAAGTTCAATGTAAAATGCTGTGGGTATACGTATGCACATGTACATTTTTTTTTTTTCTGGGAAGAGGATTCATAACTTTTATTAGATTGTGTTCATGCCTAAAAATGCTTAAAAATCATGGCTTTAAAAAATCAATTATATTCTCATCTGCTTGGATCAGCTGAAGAACACTTTGTCTGAAGAAGGAGAGTAGACTAGATGCCTGTTCAGGTTTGCCTAGCATCTTATAAGCTGCTGAAGAGACTTGGAGACCTGTATGTATGACTGCTGTATAGATTTTTCTTAAATTGGGAGTTTAATGTTTAGTTTTAAAAATCACATTTAAGTGAAAAATGCATTTATGAATATATATAGGGATACTTGTCTTAAAACTGGAGAGTTAGTGGTATGTCTCAGGAATAGTACCAGCTTAAAAAAAGTTTGCAACATAGGAACAAATGGGAGAAAGGTATTCTGTGGAATATTTAAAACATATGGTTTTTGTTTGTATTTCTTCCAAATGTTTCAGAAAAGTGAACAACTTGTACCTGTATACAATCGTGACTATGAATGCACTATTCTGTTTTAACAAAAAATGTTTTTATAAGCAAGCAGTAAAACACTGAAAGAAATCATAATGTTATAAGTAGGAGGCTATCAGGTTCCATATTAAATTTCTCATACCTAAAGCTTACTTTGCAAAGAACAGTCATTTTAACTTGATGGATTAAACAGTTTTCAATATAGTATAAATTTCACAGATCCATAAGCAGTGATTAATAAAAATCCTAATTAATCAGGCATAGAGATAACACACATACACACACACTCCTATGAGTTATATAAACAGAAAAATGGCAGCATCACTGAAACAGGTAAAACACAAAATTCTACTTCGTTCTTATGTCCATGTTTGAAACAATAATAAAAGGTAGAAAGCTTATGAGGTCCAAAAAAACTCATAGGTATCTTTAAAGTCAATGTGGTTGATTTTGCATAAATTTGCCATTGTTTTTTCTTATTTGCTCACCAGTAATCATTTCATTTTTTTAATATAAATCAATTATTTTATGAAAACACAATGAAATCTTAAATTCTCTTTTGTTCTGACTCTGTTTTTTATTTATTTATTTATTTTTTATTTAATTTCCAAATATATTTTATGTTTAAGTCAGTAATCCATATATATTTTTTTTTATTGTTTTTTTTTTTTTTTTTATTAATAGTATACAAACTAGTAGGAAAACCAGAACCAGAAATAATGAGAGAGAAGACTGAATTAGAACTCTGTTCTCTAGATTCTTCAACTGGAAGCATAAAGCGTGAGCCTGAGTTGACGGAGTGAAAACAGTGAAAGGTGCATACATCTAGGGCATATTTGAGACATTTACATCAAATCTTTGGCCTCCAACCTCTTCAGACTTGAAGGAGAATTACATGCAATAAAATGAAAAGTTCAGATACAGCAAATTAATACCACATGGAGCTGAAAATTATAAGGTTTCATTTCTGGGGTAGCAAGATAAACAAATATATTTACACAAGAGCTGTTTGAGTCATATGAATTTTAAGTTATTACTTATGTAAGTGGCAATAAGCTTTTCTTAAAGTTGCTCAAATAATGATTTCAGTAACATAAGTCCTCTTTCCTACCCATTCATATCACCATAATGTAGGTACACATGAAGAGCCTCATTTAAATAGTATTTGATCTTACAGGTATAAAATCAAATAGGAAATTACAGACATAAAACCATCTCTAAACTGATGGTGAGCTAGGTTAAAATTTTATATATATATAAATGAGAGCAGATAAAATATATATATATGAAATGAGAGCAGATTCTCTTGCCATAAAAATTGATGCACTACTATGATCTTCATACTGAGGTATGCATGAGGGCACCCAAAGCCTTTCCAAGGAATACACAAACATGATTGTTTCAAGGGGAGGACTCTCCACATTCTTAACTTCTATATAGATTTCTTCCCTAAAATTGAAACTGTGGGACATTGCACATGCAGTTGTAGTGTTCTGATGGCTTTCTATCCCAGTCTCCAATTTGAAAACATGTTTTTGGTTTTCAAAAGTACCTGAAACTTACACTGGCCTAGTATCCCAAAACTAGGGGCACTGAACAAAACAATGATTCAAAATATTGGTTTCAGAGGAGCCTCCTTTAATTAAGGCCTTATCAACCCACAGTAAAGTTCCTGTCTTCCTTTGTTTTATGCAATTTTCTGTAAAGACAAAGCATGGCTTTAGGAACAGAATATTTGGGTCTATGTAAAACCATTCTGAATCCAGATAGAGTGGGCAGTGGGAGAGATAACAACTTTCATTCAATTGTTACTGCCTCTTCCATTCTCCAACTATTATCAAAGAATGAATCATCCCAGAGGGCATGCATGAGAGCAACACAGAGAGACTCTGGTAAGGAATATTAACGGGACACTGACTTATTTTAATCCAGGTCACAGGAAACTCTTTACCATATGCATGTATACACGTATCTATGTATGAACAAATATATGTATGAATCTGTCTTCTTAGAATTAAAAAGTGATATAATTTTCATGCAATTAAGTATTAACATATCCATTTTCATTAAAAGTGAAGTAAGATCTTTTCTGATTTTGCTTATTAAGGTACATGACAAATATTTTTCCCATTAATTGAGGGCATGAAATCTGCAGCTACAAAATGCATTTGTGTTTTTTAAACATCAGGTTTATTGAGGTGTAATTTGTATACAGTAAAATTCATCCATTTTAGGTATACAGTTCTATGAGTTTAGACAAATAATACAGTTGCCTAAACATCATGACAATCAAGATTATTTCCATCACTCCATGAAGTTCCCTTTGTAGTTAACCTTCTCCCTACTTTATTTTGCTGACTATGCATCCATTGTATGAATGTACTATAGTTTGCTTATCTATTCACTGGTTGTTGACTATTTGGGTTGTTTTTAGTATTTAGTGATTATGAATAAAACTGCTACAAACATCCCTGTACATATAATTCATTTCTCATGTAACTGCCTAGGAAGGAGATTGTTGCATTTTATGGTAAATTCGTGTTATTAATATAAGCAACTGCCAAACTGTTGTCCAAAGTGGTGGTCCCTTTTTGCATTCCTACCATATAAGAGTTTCAGTTTCTCTGCATCCTGTAGCATTTGGTACTGTCAAATTTTAAGATGTTAGTCATTCCACAGGGTATTAAGTAGTAGATCATTATGCTTTTAATATGCTTTTCCCCAATCACGAATGATACTGAACATCTTTCCATGTGACAACTTGCCACCTTTCCCCATTCTCTAGTGAAATGTCTGTTTAGAGCATTTGTCCAACTTTGGGGGGGTTGTTTCTCACTGAGTTGTGAGAGGTTCTTATATTGATACATTCCAAACATAAGTTCTTTATCAGATGTGTTTCACAATTTCAAGTTTTTGACAAAAGTCTATTTTAAATATGGGATGTGATAATACCATTTTATCAAGACATATTGGCAAAGGGACAGTAAGTTGGGGCTTCTCAGGTTGTGCTAGTGATAAAGAACCCACAGCCAATGCAGGAGACATAGAGACCTCTGTTTGATACCTGGGTCTGTTTGATACCTCCTCTGAAGGAGGGCATGGCAACCCACTTCAGTATTCTTGCTTGGAGAATCCCATGGACAGAGGAGCCTGGCAGGCTACAGTCCATAGGGTCACAAAGAGTTGGACATGACTAAAGTGACTTTGCATGCACTCATGCACAGTTAATTGGCTATATTTCAATGTTCCCAATTTTTCCTGAATATATTAAATTAAACAAAGTGCCTCAAAGAGAAAGAGTAGCGGGTATGGTTAATTGATACATCTTGGTTAACCAGAAACAGAGAAGGTAAGTGGTTCTAATGATTGCATTACAAATCATTTTGCTGGTCAAGCTATTTATAATTCTTTGCTTTTAAGTGATATAACTGAGCTATTATTAATAATTGATAAATTATTAAATAGAAATTTTGATGAGTAATCACTAAGTGATTTTTTGACATGTAACTCAGAAGGAGTTCAAAGAACTGAGTTACATTATTACAAAATCTGTCCCTTCAACCCTCAAATTCATTCCCTTTATGTAATCAATGCTTTTTAGCATTTATATAAATAATGGTGAAATTAGAAATATGATTTAATACCTTCCTATTCTTATTGCCTATTAATCCTCCATCCTTCCACTCTAGCCGCATTGGCCTCCTTGTTTTGGCCTCTTATTCATGAAACCTGCAAGAAAATGGTACCACCTCAAGCTTTTGTACTTGCTTTTCATTCTGCCTAAAAAGATCACTTCCCTGCATCCTCCCTGCTTCCCATCATGTCCCTGTCCCCAACTCCCCCAATCAATACATGGCTTGTTCTTTCTGTTTCAGATCTTTGTTCCAGGGTCACCTTCCTAATCCGAACCTCCCACGACCACATTTAGAATACTGTAGCTTTCCTTCCACTCAGCTCTTGGCAATTAATATTCTTCTTCTGTTCTGTTATTTCATAGCACTTCTCATCATCTCACGTGATACATAGTTTTGCTTACTTAGTTTTGTATGTTCTGCCACCCTTCACTAGAATGTGAGCCCAGAAAGGAGGGATTATTGTCTATTTTGTTCACACTTGTATCCCCACAGCCTAGAAGAGTTACTGGTAGACACTTAATAAGTTTTAAATATATAAATATACACTGATATACTTTTTTTAAAAAAGAAATAGGATTTAAGAGTAACCCTGTCTCATTCTGGCAATAAGTAATGTTTATCCCCTGACAGACTACTTAGGAAACGAGAAAAGAATCATATATCTAGAGAAGTATTATTAATAAAGCACGTTACTTATCAAAATTTATATTATGTGTATTATTGTTTGAACACTGATAATAACTGAAATAATATCACCCAGAAAGACATTTTTCAAATCTAGAGACTTGCGAACATGGAAAATTCAACAAAAATTGTTTCATTTTATACACATCTTTCTTTTTGGCTTAGTTTTCCTTTTGCTGGTGATCATAATTTGGTCCTTTTTTATTTTGAAATGTTAAAGGAGGAAAACTTTCAATCATAAAATGTATTAAGATAACATGAACTCTAATGTCCAGTACATATTTGTAATGGCTAATTATAAGTGTCTAATTAGTATAGTGTTAAGATTCCAGTAGAAACGGCTACAATTGACAATATTTATAATTCTCTAGAGGGACAGCCTTTGCAATGATTTTAACTTACAGTGACAAATGTTCAATATTACTTTAAAAATATGCCTCTAGTAGGCAATTTTTCTAAATTCTTTTTTAGTGAGTTTGAAAGTAAAAAATTTGAAAGGTAGGTCATGACCTTTATAATTCTTTCCCTTTTCTCCCTGGCAGTTGTGACATTTGGCCCTGATTTCATTGTTCTAGTTTTTAAGCTCCTCAGTGTGCGATTACAATGGCAATAATTTTCCCTGGACACTGAGTGGATGACGGCTTCACCCAGAACCCGTGTCCTTCCCACGCTGGCTGGCAGCAGACCTTTAGTGGTCCGTGCCAAGCGCCTTTCTCCAGAGCTCAGCCTTGACATTCTTTCTGCGCAGCTCAACAAAAGCATCATAAAAGAACTAAACATTCAAAGTGATTCTTAACTGGGTATTCAGAAATTTCTAAAAGGATTTATTATTGAGGCTTGAGGTTTTGTTTATTAATTGGTTTTTGTTCTCTCTTGTTTTCTGGTCAAACAAATATTTGGTGCAACAAGCAGAGAGAGGAAGGGATGGAGGCAGGGAGAGAGGGAGAAAGGGATGGGGAGAGAGAGAGAGGGAAAAAGTGAGAGAGAGAGCGCAAGAGAGAGCCTGGAAAATCTCTTGTTTTGCTGGAGGCCTGAAAAGTGTTTTCCAAACTCTTCAAAGCTTGGGACAGAAATTTATAAACCAAGCTGTACTGCTCACATCCCACAAGTCCAGAGCCCTGTGTACTTGACACCTGCCATTTTTTTTTTTAATAGATTAAAGTTTGTGCCCTTCAACATTCAAAAGAGCTCCTGCTATCAGGCCTCCAGGGCCATGCCTGTAAAGAAAGGGAGCAAACTCACGTGGCAGAGGGGTATGCCATGCTGTCAGAAGGAAGGTGGTCTATTTTAAGAAAGAATGAACAGAGAGGCATCCAAAGGGGGTCTAGTGAAATGATCCAGGAGAACTCACCTATCCCTATGTACTGTTAACTCCCCAAATATACACTTAAGAGTTGCAGGATATTTTGTTTTACATCAGGTGAAACAAACAGGCTGATCCCCCTAGTAACGACCTGAAGGACAATACCACTGCTTTACTTTCTTTCATGGCTCTATTTCTCCCCCTTTCTTTAAAACCCTGAGCTGAGGTCTGTGTGGCGTCCCCCCCTCCCCTCCTCCCCATAGGTTTGGCACTCATTTTCCCCATTATTCAATGAGTAATGACACCCAGGGCACAGAGCCAATCCCACCGGCTCTTTACACTTTCCTCTTTCTACAGAAGAAAAAAGGCCCAAACCAAACACAACATGCTGCAGCTTTCAGCTTCAGGGATTGCGACTAATTTCTAAACTCTCTTCGCTCTGTAGTAGAATCTGGCTGTCATTCGACATTTGGCTTTTTTTCACAAGCCCGTGAGCAAACTTTATTTACAGTGCACGCTGACTTTTATTACTACATAATACAGAAAATATTTGCTTCATTATGAAGCCAACTGAATATTTATTTTGATTTTTGTTCCTTGTGGTAAACAGAGTTCAAAACACTCTCTACTACGATTGTTCCAAACGAGTCACAAACTATGTAAACAATCACAGAGTGATTGTGTGGCCCAGATCTTGTGATTGCTTCACCTCCCTTTCCAGCGAAAGGAAAATTTTCTTTTTTTTATAGAAGTTCAGGTCCATTTTAAATTTTCAAGCAACTTTTTGCCCGTTAGGGCTATCTTTTAGTCTATTCTGGTGGTTGCCTTTTATGGGAAGTCACCTCACAATGAAGTCTTTTCAAGGTACTTTTGGATCCAAACCTCTTTGAATACAGTCCAAGGGAGGCCTAATTCTGCTTTAACACACATAGTATTACCGCAACATCAAGTGCTGTATTTTAGGTAAATACCTAGGTAAGAACATATGCTGTTAGAAACACATGGGTGCACTCAGATGCATTCTATCTATATTTAAATATGTTGCACTGACTTTGCTGATTCCATTTAGTTCTAGAACCAGCCTGCCTTGAGTACCTTAATTGGCTGTAAAAGATTGTCCAGGCTTGAAATGGACCCATTTGACCAGCTTTACATAAACGTCCCTCCGGACTGCCTGCATCTGCATGCTTGCTCTTTGATTTTTTGTGATTAATATTTTTGAAATTTGGTAGACTTTTGACCGACTTTAAATCTCACCTCTAAACCTGTAGCCTGGTGGGCTACAGTCCATGGAGATTACAGAGGCAGAGATGACTCAGCGACTAACATAAACCCTGTACCAGTTTATTTCTCGCATTTTAAAGAAAGAAATATACCCAGAGCAACAGAATATTTTTAGTTCTTATTAAAGGCTTTCATAAAATCATTTTGCCAGCACAAATCCAGACTAATATGTATATCAACATTTCTTCCCTTGTACGTACCTTCCCACCGAGAATTTGGAAGTAAGATTTAGTTTAGGTCTTCAATCTAGGGATTGAACCCAGGTCTCCGGCATTGCAGGTGGATTCTTTACTGACTGAGGCACCAAGGAAACCCAAGAATTAAATGTAACAATATCTAAAAAGCACCTGATACAGTATAGTGTGTATAGTAAGCATTGGTTCTGATTATTCTGACAAGAGTTATTTTTAAAATTTTTTTAAAAATGTAGTTTAAAAAAATTGGACTTCCTACATACATGGAGAAAAGAGCAATCAAAGATGTTTATAAAAAATGCAAACAGTTTTCAAGATGTCTCCAAGCAAGTAGATTGTCAAATACTTCTAATATTCTGTATATGAGTCTTGGTTAGTATTTTCTTTCTTGGTATCCATTTGGAAAATTCTTTGTTTAGCATGAATCTCTTATGTCTTCAGTTTCCCCATCGATAAAATGAATGACAAAAACTTTGAAACCTTAGAATAAAACAAATACCAAAGATTACTGTTGACTATCTATTTCATAAATAATAGGACTGAAGAACTATTTTACGTACACGTACTGTGATTAAAGGTGCAGGACAAGGACATCATTTTTATATTTAGGAATTTAGATGAACTATGAAGACAACTGGTTGTCACTGCTGGAACAATCCCAAAGAGAACTTCAAACTTGAGAAGGACCCTTTCCTACCAAGGCATTTATTTGACTGAAGGACAGCACAATGTTCAAGAATTGAAGTTTGGAATATAAATGAGTGGACTGGAATCCTGGATCCAGAACATTCTATTTAATCTTAGACAATCTGCCTAAACGCCCTGAATTTCAGTTTTTTCACCTGTGAAATGAAGCTAATCACAGGACCTACCCTACTGAATCACTGTGAGAAAATTAAATAAGACGTGTAAAGGATGCATCTGGCACAAAGAAAGTGCTCAGCATTAGTGGTTGCTGATGTTATTAGTCCCTTGGTAAAATTCACAGATGTTTTATTTTAACTGATAGAAGGTAAGACATTAAATATGGCATTTTTATATTTGCATGAGAATTTTAAGGCTGTTTGCCTACCCTCATCACTGCATACCATCATTTGGCTCTCACTTCACTCACATCACTATTCTAAATCTCCTAAGTGTTCTTGGCATATGCAGCTAATGGGGAAGGAAAATTATTGAGAACCTATAGAGGATCAGTCACTGTGCTGAGTGCTCTGCAAATGGTACTTAATTCTCACATTGATCTTTTGAGCTAACATGCAGATCAAAACTACAGTGAGGTATAACCTCACACTGGTCAGAATGGCCATCATGAAACAATCTACAAACAATAAGTGCTGGAGAGGGTGTGGAGAAAAGGGAATTCTCTTGCACTGTTGGTGGGGATGTAAATTGATACAGCCACTATGAAGAACAGTATGGAGATGCCTTAAAAAAACTGAAAATACAACTACCTTATGATCCAGCAATCCCACTCCTAGGCATATATCCAGAAAAAAACCATAATTCAAAAAGACACATGCACCTCAATGTTCATTGCGGCACTACTTATAATAGCCAGAAGAGGGAAGCAATGTAAATGTCCATCAACAAATGAATGGATAAAGAAGATGTGGTACCTATATACAATGGAATGTTATTCAGCCATTAAAAGGAACAGACTTGGGTCATTTGTAGAAATGTGGATGCACCTAGAGTATGTTATACAGAGTCAAGTAAGTCAGAAAGAGGAAAACAAATATAGTATATTATCACATGTATATGGAATCAAGAAAAATGGTACAGATGAACTGATTTGCAGGGTAGGAATAGGCATGCAGATGTAGGAAACAGACGTGTGGATGTGGGGAGGGGTGGGATGAATTCATTCCACACATGAATGCCATGTGTGAACAGCTAGTGGGAGCCTGCCGTATTGTCAGGGAGGTCAGCTCAGTGCTCTGTGGTCACCTAGAGAGCTGGGATGAGGAGAGGATAGGAGGGAAACTCAAGAGGGAGAGGATATATGTATACATAGAGCTGATTCACTTCATTGTAGAGCAGAAACTAACACAACATTGTGAAGCAACTATACCTCAATTAAAAAAAAAAAAGATTTGAAGAATTCTCTAAAACCATGAAGCCATTCTCCTGTATTCTTGATACCATGGTAAACCCTTGCAAGCTTTCTTTTGTCCATTTTATCCTCCAAATAAAGTGGCTTCTGGACACACTCACCTATGATATCAATGGTGTTCTGATAGTAGAGGCCACACAATTTTTCATCTTACCTAAATTTGAAAATGATCTACATCTCTGTCATTAAAACACTAAATTACCTCCCTCCCTTTCACAACCACTTGTTTTTCCTCTATGATCAAAAAAAGGTTTGTTACTTTACACTCCAGATTCATTTCTGCTTGTGGCATATATATATAAACCATCTATCCAAACGCACACTGGCAATATGTTAAAAATCTCTACTAAGAGAAAAGTCCTAGCTTTCATCCTCTAAGATAGTAGTTCCCCTTCTTCCCAACTCTGATGATCTGGAACTGTGAAGCATGCGCACTGAATTCACGATTTGGACCACAGATATACAGCAGAGTTCTTCCGCATCCTTACTGAGAAACTAAAAAATAGCACACGTCTACAGCGAGAAAGAACTGCAGATTCACCAGACCTCTGATTCGCCCCAAGCTGGTTGGTGAAATAATTTTCTCTCCTATAATCTCCAGCTTTCATCTGCTTACTAACCTTCTCTCCCCTCCACCTTTCAACTTTGAATGAGTTCTATTCCTATAACTCTCATGGCTGATTAAGGGGCAAAAGATAAAACCCTCAAAGAACATCTCATTGGCTTTGCCTTTCGATCTACTTCTAAGAAGTTTCAGTTTTCTTCTGCAGGTAATTCTTTAACATTTACACAGGCACTGGTATTCATTATACACTGAAAAAGAAAGACAAAAGTAATGTATCCTCAGCTAGATCATAAAAGGTTGTCAGCTCATCAGTGACTTCCTATGATGTCATCAGCAACAGGAAAGCTAGAACAGTTAAGCTCCAAAAAAACCGAAGATGAAATTACAACTTTAGGATTGACTCGGTTATGTGGCTGAGTGTGTACAGCAGAGCTGAATTTAATATATGTTTTCTTATCCCTATAAAACACATCAAAGGCTAGATTTTCAAAGCCCTGCATGGCTGGCCATTTGGAAAGAGGTATATCCAGGCCCCCAAAGCCTTCATTTTAAGCAGATGGCAGGGGCAACTGCAAGATTGGAAACTGAACGCACAAGCTTGTAAAGATTGCTTAACACCATCAGTGACTAGGGAGGGATTGGGCAGGGAGGGAGCCGGAACCACCGTTCAGTTCTGTAAAACCAGGTACTGTGCTGCCTTGTGGGGTAGCAGAAAGCTGAACACAAACTCAGTTCCTATTCGCTTTTCCTTGACTGGGCTCTCCCCTGGAGGACGGCCCAGACCCAATGACCGGCATGGCCACTAGATGGCACCCTCTTGCCCTCCCAAATTAAAACATGATGGCAAAGCCACCTGTCTTGAGCTCTATCTTATTAAAAAGTTTAAAGGGAAAAGAATAAAGTATCAGGTTCTTCTCCTTATCACAGCAGCTGGAGGTGAGTTATTAAACCTGTTTTAGAATCCTGTAGTTAAGTTTCTCCTCTGGCACTGTAAAAACAAATATCTAGCACATTTAAGAGATTTAATAAGCTTTAAATAAAAAAGAACTAAATTGAAGACTCAGATTTATTTTTTGTTTGTTTCCTTTTTGAGAGAGCATAAGACATACATCCAGCTGAGCTGTTAATGTCTGTCTGGAACCATCTAGAAGGCAGTGTCTCTCAACTTTGAACTTGAATAATGCCCTCTGGAAAATCTCCATGCAAGATATAAGTTAAACCTTTAATAAATACTTGGCAAAATTTCAGAGAATAGAATATTTTGTTTTCTCTCTCATATTTTCCTCACACTTACAACATATGACTACTGAAAGACTGAAGCTGAAGATCTGCTATGTAGATAAAAATATACATTTTTAAATACATCCTAAGTTACTTGGAGGTATAACACTACCTTTGAAATTTAAATCAAGCTCTTGGATATAATGGCTGTTTTAGAATAAAGCTCTAGCTGACATCTTCAGCATATATTTTGAGTCTTACATATGAAGGGAGTTAAAGAAGTGTCCGCTTCTAACACACAAGGCCACAGTGAAAATCCAGCAGCTATTTCCCTATTGCCAAAACTGTATTCACAAACGGTGTGTGTATACTAGTGTAATAGCCATTATAGTCCTTCCATTCCAAAGTAGCCATGTACTGGGTTTGATTTGGCACATACTTTTTGCCTCTTAAATATTTGTATACTTTTACAGCACCAAAAACTTTCTTAAAAATTTAACTAAGGACTTTTGTTCCAGGTAACATAGCTCAAAACTTTATGTTCAACCATTTGGAGAGACTGTATTTCAAATGTTATCCCTCCCAGGTTGAATTCTTTAATTTCTAAGCCTCCTGGGACACACATATCTAAAGATTTTTTTTTTTTTTGTTCTTCTTAGCATCTCCCATTATAGAAAAAAAATGAGTTCCTTTTACAAACTCAGCAGATCTTTGAAGAGGCATCATGCCATTCTTCATCTTCTGACATTACACATGAGGCTTTAGCTTGTTTGTATTTTCTGTAGTCAATTCTTTTCCTTCCTGTGCTAGTCTACAGTGAATTTCCCAGATCTTCTATCCCCAGAAGGAAAAGGCTGGATTTGAAATCCTGTCCTATTTTTAAAACCGATTAGAATTAAGACTTTAGAGCAGCCTTGTGATTAAGAACTAATATTTGCCAGCCCATATGAATCTTTCTCTCGTCTGGGTTGCGCCACAGAATAGATCAGATAGTAGAAGAATGAATAGAGTCAGCACTTTCTTTTTAAAAATTGAGACCTAATTGACATGCTACAAAATCTACTCTTTTCCAGTATGCAATTCAGTATCAACTACATTCACAAAGTTGTACAACTTTCATCAACATTTAATACCAAAACATACCCATCACCCCCTAAAGAAACCCCCATATCCATGAGCAGTCACTCTTCATTCCTCTCTCCACCCAGCCCCTGACACTGATTAATCTTTCTGTCACCATGGATTTGCCTATTTTAGACACTAAATATAAATGGAATCATATAATATGTTCCCTTTATGTCTAGCTTCTTTCACTTTGCATAATATTTTCAGGGTTCATCCATGTTGTAGCATAATCAGTATGCTACATCCCTTTTTCTGGTTGAATAGTATCCTAACAATTCCTTTTCCAATTGCCCATGATAAATTATTGCGCATCTTTGGTAAGCTGCCAATTTAGGTCTTAGAATAGTCTTGAGGGCTAAAATATTATAAAATGCTAAAATATTAAGAGCTCAATCAAATAGATTTGGAAGGCAAGAAGTTCCTAGTACTCTGGTAAATAAAACAATATTTCTTTTGATTTTCCCCTTTCCTATTTTTACTTTTCAAAATGATCATTAGAAAAAAAGAAATTCTGATGGAAAAGTCTCTAAAATATGATTATCTCTCCAGATGGTATGCAAGATATTAAATTGGGGACAATTTTTAAGAAAAGTTACTTATAAAATAAGAAATATTTGGCTTTGAATTGAAGCGATATACACTTGAAACAGTTTATTATTGACTAAAATACAGTGTCATTCTTATTCATCCAAAAATCTAACCTAAAATATTTTATGAATTAACTCTGTTAGACTGATCACTATAACCTAATTCTCAGCATGGTGTTTGGTCCAGAATAGGTGCTTGTTGATAGATAAATGAATGGAAGGATGGATATTGATTCAGAAATCAAACTATTTCCTTTTCTAACACTAAATAATCTATAAAACTGATCACAGGATCCATTTTGTCATGGTTTGCACATTTATGTTAAGCAATACTATATACAAAATACAAAACTAAAGGGTATTTAATGGAGAAGGACATGGCAACCCACTCCAGTGTTCTTGCCTAGAGAATCCTGTGGACAGAGGAGCCTGGTGGGCTGCTGTCCATGGGGCCGCACAGAGTCAGACAGGACTGAAGCAATTTAGCAGCAGCAGCAGCAAAGTGTATTTAAGAAAAATCTACTACTACTAACACTTATATACCTTCAGAAGCAAGGACTTGATTATTTATCAGGGTCAGTTATATAAATGATATACTGTCAATCATATATATATGGTTTTATACAAAAAAATAGTAGTAACGTACACATATGCATTCTTTGACAAGAGAGGGAGATGGAAACTAATGCTTTGCAAGTGTACTAAGCGTCAGGTGCTGGGGATACGGAAAGTGTTGAGTGGTGGGGAGATAGAAAATGTTCTTTGCCCCTTTAATAATTTACCTTCCTTAGGGGAAGAAGAGTCTCCTGTTTCTCCACTGCAGAATGGTTTATATGTTGGAGGTGGAGGAACGAAGTCAGAATTATTAGAAGGTTGGTTGTTGACATACAATCCCCCCCCTCTTGTTGGACACAGCGCATACCTACCCTGGGCCAGCTGCGGAGGGCTGCGGTCTTCTGCCCCACACCTCCCGCTCCATCTTCTCCCTCAGTTCTCAGGCCACGTGCTCTGCTGGCAAATGTTTGTGGCTGGTTCTCCCATCTTGGTGCATTTTTTCCTTTCTCCATTACCCAACATTTCTCCCCTTCTATTAAGCTACCTTTACTTTTTGTTTTGGAGGTAAAGTCCTATATTTCTCATGGTATTTGTTGGGAATCTAACATAGTCTTTAAATGGTGCTAATGTTTTTATAGGTTTGTTATTGTTTTTGTGGGTGTTCTACTCCCCAAGTTCCACCAGTGTTGAATGGCCTGCCCCGATCTAATTTTCTTATAATCCTGTTAGCTTTATTGTATGTTTCCCAGGATGAAAGCCTTTTCAAAAATGCCTACCAAACAACAGTAGAAATGCTTGGATATGTAAAAGCATAATGCCAAGTATAATGGACTACATGAGAATATAAGAAAATTCTAAGCGTGATCTGAAGTGGTTAGTTTGCCAACACTATAGAAAAGAGATCTTGAGGATTTAGGGGTTGATTAAAAATTGAATAAAAATAACAAGTTACTGGATGATACGAAGCACTGTCATGTAATAAGAGCCTAGGCTCAAACCACACTGGAGGTCAAAATGTTGACTACTTTCTTATTATACGACCCGGGGCTCACGGATCATCCTCTTCATCTCCATTTAATTATCTGTCAAATGACAAAACTGAATGAAGATGAAATGAGATGATAATGTAATGTGCTTAGCACACTGCCTGGCATTTGTTCAATGAGAACTGATGAAGCGTCTGGGAGCCAGGCACTCACGGCTCTGAAGACTGAGGGTACAGTTGCAAATAAAGTACAATGTAAATATTCAATTTTTTCAAAAAATGTGGTCATTATGATGGTGTTTCTCATTTCCCCATATCTGCCCTGTATTTCTAAAAACTGAATCTCTCCAGTAAGGAATAAAGAGTAAATCCAGTTAGGAAGTTATGTATTCTTTACTGCATTGTTAGAGCACATTTTTCAAGGAAAAGGAAGACAAAGGCACCAGAGGGGACCACACTGCCCAAGGGACAAGGGATTTACCAATGCTGGCTATGCAAGCCCCTGGCAGGGTGGTCCGGTCATGACCTAGGGAAGAAGGCTCTGTTTCCTAATCATCTTCTTGAATGCAGTGCACAGTGAGCTTCCAAAAGAAACTCTGCTGAATATCAATATGAAATTATTTAAAAAGAATAAGTAAGAAAAAGACTAGCTGCACCCTCATCACCACTGGACAGCAGGGGAGTGTGCATGGATGCGGGAGGGGGTACAACAGCTCCGGAAGGGAGCCCTGGGGGCTCTGACTGCCTGGGCGCTAGAGACCACGCCTACCTGGTGAAATGTACATTTGGTGAAATGTACATTTGGTGAAATGCACAGACTAGATTCAGAATGCAGAGGCGGGGGCAGGGGTTGGGGAGAGAGGGGGCTGCCCTGCGTGTCCACATTCTCTCTGCGCTGGCTTGTCTGTTTGGATAAGCTGAGCGCAGGGTCCTTGCTGACTGCCGAAGAGCTGGCGCCAGGCAAGAGACTTGGAGCCAACAACAGCAAATGGTGGCGGCGAGGAGGAAGCCTGCGGTGCTGTAGCCCCCTCTAGGGTAACATTCAGGAGCGCCAGAAGAAAGCCCATGTAAGAGGGCAGCCCAGGAGGGACAGGCTTGAAATCCGAGTGAGGGGACTGGGCTGGGGGGACAGGAGGAGAAAGCCAGCCGTGGTTCCAAAATCCTGCCGTCAGGTCCTGCTGACGCCAAAGCAGAAACATCCCTCACCACCCAAGGGGCTGGGAGGCTGAGATCAGCTGTCCACGGCTGGGGGCTGTCCTGGTGGTGTTGGGTTCCCCACCAAGGATCGAAAGGGGAACTTGCTACTCTTAAAGAAGAACTTGGCTTGCACTCTTCAGAGAGCAGGCTCTGCCTTCACCAGAAGTTATTTTTCAAAAATAACAAGTTTTGGGTACTTCTCTCCCTCTATGTCTCTGATTATTCCTATTTTGATTCTGTCTCTCTCACCCGCTCTTTCTCTGCCCACGATTAAGACCAGAAATATGCAATGAATGCTTCCTGTAACATAAGACCAATAAAGGGAGTCTATATTCTGCTTTTGATGTTATCTGGCCTGATGTGGAGAATAAACAGGGCACAGCATAGTGCCACCAGGCACATGGTGACAAGAGTCCCCCGTGCCCCCGGCCGACTTGGGGGTGACCTTGCTTCTCTCTTGTCTATCCCAGCGTGCAGCCTGTATAAATGCCCGGGGAATGGTACCTGATCGTGGCATTGAGAACATATCAGTGTTAACAGCTGGGTGCATACGTCATGCTCAATAAAGGTTTAGTGGCAACATTTGGTCTCAGATTAGCCCAGCAGGCAGGCAAGAGTCGTCTTCTTGCCAAGGTTGGGCAGCTCCAAAGGTCACATGACCCCCTGGGATTAATACTAGCATATAATGAAATGCTTTGCTTATCACTGCTCTGGGCCAAAGGCTTTGTTTCTGACTGAGAAGAAATCACTTCCAAATATAATGTGATCTGGTGTGTGAGTTGCCTTCCTAAAACCTCAAGCGTTGCCTGTGTTCATCAGACTCTAGAGGGTCAGTTAGCTAGGAAAACGGTATTCAAGGGGAATTCAGAAAGGGAGGGAGATGACAAGAAAGGCAGATCACGAAATGACTTTTGTGACACCTTAAGGATTCTATCCCTAGGTCGGGAAGATCCCCTGGAGGAGGGCATGGCAACCCACTCCAGTATTCTTGCCTGGAGAATCCCATGGACAGAGGAGGCTGGTGGGCCACAGTCCATAGGGTGACAAAGTCAGACACAAATTAGAGACTTAGCATGCATGCATGCAAGAAGTTTAGACTTGACCTCATAGCAGTGAGAAGGCAGTTAAGGGATTTTAAACTTTGTACAAAACAGTCGTAGACTACAGTCTGTCATGACTGGACAAAGGGGCCCATTAGGAGAAATGGCAGTGAGAAATGAGGGTCTAAACCAAAGCGTTAGCAGTAATAATGGAGGGAAAGGAAAGATGCAAGAGGTATTAAAAAGGTAAAATTTACAGGACAAGGTGATTATTTGGCAACAGGACATGAAGAGAAAGAGAGGAACATGCCTGGCTCTAGAAATCCAGCCATGTGAGTGCTGCTGCCATTAAAAAAGATGGGAAATTAAGAAGTAGGTTTGTAAGAGTGTTGGAGCACAGGTAGTGAGTTTAGTTTTGACGTGCAGAGTGTGAGGTCCTCATAGCGGCCAATGTCCTTCAACAGGAATCCCTCTCAGCCCAGGGAATCGCTTTGCCAAACACCACAACCCTCCCAGACGGTGGCGCATCGCCAGTGACTGGCTGACACAAAGGTCCAACCCCCTAGCCTCAGTTTGGGACAACTCTCAAGGGTTGTTCCAGCTCTAGAGCTCCCCTCAGGCTTGGCTACAGCCTCCCTGTGGGTCAGCTTTTCCCCTCTGCCCATGCCTGTCTTCTTTCCTCCTTGTGGGTGCATCTCCCAAGGGTCCTCCCCAACAAACCTTCTGCAGGTAACTCTCTACCCGCCCCCCATCCCCTTGCCCAGTCTGTTTCCAGGGACACTGTATGAGAGGATGTGGTTGGAGCAAAAGGATTCCATGAAGACGGCTAAGAGAAGAGAAAAGATGTGAGTTCTGAAAACTAATGAAAGAAGAAGTTTCTGGGAGCAGATAGGAGTCAGTAGTATTGAACATCACAGACAGGTGTAGAGTGAAATAAGGGCTGGAAAGTGCATGCTGAAGAGCCAGGAGGTGGGTCATGGATAACCTTGGCCAGGGCAGTGCAAAGGAGCAATAGTGCCTGGAAGACAGGTAGCAGTGGGTTGAAGCCTTAATAAGCAACACATGCAAGTGGACAGAGGCAATGTAGACTGTCATTTGGAGACCCGTCTGTAGAGATAAAGAGAGACCACATCGTAGACGTTAGGGAAGGATACAGGATCAAGTCCCCTTGAAGAGAAAAGAACCGCCTTAGGCAAAATAGCCAATGGAAAGAGTCAGCTGCTGCTGCTGGAGAGAGATGTGTTTGAGGGGAGGGTAGGATGCCATCCAGGCTTGGTCTTTCTGACATAGTGGTCACAGGTGTGCTGGAGATGGAGAAGGTGAGCATCCATCCATCTCTGAGCACTTACGGTCTTGCAGAAGGTTCTTCAACTTCTATTTCTGTCCTTGTGGCCCTCCTACCTCCTTCAGGCTTGAAACTCTCAAACCAACCCAGACTGCAAACCCTTCCAGACCCTCCCAATTCTATTCCCTTAGACCTCTTCTTGCCATTTCCTTAGCCTGCCCTTCTGGATTTACCCAGAGTAATGTGTTCTTAAATTTCTACCTCTCCTTTTTTTTGGGGGGGGGGGGGGAGTATAACTGCTTTACAATGTTGTGCTAGTTTCTTTGTACAACAGTGTGGATCAGCTGAATGTATACATGCATCCCCTCCCTTCTTAGCCTCCCTCCCATCCCTGCCCCCATTCCACACATCAGAATGGCCGTCATCAAAAAAATCTACAAACAGTATATGCTGGAGAGGGTGTGGAGAAAAGGAAATCCTCTTGCTCTGTTGGTGGGAATGTAAATTGATACAGCCATTATGGAGAACGGTATGGAAGTTCCTTAAAAATCTAAAAATAGAGCTACCATATGACCATATGAGGGTCCTTAAAAAGTAGAACCACCGTATGACCCAATACTGGGCATATGCCCTGAGAAAACCATAATTCTGTCTGCTCTTTAAAGTAGAAGGTCAAATACTATCTAACACATTCCTCTTTTGCCTTTGTCCTGGCCATAGAGACCTGTCCTCAGGTCTCCGAAGTAAACCTAGAGGTGAAGTTCACATCCACTTCTGCCTGGCACACAGCGCACTCTCCTCCAGAACCCTTTCCTGGACTTCGGTTCTCCAGGTTCACCAAATATAGATCACATGCCCACTCCAAGCCCCATTATATAGTCTCAGAGCAGTCCTTTACCCCACTACACATACCACAGTGGTACTTACATATTTCGGTGAGTATCGGACCAAGTCTGGTTTCCCTACTAGACCACGACTGTGTAAAGGCAGGGTCTTCATGGAGTACCTCCTGGAACATTTCTTTGGTTGGATAAATAAATGAATACTTGCTACAGTCTACCTAAGAATTACCTGACTTATGGAAAGACTAAACAAGATGCAAATTCCCCAAGGACAGAAGCTGGGCATTCTCATCTTTTTATTTCTTCAATGTCTAGTATTAATCCCTGTACATAATAGTTACTCAAAATACTTTGATGAGGAACAACAGGCTTTAAACTATATTTGAAAAAAATCACTAGCCCCTGTGTCATGGATCTGACTGGTACTGGGAACTGCTGTACATCGGTATCTGAGACCCCTAAATGGCTCTCTCAGGCATTCAGACATTCCCAGAGTTGTGTTTAGCATCTGTCATGTACCCAGAAATTGTGCCAGGTGCTCAGGAAACACTGGTGAGCAAGAAAAGGTGTGGTCCCTATCCTCATGGGGCTTCTGGTCTACTACTGGATGACTCAGAAGTCATGCCCATAGATGAAAATTTCCAACTGATTATGAAGACATGTCAGCTGAACACCCAATATAGAGAAGGTAGCACACGAAGGCAGGGTACAGAGAAGCAGGTAGAGCCAGACCTTTCAGGGCCATCCAGTCATGTTAAGGATGTAGATTTGGTCCTCTGAGCAAAGGAAAGTCATTTGAGACAGAGTGGGAGTGATATCAGCCAACTACATCTCCAAAGTATCACTCTGTTTACAGGGAGGAGAATGGATGGGAGAGGAGACATACCTCACAGAATTTGGGGGCTACTCCCTCAATCTACAGCAACCGCCCAGGCACATCATCAGATCACCTTGTGTTCTTTTTCATTAAAACCTTTATCGCTAATGTACATCTTTCCTCTTTCTAATTTTCTGTTCTTCTCCGTCCCAGCCTCCTCCTGTGGTTGAATGTAGGCCCCATGAAGGCCAGGAATTTTGTCTCCCTTTCTTTCCTATAGAATGGATAGAACTGTTTCTGGCACATAACAAGTGTCTGTAATATTTTGCCAACATTGAATTTGATTTTTTGTTGTTGGGAGGTTGCACAGAGGGACATGTTCCTGGAATTCTGGGAATGATAATTCTTCTTTACCAATTTAGCAGAGTCTCCCAGTTTTTCCATGAAAATGGGCTAACAAGACCTTGCCTGATGCTTTTAAGACACTCTTTTCAACAAGGGGATTTTTGAAAACCTTTTAATAGCTCTGTCTTTATGGGACTAAGAGTGGGACTAAATATAAATGTGTATTGCTCTCTGTAATTGTTCTTTTCTAAGCTACTAAATCTATGATATACCAGCTACCTTTCCTGAGTTGGAAACATTACATAAACTTTCAGCATTTCTTTGCCAGACAACTTGTAATCATAACCAATGTGTGAAACAGTAAAGTTTATAGTTCCTAACGTTTCCTTGAATGGTGGAAAGATATGTGAATTGCAATTAACATCCCCTTAAATAGCCAAGCATTATGTGGACATATTTTGTGTTGAATCCAGTGGGAATTCCACATTCTCTGTCAGGACATCCACAAATTATGGACCAGGTCGGTTAGACTTGTTATGAGTTATTCTGTTGAAACTTGTGGAACTATTTGAAAGTTCTCTTAGTCTACTATTAAATGTATAGTTTAGATTCTAGCCAGTATTTAGGCTTAATTAGCTTTGTGTGAATAAACTGAATTTTCTGCTCTGGGATTATTATAAAACTGATTATAAAATCATGACTTCCTTTTCAAATTGTGCCTTTAATTTGACCTGTATGAGTAGCAGCCCAGTTTTTTCTGAGGTGTATCACCATCTTTATACACATCCAGATCCAGTCTATTAAAAGCGATTTGGATTCACCAATTTTAGCACCATGGGGGAAGTTCAAATGCTTTTCTTTAAAAAAAAAAAAAGAACACAAACAAAAATAGCAGTAATAAATCAAATCAATTCATTACAGTTTCTGAGAAATTTCAATAATTTCTTTATAGTCCATAGATAAAATTCTCCAGGCCAGAGGGGATAAGCAATAATGCTGTTATATTTCATTTCATAAAGATATTCATCCTTCTAGGGGAAATACAAACACTGATACCTCTTTGATTATTATGGACTGTCAAGGGAGTTATATAAAGAATCAATTCATGGTTGTTAAAACTGTTCACAGCTTTCATGCGATGAAGTCACATAAATGAAGCTTTTGTTTTTTGTTTTGGCTTTTTCATTGTAATCAGCATGGTAAGGATTTATAAGGACCTACCCTACTATCCCCATTTTGCATGATTTGTGCTTTCCTCTCCTTTTTAAAACAAAATTAATAGGAGGTTTTGTTGCTTAAAAAATCCGGCTAAAATTATTTTAAAGTTTTAAAATAGTGTGTGTGTCCACAGTGGAGGACAGAGATGAAAATGTTATACTTTTTCATATACTTACATTCTTATACTCCCATTCACTAAACAGCATTGCAGAGTTTGAGTAAATGCAATCAGAAACTGAATTTTCCAACATAGTTAAGGTTATGGAAGCTAAGTCAAAATGGGAAACAAAGAAGGTAGGGACAGCTGCTAGTATCTGAAGACACCAAAATCCACAACTAAAGGTGCTCTGATTAGTTTTAACTCTAGAAGAAGCATTCTACTGAAAATGCTGTGAACGATGGGCATGATGGGAGAGCAAAAACAGGCTCTCATTCTCACACTGCTTCAGCAATTTCATATACACATTAAGTGTCAGTTTCACACCTGTGAAGGAAATCAGTGGAAGACTCGTAAGAAGAAAAGCTTTAGAAGTAGAATTAGACTCGAGGGTAAAATAACAAAAAGCCCCAGATTCAGAATTACTATAGGTGAGGGTCCCTTGTGAGCACATAGAGAAATAAAGTGATGATCACTAGCATCCGTTATGGCATCATTAGGGACAAGTGGTATTAATTGAATCCTATTTCTTTGACCTAAGCAATACTACACTGACAAGTAGATCAGAAGAATGGCATAACACAATCATGAGTGCTAACACTGTGCAGTTAGGAGTTGCCAATTTATAGCCTATCTTCATGCATATTATTACAGTTGCTACTTATAATAATTGTTTGGGTATCAGGCCAGATAATAATAATTCTCAGTTAAAAACAAAGTGGAAACAGACTAAAAATGACTATTTGAGACTCACAGCAAGCAAGTACTAAAATCTGGGTCTACTTAATCTAGTGTGTTCTTTTCTACTATATGACTGTGTTTTAGCAAAGCATCTGATAATCTTTGGTGACATATAATGGGCAAGAAAGAATATGAACCACATGAGATTTTAGCTGAACAGATGGTAGAAAACCTGTACATTCAATTCCACACACACTTATTGAGCAGTTACTATGTACTTTGTATTACCATGTACTTAGGGCTCCCTGCTAGGCCTTGTGAAACTAGTAAATTAGTGTCAGGGCATTTTCATCAGTGATTAGATTAAAAACATGGGAGATATTTTTTACGGAATCTGTGTTTAAAACTTAGCTCAGATGAGTAGTTAAAAAAACTTTTGAGGAGCTAAAATAACAGACCAAAATTAATGAGTTAACTGCCTTACCAGGATCTATAATATATGTTAGATTTTGAATTTAGGTTAAAAGGGAATCTCTATCATCCAACATGGCCATCCATTGTTCATGTGGAAATGTGTGGATTATTAGTTTTTTGTAAACTCAGTGAAAGTCGGCAGGGTCATGTGACTGGTGAAAAAGGCGCGCAATTTTATGCCACGTGAACAAAAATAAAACTTTAGCACATAGAGACAAAAGTTCTGCTGTATCAGCATCGATTGATCACATTAGTATTGTGTTCAGTTCTGGGGAATCACATTTTGGGGGTATTGATCTTCTGCTCATTTGGGTAGTTAAGGGTTGGTCATGGAAGAAGAGGTGGAGGAATTGGGGCTATTAAATTGAGGCAGGGAAGACTTTGGGGCAACTGAGAGCTTATCTTCATCAAGGTGGAAAAAGGTGAAAACATCCTTTATGGCTCCAATGTGCAGAAATTGGACTCATGAGTGGAAATTTAAGAAAGGCATATTTGGACTCTGTGTCAGGGAGAATGCTTCAACATTTGGAATTGTCATTAGGGGATGGGTTATCTCGAAAAGTGGTGTGTTTCCCATCCCTGGAAATGTTCAGATGGAGGCTGGATGACCAAGGAATGCTGCAGAGAAGATTCCAGCTACGAGTGGGAGTTTGGACTAATGACCTCTAACATTGCTTCCAACTCTTAAGATTTGGCATTTCTACTATAGTGTTCTATGCACAAATCCTTATACCTTGTGAAATTTGTTCTAAATCTCAGGAATCTGTGTCTTTATACATCTCAAAGGATGTTCATAATTGTCTCTGAATAAACATGTTCAGTATTCTCTGTTATCCTTGCAGGAAGCAGGTTCCCTTACAGCTTACTGATTGTAAGGCAATTTTGCTGTAAAAGACAAAATAACTGGTTGACAGGTTGGTTTGACAGTTTCCAAATAGGTTTTATGTTATATAAATCTTAAGTTATATAGTCATCTATACAGTGACCAGTAGATGCAGTGGTCTTAAAATAGTGGATGATGAAATTATTTGTGTGTAACGAGTGGTTTCTTTTGTTAACAAATCCTTCAAACCAAAACAAAAGTAAACTTTTGGCAAAACATGGAAGAGAACAAGATGTGGACAGAATTTTGGTATTTGGCTCAGAATCAGATTTAGATGATTTGGTAAAATATAAGGACTGTGCATATAATGGAACATTTAAATGTAGTTCAGATATATACTACCAGTTATAAGGATTACATATATTGATAAGAAATATCAGCATCCTTTATGTGTTGTATTTCTAGGGAAAGGTGAAAAGATTTATGGAATATAAATCTTTTTTTTGGATTTTTTGGGAATTTTTATGGAATATATATATATATAAACTTATATATATATATATATAAACTTACATTAGACTCTGAATCTTTAGTAACTGACTTGGAGAAAGGGAGTGTTATTGCTTTCTCTGAGATATATTCAAATACAACTATAACCATGAACCCACACCTATTTTAAATGTATTCAAATATTTTCATTTTTTCACAATAAAAGCTTCTTAAATTTTTAACAATTTTTCCTGTTCCATCTTGTCCTTTTTAATGACCCTTTAAAATTTTTTTTTTGTTATTTTATCTTTTAATGGCAAAACTGCCTTATAGCCAATTAGTTGTGCAGCAAAACTGCTTGCGGCAAAAATTCTTATGGTGAAAATACCTAGAACCAACATGCAGAAGCTAGTCTAAAAGAGACTTGTGAATAATGAGCCACGTTGATATTCTTTTAGCTTCTTCCACAAATAGGATATTTTATGGGATTTGCTTCTGACAGTGCCAGGTTCTTAGAAGTCATCTAGCAGCATTCCTTTGAGTTCATATTCTGGACTTGGAAATTCAACATCTCAACAAATAAAAACACCTCTGGGGCATTTCTGAAACTGACTTGATCGCCTAAGTCTTGACTGAAATCTACTTTTCTTGGTGACTAGGGGCTGGTGGCATAGTGTGGCACACGTGTACACTTAGTAGGGTACATGTTACAACTATTCTGCATATCTGGACATACAGTCTGTTTGGCATTCAGCATATCCACTTGGACAGGTTAGCACCCCTTTCCTACCATTTCTGTGGGACCTAAAAGATGTAAATATTACATGACCCATTCATTCTGCTATTCTATCACTCAGTAGATAATTTATGGCTAAACCACCACAGGGTGGATAATTTTAATCTACCCTTTACCCCAGCTAAAGTACTTATAGGTAGTATTGGTTAGTAGTACAAGTGGCATCATTGTTCCTCCTATTCAAGGTCATTCAGTAAACTTTTATTTCCATTTTGAGATACACAATTTCATTCCAGCTGGAGGGGTGTGAGCCTAGTACACAGGGCTTTCTGGGGACCAGAGCAGCTGACAGAGGATGGATTGGCTTTGCCTTAGTATCTGTAGTAGAGAGGAGTTCACAGAGCTGCTTTTAGATCTGTGATGCTTGGGACTCAGGGAAAGAGTAAAGGTAAGTTTGGGATGGGACTGCAGGCATCACATTAAACTCGGTTACATGTATACATCTAAAGCATAGTTTCATTTTCTACCCAAGGGTAGCACATTTTCAAACTCTTTACAAACATACACCTGGAGAAAGGTAAGAACCAGCTCAATTCCAAGTCCCTAAGGATTGGTGACCTTTAACATAAGCAGTGCAAAGAGGAAGAAAGACTGAACTTGGCATGTGGAGGAGACCTCAGGCAAATATACCCTAGAAAGCAACTTTGGGTTCACACTATTGATGTGAAAAATGACATTATTGACGAAAAATGACACTACTGATGAAGGCTTGCAATAACACCTGCTTATGGTCCTTTAATACTGTGCTTTCAAAGTGTCATCTGCAGCTCAGGGGCAGCAACATGTCACCTGTTGATTGTTAAGGATGTTGCATTTCAGGCCCTACACCCGACCTTCTGAATCCATACCCACAGTTCAAGACCCTCCGACGATGCCTATATGTATTAAATCTTAAGAAGTCCTGCTTTAAAACTTACTGTGATCAGATCAACTGAGAGTTGAAATGAAACTTCACTTAATGGAAAAAAAAAAAAAAACCTTTGTGTTTTAAAAGCAGAAACAAAACTTTTAGAACCCCTACCCCCAGAGGGGAATGATGAATTAGTAAGAGAATTACTTATGCCTAATGAATAAAATTAATGATGTTCTGCATTTGAAATTAACATTAATTTTTTCTTCAGAGTAGAGAGACCCCTGAAAGCATTGTTCTGGGTGATTCAACTTTAATTTAATTAGTGACTAGAGAAGCAATAGAGTCAAAGCTTCAGTTCAAATAAAAAATGCTCCTGTATTTAACCTCTCAGATTTTCTGCTCTCCTTGGCACACAGACTCATGAGTCACATTAAGATGCCAACACCAAACAGAAACCCAAAGCATTTTTTAGGGTACGTCGTGACAAGTAACTTTTTTTCCCCTTAACCACACAGAGCTCTTTTGCAATCACAATACGGTTTTGCAAAAACATGGGGTGAAAGCTATAAAAGTTATGAAGTCATATTTAGATCGACTAAAAGGTTATGATTTCCAAGTAAAGAGAGTAATATTTCCAAAAATAGTGCAGTGAGCTTGTGGCAAAGAATATGCCATTATGAAACACAAAATTTATAGATGCAAATATGCATATGTGTGTATGTATATTTATGTACATACATAAACTCGAAAAATGTTATGAACTAATGAAAATAGCAATTGCTAGTGGGGTTTGCAAAATGCTGTAATTCAGAAACACATCATTAAAAAACTCATTGATAAATCATTGGAACTTAGAGTTGACTTTTGATTTATTTTTGCGCCGACTGTAGTTGTGACTCCAGGGAGATGTTTATATGTCGACGATTTCAGTGAGGAGCGGCAGCAATAGCTAATCTGCTCAGTTTTTGAACTCTAAGAGTTATGCTTTGAATTAAAGAAGATTTATGGAGGGAGCAATGGCCTTTTATGGATTACATGCTAAAGATCAGAATGAGTAAGAAAGAAGGTATTCAAAAGAACTGAGGCTTTTTATTTATACACATTAAAGAAAAATACAGTTGAAATCGTCAAAAATCATGTATGTCACCTCATTTTTATATACAACATAATTTTCCTCTCCTATGTACATGCTACTGTGTTACTGTGCTCTGACTTATAATGTCTTGCAATTGTTGTATAATTTTTTTTTCTGCAAACAAGAGAGATCTTTGCAATCTTTTCTGTTCTCTTTACTGCCAAGTACCACACCAGGTACATAACAGATTTTATAAAAGCCTGCTGAATTTTGTGGAAAAACTGTATAATGATCTAAAATTGCTTTACTATGCTTGGATGTCTGTGAGATCTTAAAAGGTAACTCTCAAGAAAGAACATTTTTTTGGGGTGGGAAACAGGGTAGGTATAGAAAGAGGGTGGCAAACTGCCTGACAACTTCAACGTTGTAATACTTTGCAACATCAGACATCAAAGATCTGGACCAGCCACAGACGAAGGACGGGGACTCTGCTCTCTTCCACGTACTCAGTGCAAACCACATCCACCTGAAGGCAGTCAGGGGGAAATGGGGAAATGAGTGGGGATTGAGTGGGTTTCATCATCTCTGAATTCATTGTGAATGTCATGGCAGTCCCTGACTCTGCTTGAGAATGAATAGCCAACATTTAGCCACAAGCTTAAGCAAAACCTTTGATCTAATTGAAAGATTTTTGAAAACATAACCTGCAGGGCCTTGTGCTTACCTCTTGAAGCTTCAAACGTCAAGGCAGGTCCTGGGCTCTTGCTTGAGCAAGAATATCTCTAAGGATTCTAAGAGATGAATGAAGAGAATGAGGACAAGGCCAGTCAGCTTCTCTAGTTCAAGTTAAACTGCACTGAAGAAAGAGTTGTAAGGAAATTGGGTCGTAAGGCACAAAACTTTTGAGATTTAAAAAAAAAGTTTTGATTTCTCTTTACCACCTACTGTCTTATTTACCTCCTTTCATTTAATATCCATTTATGGTGAATCATTATAAAATTCACCTAACTAATATTTTAGCAACATCTGTAAAATAGTCAGAGGACCTGTTTTTGCTATCTATCAACTTGCTTTCATCTCTGAAATATAGAATGATTCATGGAAAAATCCATTGAAAGTATATTTAACTGAGTATATCCCTATTCAGCAAGTCAAGGAAATATATTATTATACAAATATAAACTTAAATCTTACTAACCAAAGCTGTTAACTACCAAATTTGTCCTTAAGTAACTAAGAATTGTATGTATTGGACTTCAGTTAGATTTAATTTTAAGTTTTCCCAGTTTGTTTTAAAATATGTCTTAGATGACTAGACAAGCAGGTGGAAAAAGCCATTTGGGAACAATAATCATAGAAGCATCAATATAGTCATTCTGCTTAAAATCTTCCAAGAGAGCTATAATTTCAAAACAAGGTTTTATATGAGGTATACACATTGAGTGATAAAAATGCTTCCAAGATATTACAATTCTCAAAGCCTAGTAATAAAACCTTTTATAATATTGACCTATTTATTAAGGAATAGCCTCTTTGGAAAAAATAGAGGTAAATTGTTCTCTATTCTTCATTTGGTTAAGGGCTATGGATGTTCATTTCAGGCTAACAGAAATTTAGGAAGTATGCAGGCTTTGGATTCTGACTCAAGTAAGTATCCAACTTGTGTTACCTTGAGCAAGTAGAAACGTCTCTGGGCCTCAGTTTCCTCACAGGAGACAGCATTATGTTGTATTTGAGTGTGGGACATCCCTGGGTTTAGAGCTCTGTACCTGCATGAACTCTGTGACCATTGGTACGTCACCTAAATTCTCATCTTTTGAGGGGTTATTAGCTCTGAAGCAGAAGGTGTGTTTAAAATGCTTTGAAAAACTTCTCACCATTGTAAGAAATCAATAAATAATAGCTACTATATTAGTAGATGATTTCATAATTATGACTGCCATCAGGAAGTCTAGAAGAACTGAGTCTCAAAATGCAAAAGAAATACTGAGTTTCTTATAGCCCTTTGACCACATTCTTTTCTTACACCCAGGGAATTACTTGCCAATCTATTTTAAGAAAAGTTGAAAATGCAGGTGTCCCTATAGCGAGGGGACATAACTTGAATGCAAAATTAAAAGCTGCTATCTAACAACTTTTCTTTTACCCCAGTCCTTTGCTCTCTGGGTCATGGAGATTTCCTGGGCATAGCACAGCTGGCCAGCAGACTGACCTCTTGGCACAGATTCTTTCCCCCAGCCCTGGGTTTTTGTTCTTAATTGAGTAGTGCCACGAATTGGGCTATCTCATCTGATCTATTTATGATTCTGAGAAATGTAGGAGTCAGTGCCCCTCCGCTAAAGAGTTCTAATTAGAATCTCAGTAGCATCTTTGATGGGATAAACTAAGCATATTATGGGAAAAAATAGACATACCCCACAGTAAATGTTGAAGCTTGAGCTATCTCAGATGGGTAAGAATTTTTTTGGGAAATTTTTTATTGTCTCCTCTTTCAGTAATAATACTCCCTGTACCTCTTTACTATTTAGAATCTACAATGTTTCCTTTTTCAATCCATACATGAATTTTGCTGTGAAACTAATAACTATATTCAATCTGTGTCAGAACCATCGTGAAGTAAGAAGTTGGCTTTTATTTCCTTCCAAATTCTCTCAGGCATTGGCATTTCTCTTGGATGCTTTAGCAACATTTGGGGATTAATAAATTTCTGGTGTTTGGCTAAAGGGTATATTTTGGGGCCACGTGGAGAGGGAGAATTCTTAGACAAGGTAGCAAATCTGGCTAAGGGATAGCTATCATAGACAGAATGTGAGGTTTCCCTGGTGGCTCAGTGGTAAAGAATCTGCCTGCCAATGCAGGAGACATGAGTTTGATCCCTGATCCGGGAAGATCCCACATGCTAGGGAGAAACTAAACCCCTGCTGCAACTACTGAGCCCACATGCCCTAGAGCCTGCTCTGCAACAAGAGAAGCCACCGGGAGAGAAGCCTGCATACTGCAACTAGACAGTAGCCCCCAATCACCACAACTAGAGGGAAGTCCACGCAACAATGAAGATCCAGCACAGCCAAAAATAAAAATTTTTAAGAAGACTGAATGTGTGCATTTAGTACACATCTTGCCCAGGTTGTTCCACTCTGCTATGGGAACTCCCATAATGCCAATCATTTTACAAATCCTTTTTAAAGTGAGAGAGAGTCAGAGAGTGAGAAAATACACACAGGAACCCTATTAGCAAGACTGCAATGCAGATATTATCAGTTTCCAATTTCCACCTCCATCCCTCCTCTTGGCACTTTCAGTAGCATTTACAAAGTGTAATTAAAGACTTTAGTAGACTATTACTGAGTCATAAAATAGAACGCAATTCTACCACTTGCACAATGTAGATGGACCTAGAGAAAATTATTCTTCATGAAATCAGAGACAGAGAAATACTGTATGATGTCATTTAAATGTGGAATGTAAAAAAATAAAACAAATGCATACAGCTAGACAGAAGCAGACTCACAGATATAGGGAACAAACTAGTGGTTACCAGTGGGGAGAGTTGAGGAGGAATGGGCAAGATAGGGGCACGGGATTAAGAGATATAGACTACTATGTATAAAATAGATAAGCAACAAGGATATACTATATAGCAAAGGGAATTACAGTTTGGGGATGACAAAGGACGAGATGGTTGGATGGCATCACCAACTCAATGGACATGAGTTTGAGCAAGCTCCAGGAGATGGTGAAGGACAGGGAAGCCTGGCATGAGACAGTCCATGGGGTTGCAGAGTCAGACACCACTGAGTGACTGAACAGCAAGAAAATAACTTCTAAAGGAGTATAATCTGTTAAAACACCAAATCACAATGCTGTCCACCCCTAACCAATATGATATTATAAATCAACTACAGTTCAATATTAAAAAGCTTTTAGTAGTTCAGCCTTGTTTTCAGGCAATTGCCAACTAATGCTGAAGCTCCAATAGTCTGGCCACCCGATGCAAAGAGCCAACTCATGGGAAAAGACCCTGATGCTGGGAAAGATTGGAGACTAAAAGAGAAGAGGCCAGCAGAGGATGAGATGGTTAGATAGCATCACTGATTCAATGGACATGAATTCGAGCAAACTCTGGGAGATAGTGAAGGACAGGGGAGCCTGGTGTACTGCAGTCCAGGGGGTTCACAGAGACTTGGACATGACTGTTGTTCAGCGACTGAACAACAACAAGAGTCCAAACCATAAGTGGTCAACCACTTTATGAGGGGATATTTCAAGTGTCATCATTTCTGTACAACATTTTCTGGAGAATTACCCCCCTCACAGTAATTGTGTCACTTGTCATGTAAGCCTATTAAATTAAGTCTTGACTTAAGGTAGTGTAGATTCACTGTTGTCCCACTAGGCTACGAGTGCTGTTGTGGGGACTGTCTGAGACCCATCTTTCCAGTCCCTCAGCTTAGCACAGCATTGGTATCGAGGGCTCACTGAATGCGTTCCTGGGTATGGCAAGAATTTTCTCATAGCACAAGTTCAACAGGGCAATTGCCTTCAGCCTCTCTTGCTTGTGCTTTGGTTGGCTGGGAGGCTCATCAGAGAGTTTTGAAAATGGCAAGTCATTAATAGCTCAGCCTCTTGTTCTCTTCCTCACCATTAAGCAAGACCATATCTAAAACATCCCAGACTAGGGGGAAAATTGATCTTATTTTAGAAGACATTCAGAGACACCAATGAAGTAATAACTTCTTTGAGGCTTAAATTTAGCATATCTTTGAAGAACTAGCTTAAATGTTCTCATGTTGAACTACATTTTTGCCCTTTCCTCAGAAGCATTATCTACATACCAAAACCATACCCATTAGCCTGAGGGATAAAGACTTGGAGGATATTACTAAATGCTATTAAGGGATATGTTTATCTTAACCCTATGCTGGAAAAATGAAGACATGAAATTTAAGACTGAAGATATGTGTACATTTTAAATCTTTAAATTCTTCTCAAAGGCCATGGAAACCATCCTACATTCATTTTGCAAGAAGATTTGGTTTCGAGAGCCAGTCTTCTATAATGAAGCTCTGGAAAATGTGCCTTCACTTTCCTCTGTTCTCTAAACGCACATCCCTATACCTCTCATCAAGCGTAATGCTACTTATATCTTTGTTTACAGATGTGCATCATCTTGCCAATTGTGATTCCTTGAGGATAATATATTCTCATCTCTCCAAGTTCCTAGTACAGTGCCTCACCTCTAGCAGATTCTCCATAAAGGTTTGTTGAATGAATAAATAATATATTCATGTAAGCTACTTCTCTCTAAAAAAATGTCAACAAAAGAGCAAGACTGAATGTATGATTTTACAAGTTGATTATTAATGGAAATGGGGGTAAGGATCTAAAGGGGTATCAACTGGATCACAGACTACAAGGTAATCAATTCTTTGTTGGCATCTCTTAAAATGCACATTTCCTACACAGGTGACTTATGCCATACAACAAGTTTAAGGCCCTCTTTCTTAAGTTCTGGTTAATTTATGATTTTTTCCATTATTATCTAAAACATATATAGAAAGAAAACCCAGTTTAAATTGTCCAGAAAGTAATTTCTCTCTCTGAAGCAATAAACCATTTTTAGGCTTGAAGCCAGGTTAGTTCCTACACATGTAATCCCTGGAGACCTTTAGGTCACTAGCAAAAGGACCTGAAAAATTTAATTAAAGAGATTTCCAGGAAGGAGAAAGAAATTAAAGCAATTGGCTACCTCAACATGAAGGAGTTTTTATATCCTACGCAAAGGTCTTACAATGCAGGACACACCAAAATCTGGAAAGCACAGACCTCCCAGAAGATTCAACAATGAACATTATTTAATAATTCAGTACAACTGTCAACCCTGAGAAAGAACATTAGGGGTGGGGAACTTCCCTGGTGGTATAGCGGTTAAGACTTGTGCTTCCACTGCAGGGGCTATGTGTTCGATCCCTGGTCTAGGAACTAACAAGTCTACATGTTGGTGGTGTGGTCAAAAAGAAAAGAATATTGGGGGGCAGGGGAAAGGTATTTTATTTGGTCAGGCATGCATGCATGCTAAGTTACTTCAGTTGTGTCTGACTCTTTGCAACCCTCTGGACTATAGCCTGCCAGGCTCCTCTGTTCATGGAATGTCTCAGGCAAGAATACTGGAGTGGGTTGCCATACCCTCCCACCAGGGGATCTTCCCGACCCAGGGATCAAATCCAAGTCTTCTACATCTGCACTGGCAGGCAGGTTCTTTACCACTAGCACCACCTGGTAAGCCCATTTTATTTGGTCACTCAAATACATTTAAGTATTATTTGTTCTGCTTAAGACACTGTCGTAAGTGTTTGGAATACAAAAATAAGAAAATAAAGTCTTTATTTAGATGGAGTTTAGGGAAGATTAACAGGTAAGCAACCAGTTACTGAATACGATAAGGACTTTATTGATAGAGATCACACCAGATGCTAGAGGAACAGAAAGGAAGAAAGCTCTGCATTCTTTGATGGACGCACAGGCAGGATTCCCAGGGTGTGCCTCGACTGTGTTGTTTATGAGGACCAGACAGGAAAAGATATTCTTTGTGGTAGGGCAAGATAGGAAATGACCGAGAGGAACAAGGGACATGCTGCATATGAAGAACAAGTAGTGATGTTGCTGGAACACAGTGTAGACATGGATGAAAAATGAGGTTCAGGGAAGCTGGGGCAAGATCATGGCTTATCTTGTTAAGAGAGGGATGATAAAGAAACCACACAAATACCACAGGGAGGATGTATCTGAATGTCATAGGAACACAGCTTAACATTATTCAGAGAGAAGTCAGTGTACATTTCCTGATCTAGAAGAAGGGGATTCAGTGAATGTATATGAACAATTCACAGGGGATGCCAGATAATCAGATCAGAGACAGATTGTTGCGACGTGACTAAAAATTTTATGGACCTTACCAAAACCCAGAAAGTGCCAGATATCCTAAATGCACTTCCAGTGTTTAAGGTTGCTTGTGTATGTATATAAAATTTCATTCAATAGCCAGAATATATTGAACCTTCAACTGAAGAAAACCACTGGGGAAACTTAATAGGAGACTAGGGAGAAATGAAATGGAGATGAGCCAGGCATAGTTATAAGCTGTCAATTTTATGACATTGTTTAACAGATACAGGCAGTATAACACTTAAATGGCTGTCATTATTTTACTTAGTTCTATATCACAAAGCTATCACCAGTTCCAACATTCTGGTAATTAATACTAAAACTACTCCTTTAGCATTAGAGAGCAAATTCCGAGGAAAGAAACATCTTGCAAATACTACAATCTTAAACCCTTAACTGTTTATAATAATCTATTTCCACTATAGAGTAATACTCCATTGGTAAATAGAGTATTGCGTCTGAGTAACTGTGCAACACTCGTCATAACTGCCATTTGCTGAACACCTCTTTTACTACACATTTCATTTGTATTATTGCAAAAGTCTTACCAGTTTTTATGATTCTATTCTTAAAGGTGAGAAAACCAGCTTTGAGAGGTTAAGAAAATTGTCCAATATCACACAGTTAGTAAGTGGGAGAGCCAGGATTCAGACTTAGGACTGCAAAGTTCATGCTGTTTCTGTTATCAATGGCAATCTCTACTTAGAATATTAAATGTGTCTACATATAATAGCTACAGCCAAGTTTCCTATCCAGCTCAGCCCAAATATGGATGGGAGTTCAAGATGGGACCAGAGAAGGAATTCTGGTAGTGTGGCTGACCTCTCTATCTGCATTTCCTCTTCCAGGTGTTCATCTTTTGGTGAGGTTTCCCCTTTCACCTCTGCTGATAAGGTCCCAGTTACTATTCTGACCTCTTCCTTAATTCCCGCTGCATTATCGTTCTCACCTCCTGCCGCCATTCTTTCTCCCTTGATCTAGGCAGACACTTGTGATTATGTCCACTACATTTTCTCTAAACCACGAATACAACCTCGAATTTCCACTCAACCCAGAGCTCCAAACAACCTTTATCACTCAACTGATGTTGGCATTTGAGCCGAGAGTTGTTTGTTTTTCTGGATCTGGTCCTTTCTCCTGAAGCACCCTAAGGAATACACCATTATAAGTAACTCAATAGTTCCACTGCTCTTTTCATTCAGCAAACTGTAAAGAACTTTCTGTGTGCTCGTGCTGAATGTATCACCCTCTCTCTCAAGCCCTCTCCCTCTCAACACGTCTGAGCTTTCGATGATACCAGCAGAGGATGAGAAGCATACACACCCAATGACACAGGTGAGTGAATGCAATTCCCCAGCTTCCTCACAGAGGCATGCCCAAAGTTGGGAGGTCCTGACGGCCAAAGAAGAAGACAGCCACCAAGTCAGAGAAACTCAGAGCTGTAGGCTTGTTGCCTTTCTTACCTAGGCATGAGGGGAAGCCAGGTTAGCACCCAGGAGTCTACCCTACTTACTACTCACTGTATAAGCGATTCCTTGCCTGACGCACATACTTCCAATTTATCTTGAGTTACAGTGGTATGGTCATAGTCAAGGCACCATTTGCGTTCAAGTCCTTATCATCTCACATATGGATAATTGCAACTTTTCAGGTCATCTTGTAATTACCATAGGTTAAGGATTCAATATTTATTAAATGGATGAAACACATGGACATAGGGTCAGATGATTAGCCTTGAAACACTACTTCTGTAACACTGGTTCTGTCCCCTAAACCAATGGTTTCCCAGCAAGCAGTTCAGATTTTATCACTTGGAATTTAAGTCTCAACCTTCTTGATTCAACTTATCCATGATATTTCTTCTTCTGTTCCTCCTCAGTTCTTAGTTGCAATGACAATAGCCTCTTTAGTCTTCTCTTTCCCTTCCCTTCCTCTCTCTGCACCTCCATCCACACGTGCACATAAGTGAGCATATCATGCGATGCCTGCCATCTTGCTTTGAATTGTAAAGACCCCACCCCTCCAGAAGTTCAATAGGGACCACATGCCTACCATCTTGTCTTGATTATAAAGAACCCCCCATCCCAGAAGTTTGATAGGTACCATTTTCATGCTGCATCTGATCCATCCACTTTGGGAGGGAATAAAAATGTTATTGCCTCATTCTTTGAGTCATGCATATTTCTTACAGTAAGCATAGCTGTGGTATTAGTCATTTATTTTTTATAATAGCTTTATGAGGTACATTTACATGTTATACATTTTTAATCTATTCTGCAATTTTTTTGCTGTTCCCTGGTGGCTCAGATGGTAAAGCGTCTGCCTGCAGTGTGGAAGACCCGGGTTCGATCCCTGGGTTGGGAAGATCCCCTGGAGAAGGAAATGGCAACCCACTCCAGTACTCTTTCGTGGAAAATTCCATGGACTGAGGAGCCTGGTAGGCTACAGTCCATAGGGTCGCAAAGAGTCGGACACGACTGAATGACTTCACTTCAAAGATGTTTGCAAGAAATTGTTGTGTTATAAGATTATAAAATGATCTATACTTTATGAACTCATTTATTCTGTAAAAAAAAAAAATGGGTATACCATACATAGGCCAAAATCTATTAATAGTGGTTACCTCAAAGTGGTGGATTTTATTTATTCTTTAATTTTTATTTTTTAAAAATTTCCTGTTTTGAATTATTGTACATCAAAAAGGACTTTCTGACTTACAGTCCTGTGAATTTTAATATATGTACAAATTTATATAGTCAGCATCACATTAAGGATAAAAAACGTTTTCTTCATTAGTTCAATAGTCCTTCATTCTTATTCATTTATGGTCAAATTCCACCCCTTACTTCTAACCTCTGGTAACTGCTGATCTGTTCTCCAACACAATAATGTTTTATGAAAGAATGTGAAATAAATGGGATCATAGACTGTAATTTTTTGAGACTAGCTCTTTAACTCAGAATAATGCTTTTGATGTCAATCAAAGTTTTGCATGAATCAGTAATCTGTCTCTTTCTATTGCTGAGCAATTTGGGGTAATTATGAATAAAGCTGCTATAAATATTCCAGTCCAGGTCTTTGTGCAAATGAAAGTTTTTACTTCATTAGTGTAAATACCCAGGAGTGGAATTGCTAGGCTACATGATAAGGGTATTTATAAGAGCAACGCGCTACTTTCATTTTGATTAAGTCCATTTATTAGCCTTCTTAAAAACAGACTGTGCTTTCAGTATCATGTCTAAATACTCTGCCTAGTCCTAGGTCACAGGGATTTTCTCCTGGTTTCTTTTAAAAGTTTTATAGTCTTACAATTTACAGTTAGATACAGCATCTATTTTAAGTCAACTTTTATATAAGGTATAAAGTTGAGGTGGGTTTTGACATTTAAGCTAAAGTCGCTTAGTCGTGTCCGACTCTTTGTGACCCCATGAACTATGCAGCCCATGGAATTCTCTAGGTCACAATACTGGAGTGGGTAGCCTCTCCCTTCTCCAGGGGATCTTCCCAACCCAGGGATCGAACCCAGGTCTCCCACATTGCAGGCAGATTCTTTACCAGCTGAGCCACAAGGGAAACCCAATTTAGTAAATGTCAAACTTTTTCAACAGAATATGTTGAAAGAGTATGCTTTCTTCATTGAATTGCTTTGTAACTTTGTCAAAAAAGCAACTGGTCTTATTACTACGGGTCTATTTCTGTACTTTATATTGTTCCATTGGTCTACCTGTCTCTCTCTTTGTCAGTACCATAGTGTCCTGATTACTGTAGCAAGTATTGAAACCAACAAATGTAATTTTTCCAACTTCCTTTTTTCCCCCAATTTTTTCAGGTACTCTCTCTCCTTTACACATTATTTTAGAATCAGCTTGCCTATATATTCAAACAATTCTCTTTGATTTATTACTGGAAATGCATAAACTCTATAAATCAACTTAGGGAGAAATAATATCTTTACTATATTAAGTATTCCAATCCATGAACAAGGAATTCTTCTCCATCTACTTAGGCCTTATTTGATTTTATTCAGCATTTTTTAGTATTTTTGCAAACAGATGCTGTACATTTCATCAGATTTAACTGCATTTCATTTTTACTCCTTATCTCTATTATTTAAAATATTATTGGTTTTTTATTTCAATTTGCAGTTTTCCATGACTAGTATACAGAAATACTATTAATTGTTGTATGATCACCTTGTGTCCTATGACCTTGCTAACAAGCTCACAAACTTTTGGAAGTTTTTAAAAATAGATTCTTTTGGATTTTCTTCATAGATGAGTATAATCATGTCTTCTGCAAATAGAAATCATTTTATTGCTTCCTTTATGGTATATATGTTTTTAAATTTCTTCTTCTCATTTTATACAAGCACTGGCTAGGATGCCAGTACATTGAAGAAAGAGTGATGGGAATGTACAGCCTGGCTTTGTTCCCAATGTTAGAGAGAAAACATTCAGGTTTTCACAATAAGTATGATTTTACCTGTAGGATTTTTTTTTTTTAAAGATTTCCCTTATTATGTAAAAGTTCCCTGTTATTTCTAGTTTGCTGAGGGATTCTATCATGAATGATGTTGAATTTTGTTAATTTTTTTCTGGATTAACCTATAGTCTTCATTCTTTAAACTATTAAGGTGGTAGATTGTTCTAATTTTTAGAAAGGAATAATGTATCAGCCTTTCATATCCAGAATTAAGCTATACTTGGTTGTAATGTATTATTCTTTTTCTATTTTTTGAACTTGATTTGAATGCTTAATAGAAGCTGCTGATGTTGAAAAAATGCACAAATAAATTAATCTATTATCCTAACATAATGAAGAAATGTTCACTATATATTCTCATTATATTGAAATACAGACTATCTTTATTTTTATTTATTTATTTATTTTTTTTATTACTACTAATTACTTCACAACATTGCAGTGGGTTTTGTCATACATTGATATGAATCAGCCATGGATTTACACGTATTGCCCATCCCGATCCCCCCTCCCACCTCCCTCTCCACCCGATTCCTCTGGGTCTTCCGAGTGCACCAGGCCCGAGCACTTGTCTCACGCATCCCACCTGGGCTGGTGGTCTGTTTCACCATAGATAGTATACATGCTGTTCTTTTGAAACATCCCACCCTCACCTTCTCCCACAGAGTTCAAAAGTCTGTTCTGTATTTCTGTGTCTCTTTTTCTGTTTTGCATATAGGGTTATCGTTACCATCTTTCTAAATTCCATATATATGTGTTAGTATGCTGTAATGTTCTTTATCTTTCTGGCTTACTTCACTCTGTATAAGGGGCTCCAGTTTCATCCATCTCATTAGGACTGGTTCAAATGAATTCTTTTTAATGGCTGAGTAATATTCCATGGTGTATATGTACCACAGCTTCCTTATCCATTCATCTGCTGATGGGCATCTAGGTTGCTTCCATGTCCTGGCTATTATAAACAGTGCTGTGATGAACATTGGGGTGCACGTGTCTCTTTCAGATCTGGTTTTCTCAGTGTGTATGCCCAGAAGTGGGATTGCTGGGTCATATGGCAGTTCTATTTCCAGACTATCTTTAGAACCAATCAATAGGGAGAATACTCTATAAATCCCAGTTGATAAATGTGTTAATCAGCATATTTTATGTGACATCTCAGATTTAGTTTCTTTGAAGCATAAATGTCTTCTGAAGAATTAGAATTTAAAACTGATGAAGTGATAGAATTTTATGATACAAGCTTTAGACTTTATTGCACTGATACTTAAACAGCTGAGAAAGTATCTTTTGTAGAACCAATTAAAAATGCCAACTGTATCCAGCACTTCACTGCTCTCGATCAACTGGCAACTCCTTTTGCTTTATTGCCACTCACTATAATCCCCCAACAATTCAGATCCTATAATTTTATGAAATATTTAGTAGTTTAGACAGAATTAAGCCATTTTTTACCAGTATTTGAGAAACTGAAAATTTAGCCAGGATATCATACTGTGGCCAATCTTCCATTTTAAAGCTCTGTTGGAAACCCCATAAACATGTCTTGAATAATTCTACCATGATGGAAAGCAAGAAAAATGGGACAGGAAGTTGTGTGAGGAAAGAAACTTTACAACCAATACTTTGAAGCTACAACAATTCAACAATAAAAGGGAATGAAGAGTTGGGCTCTGGGGTAATTGAAACTTTTTCTTCCATCTTTCCTTCACTTAAAAAAAATCATAAGTCAATATATTGTACCAGATGTGCTGAGATAACCCTCCCAATAGAAAACATCTAAAAATGCTATGGAAAATATTAACAATTACTTCCTTTCTTTAAATCACAGTTGAGCTGGTGGTAAATGAATTAGTAAAGAGATGGAATCAGTTGACAGATATGTTTTCACAGAGAAACCACCGTTCTGAAAAGGCTTACAAAGTAAATATGCTCAACACTTAATGAACAAATAATTCCACTCTTCTCTTATACAAGTTCTTTCCAAGTATGGGAAAAAAGAGAAATCACTCCTTAAATTTTCTGTGTGGTTACTAAATCATAAAGAAACAAGACAGCATGTGTGTGTATGTCTGTGTGTGTGTGTCTAAAAAACCAATGTCATTCTTGAACAAAGATGCAAAAAAATCCTATACAAAATATTAGCAAATCTTACCCAAAAGAAAGAACCAAAGCTTCCTGGAGAAATGGATAATTCTACATCTTGTGAAGGAAATAAGTAAGGTTAATCTGGGAAATATTGTGTCAGAAAGGAAGGAGGCTTTTAAACATGAGTGGAATCATGCCAAAAGGGTACAGGATAAAGTCTGAACAGGTTTCCACTGGTATAGGATGAGACAATTTGAGAATAGAAACAATAACTATATAGAACTAAAATACAACAAAAATATAAAATCCAGAGGACAATAATGACATTAAAATCCCCAAAACAATAAAACTACTTCACTGGTAATCAGTAGTGGTTGCCAGGACAAAACCTTATAGTCTGAAAATTGATAGAGGGAAAGAATAAAACATTTTCCCCTACTTTTCTGTATGGACTCTATTTTACTGTACCTAAAAAATCAATGAGAGAGTTCTGTGAAAAAGAATTCATTTAATAAATACAAAATTAATGAGATAATTAGATCATTATTTTTGTAACACCAAATGAAATAATACCTGTGGGTAGGAATCATGGATGCTAAAATCATTAGATAAATGATGATAAGAAAATTCACAAAGGAGGAATTAGATTGACTCCACCTGAGTCCACTGATCAATCTTAACATCACTAAGCATGGAACAGTCAGCTAGTTTGTACCTCACAATGTGATGCAATAGGAAGGATACGGCATCACCATGAAGTATTTTTGCCTTAAAAAATACATCTAAATTCAATAATGTTTCTAAATTTGAATTTTAGTTAACAGGAAAAGTGGAGGCTAGAAGAGTAAGTGAAATGACACCATAAAGAATGTGTCAAACAGCCAGGCCCAAAGTATAGAATATTCTAGGACAAATGACCTAAATTTCTCAACAAATAAATGTCTTGAAAAAGGGACCATGTGTTTGTGTGTATTTATGGGGGAGAATGTTATAGAATAAAGGAGACTTACACATAATCATGATGTGCAATTTGCAATGCATGGATCTCGTTTAGATAATGATTTGGAGGGGAACAAAATAATGTAAAAAGATACCTTTGAGACTCTCCTGGCAATACGAATATAAAATAGGTATTAGATTATACTAAGGAATTCCCATTAATTCTGTTGGATGCAATACTGAAACGGTTGTTACATATTTTAACAATACCTTTATCAGTTAATGATGCATACTGAACTATTTATGGGTGAAATGACATGATGTCTGAGATTTTCTTTTAAATAATCCACCCTAAAAAAATTGGGTTGAAAGAAGGATGGATAAAGCAAGAAGAGCAAATTGTTAATAATTCTTGAGGCTCAGTGATGATAGCATTAGGATGCATATTACTACTCTCTCTCTCTTAGTGCATATTTGGAAATTCTGATAACAAATCCAGAAAGTATAAAGAGATAATATGTTATAATCAAGTTGAAGTGATTAAAACATTTTAAGGTCTGTTTTACATTAGAAAATCTACCAATGTAACTTAATGCTTGAATAGATGAAAAGATTTAGGGATCCCATTAGATTCAGGAAATATCATTTAATAAATTCAACAGCTCTCCATACTAACACACTTCAACCAAGGATAGAAGGAAAGGTGTTTAATGTAATGGAGGGAAGCTAAACAGTGCACATAATTATTATCTTTACTACTGAAATATTAAAAATATTGCATTTAAACTCAGGAAGGAAACAAGGATATCTGTTTTCAGTATTCTATTGCAATGCACATCCCAGCCAGAATAATTTGAAAAGAGTGAAAGGAGCACAATACAGAAACTGGAAAGAAAGAAAGAAAATCTCATTATATGTATATGTTATCCACGTCTATTTAGAAAACTCCAAAATTGGCTACCACAGGTACTGAGAGTACTGGAATAAAACATGTTCAGACTAGAAATATTGCAGAGAATTGGTAATAAAGAACTTTATCCTTAGACCAGAAACATTTTCCTGTTTCATTAAACATTAATCAATGACTGCATAGCATGCAAATAGGAGTGTTTGATTAGACTTGCAATTTTTAAATTACATCTGTGGGTCTTAGTCAAGTCTCTAATTTCGCTGGCTCTTAGTTTTCTCAACTGTAAAATTATGGATTACCTGATCGCTAGGATCTCTTAATAGTCCTACTGTCATGTGAACTTCATTAATTAAAAGAGCAATTAAGATGTATGTTTTATGCATAGCCTAGCAAACCAATAGAATCCTGTAAAAGTGTTTATTTCTATTTAAACATCATATGTGATCCTTTATTATGTGAAAGGATTTCTTGAAAGATTTCAGTCCAGTTTGCGTAATTAGTTATAAGCTACATGTGATAGGATATGTGTTTTGCAAATCCTTGTTTCCTTTTATGCCTGATTGCTTGACAACATTTGATGCCCAATGAATACCTATTGTAATAAAAATGTAAAAGCTTTGTGGCTGGTAATGGGGATAATTCTGATATGAGAAAGCTGAAAGGTGGAAACATGAGGCACACATCTAAGAAAGAATATAACACAGTTATGTTTTGATAATCGTTTCCCACATTTTTTTTCTTTGGTGTTTTCCTTCTCTGTTAGACTGATAAGTTCTAGCATGGCAGGGACTATGTTTGCCTTGCCCACAAAAGTATCACCAGGACCTAATTCAGTGACAGACACATAGTGGATGCTGAATATACTTCTTAAATGACAGGATGTATGGTTATCTGTTCCAGCTTCAACTTCAAGGAAATTACCCATGTTTCCCAAATTTATTTTTCAGCCATATCCTGCAATAAACATACTCACATTTTATTGATTAAACCATCAAAAGATATTCTCTAGGAACTCAGTAAAAAATTCTAAGTTACGTGGATACATATGTTTTATATATATATATACATATGTATATGTACATATGTACATATACATGTAAAACATAAAAATATGTTCCAGTCTTTTCTATTTGGACTGAAATGTCCTTGACAATAATTGTCTTCTCTGGCTACAGCCCTATATAGTTCCCTTTTTTCATGGTCTAATTGCTGGTGATAAGCATCAACATTCCCTAAGACCTTTGACACCTTGATCCTTCTTCTCAGACCCTTTCTATTCTCTTTCTATTCTCAGCTAATAAGAGAGCAATTACTTATTACTGTCACCTTTGGACTTGCTGTTTACACCTCAAAACATGGAGATAATGCTTCTTGATCTCTTCCTTGATTGTCAATCAGGTTATTAAAGGATCATTGGTTTTTGTTTTTGTTTTTTTTTTATGATTAGTCTTTTATTTGATAATTTTAATTTATAATTCTCCCCATTTTTTAGTTACTTAGTACTTGATTTTTAAAAGTGCACATTAAAAAAAATGATGACTCAAAAAATGAGAGTTGGATACAGGACTCTGGAATAAAGAGCTCAGGAACACCAAACAAATGGAGTCTGTTTTTAGTTGAGTTCACAATAATCAAAGATGATTCAGTAACGATGGCCATTTTATCCAGCTCATTCAGGGGGGCTTCTAGTACACCCAAGTGCATGAACTTGATACAGAGGAAGATTTCACAAAGTTTCAACGATGACTAGAAATATCATAAAGCAATTACAATCTATAAACACCTGTTGCTGTCGTTGGACAGAGAATGCTTCTAGTTTTCCAATTCACACCTGGAACCAAGCTCTTGGATCTTCTCCTTGTCTTCACAGGCCGATAAGAAAAGTTTGCAATGGCTGATATTTTTTTCTTACAATTTCAATGAAACCTTCGATTGGATCACATGAAAACACCTCCACGTATCTTCCAGAACTCCCCAATGCTTTCCTTTATTGCATACTCAGCACAGCTCTTGCACTCTTGGGGTGTAAATCCAATTAATGCTCTCCCTATCGTACCGATTCCTCGATCACTTTCCAATTTTTTATCTTGAGCTTCTATGTAATGAGGAGATACATAATAAAAATGGTCCCCAAGGACACTGTAAGCCATGTATTGAGAGCCTTCAGAGGTTTCTGTAACTTCTTGATCTTCAAAACTCTCTACATGGCAAGCTATCTCAATTTTCCCTTCATGAGGAAAAGCCATTGTTTGGACGCCCTTCAGTCCATTCACATTTGAGCCCCGAATGACACTAGCAATTTCTTTTCCCAGAGCCAAGTCTTGAGAATCTATGGTAACATTGCAGTTCATCACGTATGGGCTAGCGCCGATGCCCGTCAAACCACATCTTCTGGCAGGTGCAGCTCCCAGGTCAGGCTTAAGAGCGCTGAAATCCCTCCTTGTGAACCAGCCCAGCTGCTTCCTTCTCTGGACAAGGGGGCGCTTCTCGGGCAGGTCAGCCTCACCAAAGAGAAACACACTGCAGCCAGGAATACTCAGGACCAGATTCTCAGCGAGGCTTCTGGCCACAGCGCCACACTCTTCCACTCCGACACCAGAGAGAGGGTAAATGGGAATCAGGTCCACTGCTCCCAGGCAAGGATGGATCCCCTCCTGAACCTCCATATCGATAGACTGGAAGGCTTCCAAGCAGGCAGCCAGAACGGAATTGCCTATCTCCTCAATAGAAGCTGCTATTGTAATAACTGATCTATTATACTCCGGATCAGAAAATATATTAAGCACTGATACTTCAGGATGTCTCTGTCCATTTCCTTCAGGAAGAGCAGCTTTCGCTATGTTCTCAACAATGTACTTTTTTCTGGCTTCTGAAATGTTTAACAAACAGGCAGCCAAACGGAGCCCCACTCGGCAAGAAGACATGGTGATTTTCTTCTCAGCCTGTGGTTGTGTTCCCCTGCGTGCCAGCCCGTTTCTGATTGTAGGGTTGAGAAGAAACTACGCCACTCTGCCTTGCCTACATCCTCTCTTCTGCCCCTCATGTGAAGTTCATTCCTCTCAATGTCCAGTTTTGGTAGAAGCTTATTAAAACACACCAAAAAACACCTGAAAGTTGAGCCTAGCGAAAGGGGAGCATGGTTTACTCCAAACTCTCTACCCCATTACTGGAAGCGACCTTCGGGCAGCCCCTGCTGCCGCGCTGATGTCACAACTGTTACCCTTTTTGCCGGGGGTTCTGGGCTCATTCCCTCTCCTCTGCTCTTCTCAGGCCTTTCCGGTTTTTGGTTTTTTTTTTAATCCAGTGGATACATTTAAGCCTTTTTCTTGCTTGATCTCTCACTTGTGCATAATTTCACTGTTGCCATTCCATTCTTCTTAAAATCAATCCTTTCCCCTACTAATTTCTAAATCATGACTCTCCTCTGGTTTTCCATCTACTTCTCTCACTGCTGCTTCTCATTCTGTGACATGGGTTTCTTATCGTTTATCCATCTGAAACTACCCTTACCTCTCATCTCCTCTCAATCCTGGATTTAGTCGGTTCCTAATATGTTGATATCTTCTAAATAAATGTGCCTTGTTCCCTCCTGTTTTTGTGTCTGCATACATTCTCTCCTTCTCCCTGGATCAATTCCCACAGCTTGTTCATTGGAAAAAATTTTACATGTCCTTCAATTAGCCCAAATCCTTATTTCTGGGATTCCTTGGTGGCTTAGACTGTAAAGAATCTGCCTGCAATGCAGGAGACCCAGGTTAGATCCCTGGGTCAGGAAGATCCTTTGAAGAAGGGAGTGTGTAGCACCTTTCAATACCCCCCACCCCCACTCCCCCAGGCATATCTGAGTTCTTTGCTCTTCGTTCGCTTTGAATATAGCTTAATGAAAGCAATTATCTCATTGTTTAAATGTTTGTATCTGACCTCTACGGATGGCAAAGTCCCAAAAGATGGCTTTCAATTTCCATTTTTATAGTCCTAGTACCTAGGACAATGCTTGATGCCTAGTAGGAGCTCAATAAATTTGTTTGTTGGGGGGATAAATAAATCTCGTGTTGTTGTTTTAAACCTGCTTTTTATGTTCATTCTCAAAGTCAATTCTTATAGTCTCACTGAGAAGCAGATATGATTATTATGACCCCTATTTTACAAATGAGGAAAAAACAGCACTTTCCCACATTGTGTGTGTGTGCACATGTGTTCAGTTGCTCAGTCATGTCCAACTCTTTGTGACCTCATGGACTGTAGCCTGCCAGCTTCCTCTCTCCATGGGCTTTTCTAGGCAAGAATACTGGAGTGGGTTGCCAGTTCCTACTCCAGCGGATCTTCACAACTAGGATGGAACCCAAGTCTTCCGCATCTCCTGCACTGGTAGAAAATGGCAGATGAAGGGCATGAACCCAAATCTTCACTCTATCTCCAGGGTTCTAGTCACTCTATTGGGGCAAAATACAATTGGGCAGCTTGAGTAGAACACAACAGATACTGATATCAACAGCTTTTCCTTCTCTGAATCAGTTAAAGGCTTCTGATTAACAGAAACAGATAAGTAGTTTTTCATTAAAGAGGAAGTTTTTTACAGAAATGAGTCCTGTCATTTCCTTCTACTTTCATAGTAATTTCTTTGAACAGTGTATTCTTCACCAAAGGCTACGTGATTCTTCTCATTGGTCATGTTTTCAGAAATGGAAATAGGATTGTTCTTTAGACCAAAACCTTCATGAGTTGGCAAAGAAAAGATGTGTTGGGGAATATCTAAAACATGAGCAGATTGTTTTCATCCTACATGTCTTACCAATTTGATAATGGATATAAAATTTGTTCAAGACGTAACATTCCCAACAATAGCTAAACAACAGATTTAAAGATATTTATGATAAATTACTTGGGTAACTTCTCTGTAACCTTCTCTGTTTATAATCCTTTAGAGAAAGCAGAAACATTTTTCAAAATTAGTTGCTTTTCAATAAGAAATAGAGCCAAACCAAGCTATTCAGGGCCATCGTCAGGCAAGGAGGAATACCCATGAGATTACATTAACTGACACAAGTGTTATTTTGCCTCATTCATGCTCTCTTTTTAGTCTCTTTTATCTAAACATAATACATTGTTCTGTAAAATTTTAGCTAGCAATAATTTATGGGCTTCTCAGGTGGCTAGGTGGAAAAGAATCTGCCTATCAATATAGGAGACACAGGTTCAATCCCTGAGTCGGGAAGTTTCCCTGGAGAAGGAAATGGTAACCCACTCCAGTATTCTCACCTGGGAAATCCCATGGACAGAGGAGCCTGGCAAGCTACAGTCCACGGGGCCACAAAAGTGTCAAACATGACTTGCAACTAAACAACAGCAAGAAATGATTTACAAATTAACTGGAATCACTAGGCTAGTTTTGAATATAATTGAGTCACATGTAACTCTTTTTCCTGTCCTATTTTTCCAAATTTTCCCCTTTCTTCTCTCCAAAGGGAACTCTTGGAGGACCACGAGGGTGGCATGACCTTTCTCCTTCATCTGAGAAGGATCTTCCACTCTCATCTCACCTTTAGATTGGCCTGACTGGAATCTACAATCTCCAGCACACAGGATGGTCCAGGGCCTAATGTGTAAAGTTAATTCTGGAATTTAAACTGTAGATTTTCATAGTAGTTTGGAAAGGTGCCCTTGTCATCTGCTGCCTGACCATCCTGTGTCGTCATTATCATCTTCCATTTCCATCCTCTCAAGAGATTCAGAGTTTAGAGACATCTTAGTTGGTTGCCTTTAATAGTATGTGAACTGTAAATTTCCAGATGTTCAAGCAGGATTTAGAAAAGGCAGAACCAGAGATCAAGTTGCCAACATCCATTGGATCATCGAAAAAGCAAGAGAGTTCAGAAAAACATCTACTTCTGCTTTATTGACTATGCCAAAGCCTTTGACTGTGTGGATCACAATAAACTGTGGAAAATTCTGAAAGAGATGGGAATACCAGTCCTTACCTGCTTCCTGAGAAATTTGTATGCAGGTCAAGAAGCAACAGTTAAAACTGGACATGGAAAAAAAAAAAAAAAAAAAACTGGACATGGAACAACAGACTGGTTCCAAATCAGGAAAGGAGTACGTCAAGGCTGTATATTGTCAGCCTGCTTATTTAACTTATATGCAGAGTACATCATGAGAAATGTTGGGCTGAATGAAGCACAAGCTGGAATCAAGCTTGCCGGGAGAAATATCAATAACCTCAGATACGCAGATGACACCACCCTTATGGCAGAAAGCAAAGAAGGACTGAAGAACCTCTTGATGAAAGTGAAAGAGAAGAGTGAAAAAGTTGGCTTAAAGCTCAACTTTCAGAAAACTAAGATCATGACATCTGGTCTCATCACGTCATGGCAAATAGATGGGGAAACAATGGAAACAGTGAGAAACATTATTTTTGGGGCTCCAGAATCACTGCAGATGGTGACTGCAGCCATCAAATTAAAAGATGCTTGCTCCTTGGAAGAAAAGCTACGACCAACCTAGAGAGCATATTAAAAAGCAGAGACATTACTTTGTCAATGAAGTTCCATCCAGTCAAAGCTATGATTTTTCCAGTAGTCATGTATGGATGTGAGAGTTGGACTATACGGAAAGCTGAGTGCCGAAGAATTGATGCTTTTGAACTGTGGTGTTGGAGAAGTCTCTTGAGAGTCCCTTGGACTGCAAGGAGATCCACCCAGTCCATCCTAAAGGAAATCAGTCCTGAATATTCATTGGAAGGACTGATGCTGAAGCTGAACCTCCAATACTTTGGTCACCTGATGTGAAGAGCTAACTCATTTGAAAAGACCCTGATGCTGGGAAAGATTGAAAGCAGGAGAAGGGGACGACAGAGGATGAGATGGTTGGATGGCATCACTGACTCGATGGACGTGAATTTGAGTAAGCTCCAGGAGTTGGTGATGGACAGGGAGGCCTGGTGTGCTGCATGTAGTCCATGGGGTCGCAAAGAGTGAGATGCAACTGAGTGACTGAACTGAACTAGTTGTCTGCCTACCTAAGAAAGGGGAGAGAACATAGATGTGTTGAGGGTGAGGAGCAGATGCTTAAAGGTGGTGAACAAAAAGGGGTCTGCTGCAGCTGACAGGGTTAGAAAGTCAAAAGATTCTTTGCCTTCAGAAGAAAAATGTTTGCAGCAACCCTACATCAAACAAGTCTATTAGAACCATTTTCCCAACACATTTGCTCGCTTTATGTCTCTGAGTCACATTTTAGTAATTCTAGAAATAGTACAAACTTTTTCATGATTGTATTTGCTATGGTGATCTGTGATCAGTTATCTTTGATATCACTTGTATGATTCACTGAAGGTTCAGATTATGGTTAATATTTTTCAGCAATACGTATTTTTTAATTAAGGTAGACGATTTTTCTCAGATATAATGCTTTTGAACACTTAATAGACTATAGTATAGTGCAAGCATAAATTTACGTGCACTACAAAACCAAAAGATATACGTAACTCGCCTTGACTGCCCTACTCACTTTATCATGCTGGTCTGGAACCGAATCTGCAATATCTCAGAGGTCAGTTTCTAGATGAAGCTGGTACCATAAGGAAGAGCTGCAGCTATGGAAGTTGAACCCCATGTCTTGAAGCAGAGGGAGGCAAATACTAAAGGTACTTAGGGGCTGGAGTGGAAGCTGGGCTCTGGAAAGAAAGGAAGAGGAAATTGCTGGCCAGACTTGATGGCAGGCTAAATCCACGGCCCAAAGGGAGGGAGGCTGAGAGATGAATCAAAGAAGATGGAAAGCAGGGTACACGGAGCAGTGGGAAACAATATGGAAAAGGAGAAAATGTAATCAAGAGGTGAGTAATGGTTTTCCATTCCAGGGAGTCAGGAATGCTGAAAACACCTAGTTTGTTCAGCTTCTGTAATGGGAGCTCTCAGTGGTGGCACCTAGGAATCTAACGGAAATCCCACTGATGAGCTTAAATGGAAATTTACTGTTTTCTTCCACCAGGCACAGTGCCAGGGTTCTGACAGGAGAGGTGACGAGAGAGGAGAAAAACTGATTAAGATACTCAGACTATTTGTTGAAAGACGCTTAGGTGGGTTGAAAGAAACATAGCTGAAAAGGAAAGCCTGGATGAATCCATCATCTGGCCATTCTGAAAGAGATCAAGATTAACAGGGCACCTCCTCAGAGGCTGACATGAGCCTGGTGAACAAAACCCCGATATGATTTAGATCTGCGTTCCTGAGGGTTCAAAGCAGCTAGAAACCCATTAAATCTGCATTCTTTGAGCTAAAGGGAGAATGAGACTTTTTAGATTCAAATATTCATAAAATCCTTTACAACTATTAACTGCCACGATTATGCTTCATTGTTTGGTGGTACAAAAGGAAAAAGGCTTTGAAGTATTCGAGAGTTAATCATGCTAATGAAAAAGTGAAGGGTGAGGCAAAAAGATAAAATGTTTCTATAAAATGATAATGACTTTAAAAATGCCTGAGTTCATCTCAGATACTTGAAATAAAGGTTAGTTGATTTAGATTTAGAGAAGCTATATCATGGTAGCGTAGAATGGTGTTCTTGAAAAATGTTCTATGAGAAAAGACAGAATAAATAACCTTACCCTTATAAAAATTATATAGCATTATTTTATTATAAGCCATAAAATGATGGAACTGGAGGCCATAACCTCATGATTATTTTTTTCTATTGATCTTTTCTGGTGGAACTACATTTGAGAAATTCCTTGGAAGTTTATTTTTACATGAAAGGCTCATTCATATATTACAACAATTCCTCCCTCCCTCCCTAAAAACAAAGAAGCACTTAAAGCTAATAAGTGTAAAGAGACATAATAAAATATGAATTTAAATTCTTATTGAGTGAAAATAAATATTCTTAAACTTCAGGTAGAGGAAGTATTGGGTTGACCAAAAAATTCATTTGGGTTTTTCATAAGCTGTTAGAGGCAAAATTGTGCCATTTGGCTAGAAAACAGAAGCTTGAGGTAGAGGGGACAATAGATTAAGGAGACATGAACTGTACCTACTACAGATCTCCACAGCAAAAAAATCAGTGTCAATGGAATGTCACGAGCTCATTAATTAATTTAGTCATCACTCTGGCAATAAACCCATTTTTAGTGATGGCTTTCGGTGTATTAGGCTCTGTGCTAAGTGCCGCTGAGACCCAGAGACAAGAGGCCAAGTCTCTTCTTTCGAGGAGTTAGCTCAAAATAAGGAGTTTGAAAGTTACCACTCCATCCTAACGAGTGAAGAGCTGAACAAATCAACAACTCTTCTCAGATCTCCAAGAGAACAGTCACAAAACAAACATCTCTCCCCCAAATTGGAGAGACAGACAGGCAGATAGAGTATCACAGTTACTGGGACAGACATACACAAGAAGAGGCATCCATGGGAAGTAGTGTCAGGGTAGGAGAACCTACACGGTAATTGATGAGTAGATAGAGGCTCTGTGTGAACAACTTGGAGAATAAAAAGTGTCAAGAAGACCTAGGGCATTCCTTATGCATCAGTGAGTTTTACCTCTAGGAGCTTAATCAGGTTCTCACAGTAGATAGCAGAGAAAAGTATCTCATGCTTTGGCAGGAGGAGAGGAAAAGGAACCATTTTGAGATACACCAGAACATTCTGTTATTCTCATATAACCAGGTCTGCCCTTGGGAGAAACTGTTTAACCAGAGCCTAATCTGCCAGGGTTTTAACAGAACTTAACCAGAAAGAAGGGAAACACCTGGCCCCAGCCTACTGTAGCCATCTTGTCCCATGAGGTAAGGGAGGTCTGAAAAGTGCATGTGAAGTTAACAATTCAGAGGCACATGTTCACTAAAAGGCTCAGACCTCATCAGAGACTGCTGAATGCTTCCTCTCCCCTACATCTTACTATTATGTTACTAAAGGACTATGTAGAGGAGTCCCTTTTACCCAGTACATCAGATCTGCCTTCTAACAAAAAATTACAAGGCATACTAAAAGGCAAAAAACACAGTCTGAAGAGACAGAGCAAGTATCAGAACCAGATCAGATGGCAGGGATACTGGAATTTAAAGCAACAGTGATGGATATGCTAAGACCTAAAACTGATAAAGTAGATAGCATACAAGAAAAGATGGGCAGTGTAAGTAGAGGGAAGAAGATTCTAAGAAAGAAAGAAAAAAGAAATGCTAGAGATCAAAGACACTAGAACAGAAATAAAAAATATCTTGAATGGGCTTATTCTAGACTGTACATGGCTCAGAAAAGAATCTTTGAACTTGAGGATATCCCAGTATAAACTACCAAAGCTGAAAAGCAAAAGGAAATAAGAATGAGGAAAACAGAATAAAATATCTATTAACTGTGGAACAACTATAAAAGATGTAACACGTGCATAATGGGAATACCAGAAATGGAGGAGGAGAAGGAAGAGGCAACATGTGAAGCAATAGTAACTGAGGTCGTCCCCAAATCAGACACAAAACCACAGAGCCAGAAAGAAGCTCAAAAAACGTCAGGCAAGATAAATGTTAAAAAAAATAAATAAGAACAACACAAAACAAGCATAAAAATGATACCTCTGTGGACACACCATATTTACATTGCAGAAAAACAAAGGTAAAGGAAAAATCCTGAAGAAAGCCAGAAGGAATAATATCTATAAAGGAGCAAAAATCAGGATTATATTAGATTTCTCATCATTCAGTGAAAGCAAGGGGAGAGTTAATTATTTAGTATTTATTTACTTTTTATTGAAGTATAGTTGATTTACAATGTTGTGTCAGTTTCTGGCATATAGCAAAATGATTCAGTTATATATATATATATATATATATATATATAATTAATAATGTGTATATTATCAATACATATTAACAATACATATAACTGAATCTATATATACATATATTCTTTTTCAGATTATTCTCACATATAGGTTATTATAAAATATTGAGTATAGTTCCCTTAGTTACACAGTGTGTCCTTGTTGGTTATCTATTTTGTATATAGTAGTGTATACATGTTAATCCCAAATTCCTAATGTATCACTTCTCTCCCTTCCACCTATCCCCTTTGGTAGCCGCAAGTTTTTTCTTCTGTGTCTATGAATGTTTCTGTTTTGTAAATAAGATCATTTGCATTATTTTTTAAGATTCCATATATGTGATATCATATGATATTTGTCTTTCTCTGTCTGACTTCACTTAGTATAATAATCTCTAGGTCCATCCATGTTGTTGCAAATGTCATTACTGCATTCTTTTTTATGACTTAATAGTAGCCCACTGTATATGTATATATATACCACTTCTTCTTTGTCCATAGATCTGTCGATGGAGTGAAATATTTAAAGTGTTGAGAGAAAAAAAAAACCACTCATTAGCATATCATACACTGCAAAAGTTATCCTTCAAAAGTGAAGGAGAAATAAAGATTTTCTTAGACAAACAAAAATGGAGATGATTTGTGAAGTTCTTCAGGGAGAAGGAAAAGGATATAGATTACAAACTCAATGTGGTATTGGTAAAAAAACAAAAAATAAAAAAATAGTTCAATGGAAAGAAGAGAGAACTCAGAAACAGGCACATAAATACAAGTCAGCTGATCTTTGAAAAAGTAGCAAAGGCGTAAAATGAAGAGAAGACCGTCTCTTCAACAAATGGTGCTGGAACAACTGGACATCCACAAACAAACAAACAAAAAAATAAATCTAAGTATAGACCTTATACTCTTCACAAAAATTAACTCAAAATGAATTACAGACCTGAATGCAAAATATAAAACTATTAAACCAGAGGAAGATAACATAGGAGAATATCTAGATAACCTTGGGTTTAGGAATGGCTTTTGAGATACAACACCAAAGTCATGATCCATGAAAGAAAGAACTGATAGGCCAAACTTCATTAAAATTTAAAAGCTCTGCCGTGAAAGACATTTTCAAGAGAATGAAAAGACAAGCTACAGAATGGAAAAAAAAATATTTGTGAAAGCCATATCTCGGAAAGGATTGTTACAAAAAATACACAAAGAATTCTTTAAACACAACAAGAAAATGAATCATCAATTTAAAATGACCCAAATATGTTACCAGACACTTCACCAAACAAGTTATGCAGATAGAAAACAAGCATGTGAAAAGATGTTTCATATGACGTTAGGGAACTGTAAATTGAAACAACAATAATTTACCACTATACATACACCTAGCAGAATGGTCCCAACCCAAAACACTGAAAACACTATATGCTGATGAGAATATGGAGTAACATAAACTGTTATTTATTGCTGGTGGGCATGCAAAATGGTACAGCTGCTTCAGCAGTCAGTTTAGTAGCTTCTTACAAAATTAAACATATTCTCATACAATCCAGCAATTGAGCACTCCTTTTTAATTACTTAATGAAGCTAAACTTATTTTGACAAAAAAACCTGCACATGGATTTTTATAGCAGATTTATCCATACTGTCACAACTCGGAAGCAACCAAGATGTCCTTCAGTAGGTGAGTGAATAAACTGTGATATATTCAAACAATGGAATATTATTCAGTACCAAAAAGAAATGAGCTGGAAAAGACATGATGAAATGTCTTTTATCACATATTACAAAGTATATTACTTTGTATTTTACAAAGTGAAAGAAATTGATCTTAAAAGGCTACCTAGTGTATGATTACAACTATATAACATTCTGGAAAAGGCAAAACAATAAGACAGTAAAACAATCAGAGAGTGAGAGCATTTAGTAAGCAGAGAACAGAGGATGTTCATGGCAATAGAACTATTCTGTATGATAGTATAATGATGAATATATTTCATTAGACATTTGTTCAAACCCAGAGACTGCAACGCTAAGACTGAACCTAAATATAAACTATGTATTCTGGATGATACAGGTGTATAAATGTAGGTTTATCAGTTGTGACAAATGTACCACTCTGGTGAGGGTTGTTGATAATGGAGGCTGCTAAGTATGTGTTGGGGCAGAGGGCACATGGGAGATTTTTATACATTCTCCTTAATTTGGCTGTGGACCTAAAACTGCTCTAAAAAATAAAGTCTATTATAAAAATATTTTTAAAGATGGTTGTAATCAACTGTGATGAATGAGTGGCTATTAGGCTGAATATTAGGGAAATTAAAATGGAGAAAGTCTTGTTCAGGCTTCAGAAGCAGGAGAGCAGACCTCTGACCTGCCTGGACACTGCCCGGATTCTGTGTCAGCAGGCACAGCAAGTCAGGTAACACTTTAGATAAGAAAGGTCTTGGAATTCTTGAGCCCTTGGAGGTTTGGCCACCCCCCACCCCCAACCCTTGGAGTCTAACAAAATCCTATGACTCACAAAGAGAAGTAAGCAGCAGTGTACAAGTTTAAAAAAAAAAAGCTGCATTTTTTTTTTTTGCACAGCCTAATAATGCTATCAGTTTGCGGCCTGGGATTATAAGCACAAACGACTGAAACTGCAATTTGAAGTCTCACCCATGGAGTGGACACACTACCCAGGACCTTCTCCCAACTGGGACTCCAGATTGTGTTAATGTGAGACTTCCCAGGATGCCATTTAAGTCTGGATGCTGGTTCGCCCAATTTGGTGATGTATATGTTATTACTCTTCTCTATTGTCTCTCTTCTCTTTTAGTGACTGCATATTGAAATTAAGTTAAATAATCCTCTATTTGTGAGGATTTATTCATGAGGGCTTCCCTCATAGCTCAGTTGGTAAAGAATTTGCCTGCAACTCAGGAGACCCTGGTTCGATTCCTGGATGGGGATGATCAGCTGGAGAAGGGATAGGCTACCCATTCCAGTATTCTTGGGTTTCCCTGGTAGCTCAGGTGGTAAAGAATCCACCTGCAATGCTGGAAACCTGGGTTCTATCCCTGGGTTGGGAAGATCCCCTGGATAAGGAAAAGGCTACTCACTCCAGTATTCTGGCCTAGAGAATTCCATGGACTGTATAGTCCATGAAGTTGCAAAGAGTCAGACATGACTGAGTGACTTTCACTTTCAATCCTCTATTAAATACTGAAATTGTTTATTTGTGTGTAACCAGTGGTTTCCTTTGTTAATAAACCCTTCAAACCTGAAAGTGAAATTTCTGGCAAAATTGAACATCATTAGCTTTGGAATCCATTAGATCAACTCAGGCTAAAGTCATATCTCTGCTCCTTACTATTTATGACCAGAGTCATCTTGGGCAAGTCAATAACTTAAAACCCCTGCTTCCTCACCTGTAAAATGGTAAATTAATGAAGCCAACTTTATAACATTTTGTGAGGATTAAATAAAAGAACACATATCAAGCACAGAAACTAGCAGTCAATAAGTGTCTACTTCTTGTTAGTATTAGCCACAACAATTCTACTTGTGATTATAGTCCAATGGAAGATTTGGAATCTCTAATTCAGGCTGCTGGGTAGAGTGTGAGGTCAGTGCAGGCTTTCTGGAACAGATATTACTTGAGCTGAATAATGAAGGACAGAAAGGTATTTCAGGAGAGAATAACCAAAAGATGCGAAGACCTAGGGATAAGAAAGAGCGTGGCACGGTTAGTGGACTTTAAGATAGACATGTGTGTTGGCACTGGGGAGAGCAGTGGCCTTTGCTATTAAAAAAAAAAAAAAAAAAGAATAGCTGGAGAAACGTGGGAAGCAAGGGCTGAAAACTATTTTAGGGATACCAAGAAATCTGAACTTTATCTTGAGATCCTCAACAGAAAAAGGACAATAAGAGATTGATGATTTAGGTAGTAATTTTTAAAAATTGAAGCCAGAAATGAGGGAGGTAAAATGGGTTGGCTGATGCCTTAACTCATCATGAGATGTTGAGGGCCACATCAGTGACAGTGGCGGTGACCTAAGAGAAGTCGGTGGATTTGAGAGATGTTTCAGATTCATAATTGATACATTTTATGGACCAATTAGTCTTACCTGGTGGCTCAGTAGATAAAGACTCTGCCTGCAATGCAGGAGATCTGTGTTCAATCCCTGGGTTGGGAAGATTCCCTGGAGAAGGAAATGGCAACCCACTGCAGTATTCTTGCCTGGAGAATTCTATGGACAGAGGAGCCCGGTGGGCTACAGTCCATGGGGTCACAAAGAGTCGGATACGACTGAGTGAGTAACACTTTCACTTTCATGGACCAATTAAATGAGAAGGGCAATATACAAGTCATGTTTAAAGGGGTTCTTTATTGTCATGGGCAGCTGGTATGGCCAAAAAGTGGTGGTATTTACTGTGAAAATAAATAACAGAACAAAAGTAGATCTGGAATAACTCTGGTTTTAGACAAATGGGTCTTCTGGATAGTTTCATGGGAAGCTCAGAGGAGGACGATCTGGCGGGGAGGCAAAGATCTGGGAAATAATTCACAGGAATGAGCAAACTGAGAAGAAAATAAACTTTCACATGTCACCAGATAGCTCACGATAATACCACTTTCCTTCAGAGATAACTAACTCTGCAAAATGACAAATCCTACATTATAAATGTGTATTTCATATTTAAATATTTATTTGTCCCAGAAATGCCATCATGGATCCTACTTCTCCCCAACCCCCTTTGTGTGAAAATGGCACTTTGCATTAAAAGGAAACCCCCAGAATCACAGCTGAGATCTTCCTCTCCCGGAATGCATTCTCCCAAAGTGGTGTATTTGTAAGTATTTTAAAGACACTTTTATCACTATTCTGTTGAAAAGGATTCACTGTGATGTAAAGACTGTGAGAAACCTAGTAATCAAGAGGTGGAATTCCTTTAAATGTAATCCCCCCCCCCATCATTAAGCGAGTATGGGGAATCTCATAACCAAGCTGGCCTAGTTCCTTGACTCACTTTCCTACTTTCTAATGTTAGAACCTGGAAGTGTCTCAGAGCAGTCCTATTCACAGCATGTAATACTGTACCCTAGGGTTTCCCCGGTGGCTCAGACAGTAAAAAGTCCACCTGCAATGCAGGAGACTGACCCAGGTTTGATCCCTGGGTCAGGAAGATCCCCAAGAGGAGGGAATGGCCACCCACTTCAGTATTCTTTCCTGAGATTCCAATGAACAGAGGAGCCTGGTGGGCTACAGTATATGGGGTCGCGTAAAGTTGGACACGACTAAGCGACTAACACTTTCACTTTCAATACTGTCCCCCACTAACCCTGTGATCAGAGGCAACTATTCCAGGTATTCGTACAAACCAAAAGCAACTATTCCTAGAGGGAAAAAAGTAGGCAGTGAGAGATTAAGCTGAAAGGCTACAGTAAAAGAAGTTAGAAGGTAGAACTGGGTTCCATGGGAATTAAGAGAATCTATGAGTAAGAGGAAGGCCTAGAATAGAAATAGTACTGTGTGGACAGAAGAAGTCCAAGTCCTCTGGAAAGAAGAGAAAAATGAAACTCGGAGGTAAAAAGCTAAACAAGTTTAAGCTTTAGACTCCTCAAATGCATGAGTCCTTTCTAAGACCCTGGGAAGGGCCCTACCAATGTGTTTATATGAGCACAACCTGTACAAATAAGATTGCAAAAATAAAATTTCAACCACAACTTGTTAAGCCTGCTGTCTCTCGTCACTTCAATTTTGGCTTTGTTATATTCTCTCTGGTCAAGTCTCACTAGAGTGATTAAGAGCATTTCTGAGATTCAGCTAAGGGGAAGTTGAAATTGGGGTAGATTCGGTTTGTACTTAGGGAGGTGTATTTATATTGTTTACAGTTTGCTCATTGCAAGTTGTTCTGGTATATGAATGGCTTCCAGGAATACTCTGACTGTGTTGACTTGCCCAGTATCAATGACACAAAAGTATAGGGCCAGAAGTCCTATTGAAATTCACCCTGATATATGGAGCACTTAACACCAGAAGTATGCGGATAATAAGTAGAAACAAGTTTTGAAATGTATGGAACTAGACTCTGGTCTGTGGAAAATTCTTCCATTCATTAGACATATAAAAATTTTAAGCTGAGGATTTGGTTTCCATTGACACCATGTCAAAATGGAAATTCACTCCTGTAAGAAACATATTCTGTATATAATTATAAACATCATACATTTTTATGAGAGTACAAAATAGAATTTATTTGAATTCCTGTGTCTGGAAGGCACAAACTTACCATAGTTCCACAAACAGCAAGTATTCCATAAGAGCATATTATGAAAGAAACTGGATAAAGGTTTTCTAAATTGGACAACAATCCTAAAAACTAGAATGGTATGACCAATGTTGAGAAGTGCAGTTAAAAGAAGCTTCTAAAAACATCAATAAAATTGTTTTGATTAACCAACCATACTGGAGGAAAGACTGAATTATATTGCTAAGCTTGCTACAAAAATTATTACTAATTTGTTGAAATACAATAGGATAATCTAAGAATGTACAGACACATATTTAAGAAAAAGTTTTATAGAAGTATGTCAATAATTAAAAATGTTATTTCTTTGTCACAGAAAACATATCATAACTCAAAGGCTTTGAAAACAAAGGAATTGTTACGGTTAGATTTAAGTACAAGAACACAGTGGAAAATATCACCTTTAGCACCAACAGCTAAAAACATATTCCAAATAAAGCATTGTTATTGATCACCAATATACTGCATTTGTGCTCAGTCGAGTCTGACTCTTTGAGACTCCGTGAACTATAGCCCACCAGGCTCCTCACTCCTCTGTCCATGGAATTTTCCAGGCAAGAATACTGGAGTGGGTTGCCACTTTCTCCTCCAGGGGATCTTCCCAACTTAGGGATCAAACTTGCATCTCTTGTCTCCTTCATTGGCAGGTGGATTCTTTACCACTGAACCACCTGAGAAGTCCCATTAAATAGTGCTATCATGCATCTAATTAGGCTTTTTGGTTGCTGTTACTGAAAGCAGAGACCCTTCCCCAAGTTACTTCCTATAATAAAGGAGTTTAAGAACTTACGTAGACTGGAACAAAAACAAGTAATCTGTCAGGAACCAATACAATCCCTAGAAACTTTGGTCTCTCAGTCACAGAGCAAGCCAGCTCCATGATTATGGTTTACTTACACTGAATTTTCATGCTTTTCTATGATTTTTCACAATAAAATATATTACTTAGTAAAGCTATGGCACAGTGTATTCTAAAATGAGAACTTACACATATTAGGTCAGTTGCTAAAGTGTAGAATGAAACTATAGAAATGTATAGTCTCTTTTAATCTTTAAGTTCATGAATTGTCTCAGGGCAAAGAAAATACTGCTATGGTTTCTTCAGTTCTTTCCCTACAAATGTTTCTGACACTTGTAATTCCAACCACCAACATATAGGCTCCCCAGCAGCCTGGAATGTACTAGATCCATCTCTGCAACTCCTGGAGGGAATAGTTACCAAGCATGTAAGTGGTAGTGTGTAGTGAATGTGTGCTGAATTGACTTTTCCTACCATGACACCCCTTTGACATATTATCTTAAGATCCTGGCCCTGGTGATGACTATCATTTCATCATTTGACATTTACTCTCTACTCTATCACTTGAGTCTCATTCTTAGCATCCAGCATGATGCCTGACATATAACAGACACTCACTGAATATTTGTTGAAAGAATGAACCAATGAAGGAATGAACACTTTATTGATTAAGGAGGTTTGATTTCTTTATCCTCTTGGCATGTCATATTAGATTATTCCCTCACTTAAAACCCTTTAGTGGATTCCCTTTAAAACAAGTCTATCCAAACTGCCTCCTGCTTATGTCTGTAATCACTGCTAATAGAGTCAAAGTGAATAATAGTGATCCAGATCAGCACCTTAACTGTAACACAAAGAAGAACAGATTTTATGAGAAAGATATGGCTTCATGGTAAAATGTCTAGGAAATGTTGACTAGGTTTCCTAACAACAGGGCTTCTCAGAGCATTTAATATTCAATTATGTATCATGACTTTTTAAGGGGGGAACAGAGTGTGCAGAATTTTCCAGATATAATTCATTAACTAGACTAATGTTCCAGAGTAAAAAATCCTGATCCAAATCGAAATAGAGAAAAACCTGCATTTATCTAGTATCTGATAAATATAAAAGTTTCCATCATTCTTAGTGTAAAGAGAAACATCTTAAATTATTGTAACACAATACAATCTCATGCTTCTATTTTACAATCATGACATTATTTTCTCTGACACCATGGGAGGATACACAGGTCAGTAATAGTCATTCAACTGCACATATGTTGCATTAGGCATCAGGGTATTTCTTGAGGGTCAACTATTCAATGTGAATGAGAAGTTTGATCCTACTTAATTTGAGAAATTTAGTGAGATGACGGTCTGTTGTGTATCTGATGGAAAGAGAGTGTTGAAAACCAATACCACAAAGCCAGCTGTTAGACTGAATATATTTTCAGTGTCATTTTACATCTGACAATTGCATTTTGATGCACATTGCCTTAACATAAGACAAAACTTCATTGCTCCAGGGGTCTTTAAAATGTACACACCTCATTTGGACATTAGCCTCTAAAATCTTCCATCTTGGTGGACGCTGGGAGAAAACATCACGTTGAACCCAGAGAGATTTATCCAGTGATAAATGACCTTAAGACATCTGGAAATCCAGTTTGGAACAGAACAATAAGGTATAGATGCTTATCCTACTATTTCAGAATTTAAGAAAATATAGGCGAACCTATAAACACCAACTTCAAAACAACTGAAATTAATTCCTTTCTAAAACAAACTTTTTCTTACACATATCAATGTCTCTGTAATTGAGATATGTCTTATAATCCAATAACGATTTACAATCACTTTTGTGAATTCAAACTGCAAAGCTGTGTTTGTATTAGATTTTGGCTCAAATAATCAGGGGAGGCTTTGTTTTTTTCTTCTTCTACTCAGGGCTAATGTTGAGAAATGCGTTTTCTGGCTATCCTTTTCTTCATGGTGGTTTTGTTTGTTTGTTTTTTCATTTACTGATATAGTAAGGGTGTAGCCCTCATGTGCAACACGTTTTTTATATTATTAGATTCTCCTAGACTATAGACTGTATTAGATTCCTTGTCTTGAACTTTTTTCTTTTGGGGGGTGCACATAAAACAATGGTGCTTTTTCATCGAGGTATTATGGATTCAAGAAATATAATACTTACAAAGCTCAGAGAATTTGCCCCTTTCTCCTCCAGGAAAGAGTAATACAAAAAGGCAGGATTTCCTTTTGGGATGATAATATCATATTGAAAAGGAAGCAAGGCACTCTCAACTAAGGCTAACTTCATAACTTAAGTTTATAGACCATTGGGAAATCATTCAAGAACACCATTTATGAATGAGTAAGACAGCCGAGAGAGAGAGGAAAGAAATATTGGATAAGAAATTTAAACAAACCCAAACCCAGTGAGAATGTCCAATATGCAAATGAGTGTAAAAGAGATCCCAGGATCACGTTAAATGGCATGAGGTGGAAAATAAAAATAATTATCAAAGATTCTGTTAAGAGTCAGATCACTATTAAGATGCAAAGAGGCATAGTGCCTATAGAACCAATACATATATTTCTTAGGACCTGGTCGTCTTTATGAATGTGCTGAGTTCTGATGCTTACAGCTAAAAATGACAGTTAACAAAAGAGGATTTGAAAATTTCCAGAAAGTGATTTAACTGAGCCAATCAATACTATCATGGCAAAACAAAGGTACAGTCTCCTTTAGGGGAACAATCTTTAAGTAGATAAAGGCTTGTCTTTTATTTTTACTAAATAACGTTAACATAAACCAATAACTGTAGCATAAGAGACTAGCTTTTAAGGAGTAACAACAGACTTCTTCTATCTAAGTCAGAATCTAACTTCAGGTTGGTTTCTTCCAGGGACTCACCCTGACATTCTGGGATTCAGTCAACCTCCTACAACCTCCTGACTACTTCCATGTTGAGCTACATTTTCTCATCCATGGGCACCAACTGTCTTAGCATCACCTGAGACTCTGTAAAGTCAGAAACAGCTGAGAAGCAAGTCACCAACTTAATGAGAAGGACAGGAGTGCTTTCAAGATGGGACAAAGTACAATCCTGCCTGCCTCACAGGCTGCATGAGAAGATCTACAAAAGACTTTCTCAGAGACAAGACCCAGCTTTAGGAATATTCAACCTCAACTGTCTAACTCGAATGTTGATTAGCATCAAAGGCTTCCTCTTCGAGAAAGGCCAGTATGAAAGGGAGTCACTTGGGGAACATCTGGAGCGCAGAAGACAGCATACAGGGATCGTGCATTTCCTCTTTGATGTACAATCACCGCTGCAGAGAAATGGCACATTAGTAAATTTTAGTTTAGCTTTTAGCATACCACTCACCCAACAGGCATCTGTGTCACAGACCCTAAGAAACTAAAATGTGTCCCACTTACAGCAGGCTGAATAGAGACTGGTTCACTACCCTTCCCACCATTATTCAGTTCCAGATTCACAGGCTCAGAGCTCCTTGCCCACTCACAGTTGAGATGTACAGGTCCAGATGAATCCAACACAGATGTAATTTGGTTTAGGGATGCCCCAGAAACTACAGGTTCTTCTGCATTGACTCTCCAACCACCCATTTTTTAATATTGCCAAATTTAAATAAAGTACCCTGTCAGAAAGTGGGTCAGTTTCCATTATGTCACTTAAAGTAAAAATTTCAAAGTTCTTCCTTTGGAGGAAAAAAACAGGTATATTCCACCAGTCATGTTGCTAAATGATCTCATTCCTCAATGGATGACATTTCCATTGAATAAAGCATGGGAATTTAATTCTATCCTGAATTGCTATGCCCTTCAGGTCAAGATCTGGCTTAGCAACAACCAATACCCATGGTTTTCTTTTTCTTTTTTTTTTTTTTTATCTCTACTGGAAAAAAGTAGGATTTAAAGCTACCACTGGTTGAATATATGCCTCACTTTTTAAAACCTAAGTAAATTCAGTCTGGTTTCCTGTGAGTACTGTTTGGAAATGCAGTTTACAAATCTTACTTTTCCATGACATAATACAGGAAGGCTGAAATAATACTCACACACCTGGAAATGGCTTAAGGAGAAAGCCGGGTTGAAAGAGGAGCAAGAGGAAAGTTCATGACAGACCTGCCATGAAAAATGCACTATTTACCAAGTTGGTACATCAAACCTTAGACTAAGTGATAAACAGAACTACTTAAAACTAAGGTTTCCAACAGTCTTTGTGCATTACTCTCTCTGACAAAGGCTGCCTCTGCAAGAGTTTATGAAACAACCAAAGTCAACAGACACAGGCCCACATCCTTGCAGCTTGCAGATACTTTCCCCACAGCCCTATTTATAACTTAACATAATGGGAAGTTCTCTCTTGGCAAAAGAGCTGATTAAGTGTTCCATTTAACAGTGTAATGCAAAGAATGCTTTCTTTTGCTTCAGACCTGCTGTTCTCATATTGTCTCATGCTGTTGAAAATGGAGATTTAGTAACTATTTTCTGAGTTGGTGTGCCTTTGTGATGAGGGTAATCTGGAGACACAAAATGAATAATTAAATTCATGTTGAATTTCTAATCAGTTTCTTTTACCTACCCTCAAGGCCATTATTTTAGCCTGTTGTCTTTGCAGCTTGAGAATATGAAATGGACTTTCTGTGGTAAGTTTAAAGCAGAATAGTTTATCACAAATTTCTCTCTCTCTCTCACAGAATGATCCCCTTCATTTATATTTCTATTCTTGTTGATCTGCTCTGACATCTATACTGTCAGGGATATTATATCCATTCAACAAATAACATCTGAAGATAAAAAAAGGAAAAAAAAGAACTTAAAGAGGTATGGGACTAAAAAAGAATGCTGTGAAGAGATTTTGTTATTGGAGTCAGTAGTGGTTCAGGCATATAGTCTTTAAAAGGTTTTTATTCTTTTTACCAATCAACTTGAGGGATTAAAATAATGTAGTCTCAGCTGATTTTGATTGTTCAGTTGTCCATCCAATTACTTCACCTTCCTCTTCTTTTAGAAAATTATTTGTTCCAGTTGTACTTCTAAAGCTGAAGCAATCATCAGTTAGAACTAATAAATGAATTCAGCATATTTTCAGGTAATAAAATTAACATGTGAAACTGTCATATTTCTATATATTCATGATGAATTTTCAGAAAGAGAAATTAAGAAAACAGTTCCATTAACAACTGCATTTAAAAAATAAAATGCTTGGGAATAAATTTAACCAAAGAGATGAAAAATCTGTACTCTGAAAACTCTAAGACATTGATTTAAGAAATTTAAGAAAACACAAATAAATGAAAAGATAAACTGTGTTTGTGGAATGAAAGGATTAACACTGTTAAAATATCCACACTACCCAATCTACAGATTCAATGTGATCTCTATCAAACTACCAACGGCATTTCTCACAAAATTAGAATAAATAATTCTGAAATTTGTATGGTACCATGACAGACTCCAAATAGCCAATGCAATCTTGAGAAAGAAGAACAAAGCTGGATGTATCATGCTCCCTAATATCAAACTATACTATAAAGGTATAGTAATTAAAACAGTATGGTACTGGCACAAAAAAAGACACATAGATCAACAGAACAGAATAGAGATCCTAGAAATAAACCCATACATATATTGCCAATAGGGCTTCCCAGGTGGCACTAGTGGTAAAGAACCTGCCTTCCAATGAATGAGACATAAGAGACACGGGTTTGATAGATGGGTTGGAAAGATCCCCTGAGGAGGGCATGCCAACCCATTCCAGTATGCTTCCCTGAGAATCCCATGAAGAGGAACCTGGCAGGCCACAGTCCATAGGGTCACAAAGAGTCAGACTAACCGAAGCAATTTAGCATGCACACGTAAGTGTTAGTCACACAGTCGTGCCAGACTCTTTGCGACCCCATGGACTGCAGCCTACCAGGCTCTTCTCTTCATGAGATTTTCCAGGCAAGAATACTGGAGTGGGTTGCCATTTCACATACATACTGCCAAATAATCTATGACCAAGATGGTAAAAATATACAATGGGGAAAAGGCAGTCTTTTTAGTAAATAATTTTGAGACTGGATAGTTACATGTAAAGGAATGAAAGTAGAACATTATTTTATATACAAAAGTAAACTCAAAATGGATTAAAGACTTGAATGTAGGACCTGAAACCATAAAACTGCTGGAAGAAAACATAGGCAGTATTATCATAGACATCACTCTTAGTGATATTTTTCTAGGTTCAACACCAGAGACAAGAACAACAAATCAAAAATAAACAGATGAGGCTACATTACATTAAAAATTTATTGCACAGCAGAGAAAATCATCAATAAAATAAAAAGTCAACCTAAAACTTTTGCAGAAAAGTTGGTTTTTTATTTTTTTAAAACAACTTACTACACTGTTCTATTTCTTTCCAGTACTGCAAATCTGGGTTAATGCCACCTCACAGACTACATGCTACTAATAGAAACATGTTGACGGCATGAAATATTTTCACACGGATTACATTATTTCAGTCCTTACAACAACACTTTAAGAGTGAAACTGGTATGACTGTATTTATTATTGATAAATGGAGACTCAGATAGTTTAGGGTGACTTCTCCAAAGTAAGCTAGGAAGTAGTTGACTTAGGACTTCAACTCAAAATCATTTGAGTCTTTAGTCAGTGTCTTTTCCCCGCTGAACCATATCCCATTTTCAATTAAAGGTTCTTTTTAAAAACTAAAGAAAATCAGTTTTAAGACAGAAATGTACTCCTAAACATTGATTTTGGATGAGGCTTGAGGTATTAAGCATGTGGATAATGCCTGTGCCAATAAATATGATGGCCAGAGAAGCCCATATTTCAAGTATTAATATCTGACTTATTAATATGGTTGTCTTGCAGAAAATTTCCAAACATTCCCATTCAAGTCATCCAAGGATGACTTTTCTTTCTGGAAATTTGAGTGAAATCCTGTTAGTATTCAAGTTTAGGAAGGAATTAAAATATTTCTAAGAAAACACTTCTGGTTTTATTAAAGCAAAGGAAACCTGGAGTTTTAAACTTCTTTCTTAAGGGCCATGAAGTCAAAATTTTTAGTAAAACTAGTATGATGAAAGGTTTCAGTGGCCGGTTCCAGCACACACATGATGGAGTATTTCTATTTGTCTCATGAGGGTACCCTGATTAAGGTTTCATGAACATAACAGTGATATGTGAAAGAAAGAAATATCTTGTTAGAGGTGCCCCCAATTAACCATTTTGTTCATCTAAGTGTAAAGATAATGTTGACACTGAATTATGCAAAAAATAATTTATCCTAGGGAGTTAGAAAACCACACTCAGAATATGTTAGGAAAAAAAAAGACTACTCTGCACATCTTGCTTAGTACTAACAACTTCAGTGAGAGATTCTAGAGTAAATGAATACAATATAATCTATAATATTTAGCAAACTATAGTAATACAAATATAATTCACAGTAAAATTTTTGTATATAGTAATTTTGAAGAACTATATTGAAAAGATTTTTTTTTAAATCTGAAAGGTCAAAGAAAACAGATTTTAAAATATCAGAGTTTTGACTCTCCGACATAAACCACAGCAGGATCCTCTATGACCCACCTCCCAGAATATTGGAGATAAAAGCAAGAATAAACAAATGGGACCTAATTAAAATTAAAAGCTTCTGCACAAGAAAGGATACTATAAGCAAAGTGAAAAGACAACCTTCAGAATGGGAGAAAATAATAGCAAATGAAGCAATGAACAAAGAACTAATCTCAAAAATATACAAGCAACTCCTGCAGCTCAATTCCAGAAAAATAAAAGACCCAATCAAAAAGTGGGCCAAAGAATTAAACAGACATTTCTCCAAAGAAGACATACAGATGGCTAACAAACACATGAAAAGATGCTCAACATCACTCATTATCAGAGAAATGCAAATCAAAACCACAATGAGGTACCATTACACGCCAGTCAGGATGACTGCTATCCAAAAGTCTACAAGCAATAAATGCTGGAGAGGGTGTGGAGAAAAGGGAACCCTCGAATGCAAACTAGTGCAGCCACTATGGAGAACAGTGTTGAGATTCCTTAAAAAACTGGAAATAGAACTGCCATATGACCCAGCAATCCCGCTGCTGGGCATACACACCGAGGAAACCAGAGTTGAAAGAGACATGTGTACCCCAATGTTCATCGCAGCACTGTTAGCCAGGACATGGAAGCAACCTAGATGCCCATCAGTAGATGAATGGATAAGAAAGCTGTGGTACATATACACAATGGAATATTACTCAGCCATTAAAAAGAATACATTTGAATCAGTTCTAATGAGGTAGATGAAACTGGAGCCTATTATACAGAGTGAAGTAAGCCAGAAAGAAAAACACCAATACAGTATACTAACGCATATATATGGAATTTAGAAAGATGGTAACGATAACCCTGTATGCGAGACAGCAAGAGAGACACAGATGTATTGAACAGTCTTTTGGACTCTGTGGGAGAGGGCGAGGGCGGGATGACATGGGAGAATGGCATTGAAACATGTAAATTATCACATGTGAAACGAATCGCCAGTCCAGGTTGGATGCATGAGACAGGGTGCTCGGGGCTGGTGCATTGGGATGACCCAGAGGGATGGGATGAGGAGGGAGTTGGGAGGGGGATTCAGCATGGGGAACACATGTACACCCATGGCAGATTCAAGTCAATATATGGCAAAACCAATACAATGCTGTAAAGTTAAATAAATAAATAAAATATCAGAGTTTTAATAGGGAAAAGTTTTGAAAAAGTAAATCTAAATGGCAAAAGTGTTCACCATATTTCATATCCAACAAAATAAATGAGATCCTCACCAACAGGGCAGGCTATTACTGTGATTAATTAGAAATGGTGTGGATCCACAGGAGATTCAGCTTTTTTACGCCTGCCAGCAAGAAGGGCTTGTGTAGATGACTCATCTGACAGCCAAAGCAATCATTTTCACTAGATGACCCCAATGTCTAGCCTATAGTTAACAACTATAAACAAATTAACACCCCCAGTTATCTCAGCATACATTATGAAGCCCTGTTTATCTTGGAGAGCTCCCTTGGATAGGCTTCCTTCCATTAGTAAAGGTTAGAGCTCTGTGTGCGTTTCACTGTGAATCTTTCAAGGTCTTTTTTCTATGTTTGTCTGTGTGTTTAGGTGAACTCCAAGTTGCTTCCTGAGGAAACATTGGTCCTAAACACAGAGATCATGGTTTTTCGTCCAGAGAGAAGAGGGAAAGGCTTCTCCTTAGATATTCTGGATGGGAATTTGTCAACACTTCTGAGAGGATGTTGGCCAGACCCTGCGCAGATGATTGTTACAGCCGGTGGTTCCGCCCTGTCACTAACAGGCAGAACAGCCTGCGCTCCAGATGCTGGCCACGGGGTGAAGACTCTCGTGCTGACTTGCCCGGCAGTACCAAAGAAAATACTGATTAAGAAAAAGAAAGCTTAGGCTGCCTGAAGGATAGTCCAACAAATTCAGACCTAGAGACGTCATACAGAGTGAAGTAAGTCAGAAAGAGAAAAACAAATATCGTATAATATCACTTTTATAGGGCTTCCCTTGTGGCTCAGCTGGTAAAGAATCCTCCTGCAATGCAGGAGACCTGGGTTTGATCCCTGGATTGGGAAGATACCCTAGAGAAGGGGACAGCTTCCCACTCCAGTATTCTGGCCTGTAGAATTCCATGGATTATAGTCCATGGGGTTGCAAAGAGTCAGACACGACTGAGCAACTTTCACTTCACTTCACTTCATATGTGGAATCTAGAAAAATGGTACAGATAAACCTAGTTGCAATGCAGAAATAGACAGACGTAGAGGACAAATGTATGGATACTAAAGGGATAGAATGAATTGGGAGATAGGGACTGAGATACACAGACACACACACACACACACACACACACACACACACACACACACACGAGTAGCTGGGCTTCCCAGGTGGCTCAGTGGTAAAGAATCTGTCTGCTAATGCAGGAGCCACAAGAGATGTGGGTTTGATCCCAGGGTCAAGAAGATCCTCTGGAGAAGGAAATGGCAATTCACTCCATTATTCTTGCCTGGAATATCCCAGGCACAGAGGAGCCTTGTGGGCTATAGTCCATGGAGTCGCAAAAGTCAGTCATGACTGAGCAACTAAAAAACAACAGTGAGAACAATAACACAGGGAACTTTATGAAGCTACTTGTCTACCCCAAAAATGCCTGTGCACCTCATAGCATAATTTTTTGTGCTAGTTATAGAGATAATTGTGTCTAACATTTCAGGGGTTCTGTCTACCTAGAAAAAGAAATTACTTTCCAGTCTCTGTGCCAGAAATAGTATGTTTCCCTGAGCACTTTTCTTTAATCTTATGGACACTATGAATCCTATAATGATACCCCCTCCGAACTTCTCTGCATTTGCTGCTAAGAAGTCTAGAGCTGCATTTGTTTCCAGCCTCTGATACACATTTAGGACATCAAGACAGATATTTTGCTAAATTCTGGTTTAAATATTCCAATTTTGAACCAACTCAAACTTTACTACCTTATTTATATTTTATTTTATGTCACTGCATGTCTTCCTTTATATATATATAAATTAAAATATAGGATGGCGGAGGAGTAGGACGGGGAGACCACTTTCTCTCCTACAAATTCATCAAAAGAATAACTGAACGCAGAGCAAACTTCGCAAAGCAATTTCTGATCGCTGGCTGAGGTCATCGGGCGCCCAGAAGAGCAGCCCATTGTCTTCGAAAGGAGGTAGGACAAAATATAAAAGATAAAAAGTGAGACAAAAGAGCTAAGGACGGAGATCCGTCCCGGGAGCTCTTAGGCGGCATTGCTTGGGGTAGGGTCCGGGCCTGAGTGCCCTGAGGACAGTCGGAGGGAGCTTCTGTGAGTTGCCAACATGAACTGTGGGAGACCAGAGGAGAGAGAGTAAATTAACCAGCCCGAACACACTGCCGGCCGTTTGCAGAACAAAGAGACCGAGAGGGTCCAGAGAGGAGCTCGCAGGCTGCGGACCGGCCCAGCCCCGCCGGAGGCAGGAGGCAGGGGGGAGGGGAAGGTCGCGGCGAGACCCAGGGCGCAGGCACCCGACCGGCGCGGGCGGGGACTGGGGCTGGGGACGCGGAGGGCAGAAGGCGCGCGCACCCGACTGGCGCCAGCGGAAACTGAGACTGGGTCCGCGGAGGGGAGGGGGCGCGCCACACCTGGGGAGAGTGCGCCCACCAAGCCCCTGGCTGCCTGGACCGCTCTGACGGGGAAGGCACAGAGAGCAGGCGCAGCTTTTCGTTCCGCGCTTTTGTGGAACACCCGAGGGCTGGAACCTCGCGCAGCGCGGGGCGCGCTCCATATAGAACAGCCGGGAGCCTGAGCGGCGCAGCCGGAGAAAGCAGCGTCAGCCCCTCCCGGCAGCGCCAGCCCGTCCCCGCGGCGCAAGCCCGTCCCCGCAGCGTCAGCCCCTCCCGGCAGCGCCAGCCCCGCCCCGCAGTGCCAGCCTCTCCCCGCAGAGCGACGGAACTAGCTACCTGAATAAGAGTCCACCTCCGCCCGCCTGTGTCAGGGCGGAAATGAGGCTCTGAAGAGACCGGCAAACAGAAGCCAAATAAACAAAGGGAACCGCTTCAGAAGGGACTGGTGCAACAGATTAAAATCCCTCTAGGAAACATTGTCTACACCGGAGGAGCCTGTAGATATCGAGAAGCGTAAGCTGGAACGAGGAGCTATCTGAAACTGAGCCGAACCCACACTGACCGCAACAGCTCCAGAGAAACTCCTAGATATAATTTTACTTTTTTCTCTTTTTTTTATTTTTTTAATTTTTTTTTCTTTTTTTCTTTTTTCTTTTTTATTTTTTCTCTTTTATTTTCCTTTAAAATCCCCTATTACTCCCCCATTACTCCTTAACTTTCATTTCCATAGACTTTTACGATTTTTTAATTAGGGGGAAAAAAAAAAATTTTTTTTTTCCTTTTTTTTTTTCCTTTTTTTTCTTTTTTTTTTCTTTTTTTTTCTTTCCTTTTTCTCTTCTATTTTCTATTTTTCTTTTTCTCTTATTTCTTTTAAAGTCCTCTAGTACTCCTCTACTACTCCTTAATTTTCATTTTCAATACACTATAACCTTACAAAAAAAAAAAAAAAAAAAGAAGAGAAGCCCTATTTTTAAACCGAAGATTATTCTCTCCCAATCTTGACTCTCTGTTTTCTACCTCAGAACACCTCTATTTCCTCCTTTCCCCTTCTCTTCCCAATCCAATTCTGTGAATCTTTGTAGGTGACTGGGCTACGGAGAACACTCTGGGAACAGACACCTGCGTAGATCTGTCTCTCTCCTCTTGAGTCCCCCTTTTTCTCCTCCTGTTCATCTCTATCTCCCTCCTCCCTCTCCTCTTCTTCATGTGACTCTGTGAACCTCTCTGGGTGTCCCTAACGGGGGAGAATCTTTTAGCCATTAACCTAGAAGTTTTCTTATCAGGGCTGCATAGTTGGAGAAGTCCTGAGACTACAGGAAGAATAAAACTGAAATCCAGAGGCAGGAGACTTAAGCCCAAAACCTGAGAACACCAGAAAACTCCTGACTACAAGGAACTTTAAGTAATAAGTGACTGTCCAAAAGCCTCCATACCTACACTGAAACCAACCACCACACAAGAGCCAATAAGTTTCAGAGCAAGACATACCACGCAAATTCTCCAGCAACGCAGGAACATAGCCCTGAACATCAACATACAGGCTGCCCAAGGTCACACCTAACACATAGACCCATCTCAAAACTCATTACTGGGCACTCCATTGCTCTCCAAAGAGTAGAAATCAAGTTCCACGCACCAGAACACTGACGCAAGCTTCCCTAACCAGGAAACCTTGACAAGCCAATCGTCTAACCCTACCCACTGGGTTAATCCTCGACAACAAAAAGGAACCACAGACCTCCAGAATACAGAAAGCCCACTCCAGATACAGCAATCTAAACAAGATGAAAAGGCAAAGAAATACCCAACAGGTAAAGGAACATGAAAAATGCCCACCAAGTCAAACAAAAGAGGAGGAGATAGGGAATCTACCTGAAAAAGAATTTAGAATAATGATAATAAAAATGATCCAAAATCTTGAGAACAAAATGGAGTTACAGATAAATAGCCTGGAAACAAAGATTGAAAAGATTCAAGAACTGTTTAATAAAGACCTAGAAGAAATAAAAAAGAGTCAATTACAAATGAATAATGCAATGAATGAGATCAAAAACACTTTGGAGGGAACCAAGAGTAGAATAACGGAGGCAGAAGATAGGATAAGTGAGGTAGAAGATAAAATGGTGGAAATAAATGAAGCAGAGAGGAAAAAAGAAAAAAGGATCAAAAGAAATGAGGACAACCTCAGGGACCTCTGGGACACTGTGAAACGCCCCAACATTCGAATCATAGGAGTTCCAGAAGAAGAAGACAAAAAGAAAGGCCATGAGAAAATACTCGAGGAGATAATAGCTGAAAACTTCCCTAAAATGGGGAAGGAAATAGCCACCCAAGTCCAAGAAACCCAGAGAGTCCCAAACAGGATAAACCCAAGGCGAAACACCCCAAGACACATATTAATAAAATTAACAAAGATCAAACACAAAGAACAAATATTAAAAGCAGCAAGGGAAAAACAACAAATAACACACAAAGGGATTCCCATAAGGATAACAGCTGATCTATCAATAGAAACCCTCCAGGCCAGAAGGGAATGGCAGGACGTACTGAAAGTAATGAAAGAGAATAACCTACAACCTAGATTACTGTATCCAGCAAGGATCTCATTCAGATATGAAGGAGAATTCAAAAGCTTTACAGATAAGCAAAAGCTGAGAGAATTCAGCACCACCAAACCAGCTCTTCAACAAATGCTAAAGGATCTTCTCTAGACAGGAAATGCAGAAAGGTTGTATAAATGTGAACCCAAAACAACAAAGTAAATGGCAACGGGACCACACATATCAATAATTACCCTAAATGTAAATGGGTTGAATGCCCCAACCAAAAGACAAAGATTGGCTGAATGGATACAAAAACAAGACCCCTATATATGCTGTCTACAAGAGACCCACCTCAAAACAAGAGACACATACAGACTAAAAGTGAAGGGCTGGAAAAAAGTATTTCATGCAAACGGAGACCAAAAGAAAGCAGGAGTCGCAATACTCATATCAGATAAAATAGACTTTCAAATAAAGGAAGTGAAAAGAGACAAAGAAGGACACTACATAATGATCAAAGGATCAATCCAAGAAGAAGATATAACAATTATAAATATATATGCACCCAACATAGGAGCACCGCAATATGTACGGCAAACGCTAACAAGTATGAAAGAGGAAATTAATAGTAACGCAATAATAGTGGGAGACTTTAATACCCCACTCACAACTATGGATAGATCAACTAAACAGAAAATTAACAAGGAAACACAAACCTTAAATGACACAATGGACCAGCTAGACCTAATTGATATCTATAGGACATTTCACCCCAAAACAATCAACTTCACCTTTTTCTCAAGTGCACACGGAACATTCTCCAGAATAGATCACATCCTGGGCCATAAATCTGGTCTTGGAAAATTCAAAAAAATTGAAATCATTCCAGTCATCTTTTCTGACCACAGTGCAGTAAGATTAGATCTCAATTACAGGGAAAAAATTGTTAAAACTTCAAACATATGGAGGCTAAATAACACGCTTCTGAATAACCAACAAATCATAGAAGAAATCAAAAAAGAAATCAAAATATGTATAGAAATGAATGAAAATGAAAACACAACAACCCAAAACCTATGGGACACTGTAAAAGCAGTGCTAAGGGGAAGGTTCATAGCATTACAGGCTTACATCAAGAAACAGGAAAAAAACCAATTAAATAACCTAACTCTACACCTAAAGCAATTAGAGAAGGAAGAAATGAAGAACCCCAGAGTTAGCAGAAGGAAAGAAATCTTAAAAATCAGGGCAGAAATAAATGCACAAGAAACTAAAGAGACCATAGCAAAAATCAACAAAGCTAAAAGCTGGTTTTTTGAGAAAATAAACAAAATTGACAAACCATTAGCAAGACTCATTAAGAAACAAAGAGAGAAAAACCAAATTAACAAAATTAGAAATGAAAATGGAGAGATCACAACAGACAACACTGAAATACAAAGGATCATAAGAGACTACTACCAGCAGCTCTATGCCAATAAAATGGACAACTTGGAAGAAATGGACAAATTCTTAGAAAAGTATAACTTTCCAAAACTGAACCAGGAAGAAATAGAAGATCTTAACAGACCCATCACAAGCAAGGAAATCGAAACTGTCATCAAAAATCTTCCAGCAAACAAAAGCCCAGGACCAGATGGCTTCACAGCTGAATTCTACCAAAAATTTAGAGAAGAGCTAACACCTATCTTACTCAAACTCTTCCAGAAAATTGCAGAAGAAGGTAAGCTTCCAAACTCATTCTATGAGGCCACCATCACCCTAATTCCAAAACCAGACAAAGATGCCACAAAAAAAGAAAACTACAGGCCAATATCACTGATGAACATAGATGCAAAAATCCTTAACAAAATTCTAGCAAACAGAATCCAACAACATATTAAAAAAATCATACACCATGACCAAGTGGGCTTTATCCCAGGAATGCAAGGATTCTTTAATATCCGCAAATCAATCAATGTAATACACCACATTAACAAATTGAAAGATAAAAACCATATGATTATCTCAATAGATGCAGAGAAAGCCTTTGACAAAATTCAACACTCATTTATGATTAAAACTCTCCAAAAAGCAGGAATAGAAGGAACATACCTCAACATAATAAAAGCTATATATGACAAACCCACAGCAAGCATCACCCTCAATGGTGAAAAATTGAAGGCATTTCCCCTGAAATCAGGAACAAGACAAGGGTGCCCACTCTCACCACTACTATTCAACATAGTGTTGGAAGTGCTGGCCACAGCAATCAGAGCAGAAAAAGAAGTAAAAGGAATCCAGATAGGAAAAGAAGAAGTAAAACTCTCACTGTTTGCAGATGACATGATCCTCTACATAGAAAACCCTAAAGATTCTACCAGAAAATTACTAGAGCTAATCAATGAATATAGTAAAGTTGCAGGATATAAAATTAACACACAGAAATCCCTTGCATTCCTATATACTAACAATGAAAAAACAGACAGAGAAATTAAGGAAACAATACCATTCACCATTGCAACAAAAAGAATAAAATACTTAGGAGTATATCTACCTAAAGAAACAAAGGACCTATACATAGAAAACTATAAAACACTGATGAAAGAAATCAAAGAGGACACAAACAGATGGAGAAACATACCGTGTTCATGGATTGGAAGAATTAATATTGTCAAAATGGCTATTCTACCCAAAGCAGTCTATAGATTCAATGCAATCCCTATCAAGCTACCAACGGTATTTTTCACAGAACTAGACCAAAGAATTTCACAATTTGTATGGAAATACAAAAAACCTCGAATAGCCAAAGTAATCTTGAGAAAGAAGAATGGAACTGGAGGAATCAACCTGCCTGACTTCAGACTCTACTACAAAGCCACAGTCATCAAGACAGTATGGTACTGGCACAAACACGGAAATATAGATCAATGGAACAGAATAGAAAGCCCAGAGATAAATCCACGAACCTATGGACACCTTATTTTTGACAAAGGAGGCAAGGATATACAATGGAAAAAAGACAACCTCTTTAACAAGTGGTGCTGGGAAAACTGGTCAACCACTTGTAAAAGAATGAAACTAGAACACTTTCTAACACCATACACAAAAATAAACTCAAAATGGATTAAAGATCTAAATGTAAGACCAGAAACTATAAAACTCCTAGAGGAGAACATAGGCAAAACACTCTCCGACATAAATCAAAGCAAGATCCTCTATGACCCACCTCCCAGAATATTGGAAATAAAAGCAAAACTAAACAAATGGGACCTAATGAAACTTAAAAGCTTTTGCACTACAAAGGAAACTATAAGTAAGGTGAAAAGACAGCCCTCAGATTGGGAGAAAATAATAGCAAATGAAGAAACAGACAAAGGATTAATCTCAAAAATATACAAGCAACTCCTGCAGCTCAATTCCAGAAAAATAAATGACCCAATCAAAAAATGGGCCAAAGAACTAAACAGACATTTCTCCAAAGAAGACATACAGATGGCTAACAAACACATGAAAAGATGCTCAACATCACTCATTATTAGAGAAATGCAAATCAAAACCACAATGAGGTACCATTACACGCCAGTCAGGATGGCTGCTATCCAAAAGTCTACAAGCAATAAATGCTGGAGAGGGTGTGGAGAAAAGGGAACCCTCTTACACTGTTGGTGGGAATGCAAACTAGTACAGCCGCTATGGAAAACAGTGTGGAGATTCCTTAAAAAACTGGAAATAGAACTGCCATATGACCCAGCAATCCCACTTCTGGGCATACACACTGAGGAAACCAGATCTGAAAGAGACACGTGCACCCCAATGTTCATCGCAGCACTGTTTATAATAGCCAGGACATGGAAGCAACCTAGATGCCCATCAGCAGATGAATGGATAAGGAAGCTGTGGTACATATACACCATGGAATATTACTCAGCCATTAAAAAGAATTCATTTGAACCAGTCCTAATGAGATGGATGAAGCTGGAGCCCATTATACAGAGTGAAGTAAGCCAGAAAGATAAAGAACATTACAGCATACTGACACATGTATATGGAATTTAGAAAGGTGATAACGATAACCCTATATGCAGAACAGAAAAAGAGACACAGAAACACAGAACAGACTTTTGAACTTTGTGGGAGAATGTGAGGGTGGGATATTTCAAAAGAACAGCATGTATACTATCTATGGTGAAACAGATCACCAGCCCAGGTGGGATGCACGAGACAAGTGCTCGGGCCTGGTGCACTGGGAAGACCCAGAGGAATCGGGTGGAGAGGGAGGTGGGAGGGGGGATCGGGATTGGGAATACATGTAAATCCATGGCTGATTCATATCAATGTATGACAAAACCCACTGGGAAAAAAAAATAATAATAATAAAAATTAAAAAAGAAAAAAAGAAAAATAAATAAATAAACATTATGCCCAGCAATGTAAAAAAAATAAATAAATAAAATAAAATATAATATAAATATATATGTATTATATTTTAATTTATAAAATTAAATATTTTAATTTATATATAACCTATAATAATATATATATATTTATATACACATTACATATAATATGTACATTAAATATATATATGTATATATATTTAAAGCTCTTTTGGAATGATGCAAACTGCACATGACTGTAAGATCAGAGCTACTGCTGTAAACAAGCAATTTGTATCTCTCTGTGGGAGTCTTCAGGTTTCCCAGGTGGCGCTAGTGGTGGTAAAGAACCCGTGGGCCAGTGCAGGAGAAAAAAGAGATGTGGGTTCAATCCTTGGGTTGGGAAGATCCCCTGGAGGAGGACATGGCAATCCACTCCAGTATTCTTCATAGAGAATCCCATGGACAGAGGAACCTGGCAGGATACAGTCCACAGGGTCACAAAGAGCCAGACACGACTAAAGCAACTTAGCACCCACGCACGTGAAAGTCTTCAGCTGCATCTGTCTCGAAATACATGCTCTTAAAAGCTATTTGATATAAGATTATAATTTCAATTATTTCTTTTCCTTATGCTTTTTTACTTTTTATTTTAATGATAATATGGTGCTCATCTGTACCTGTACTTGCAAAGTGAAAGTTGCTCAGTCATGTCCAACTCTTTGCGACCCCATGGACTATAGAGTCCATGGAATTTTCTAGGCCAGCATACTGGAGTGGGTAGTCATTCCCTTCTCCAGGGGATCTTCCCAACCCAGGGATCAAACCCAGGTCTCCCTCATTGCAGGTGGATTCTTATCAGCTGAATCACAAGGGAAGCCTGCTCTCTTACTAAATTTAAAATTTGGTGTTCAAAATTTAATACATGGATAAGAATGTATAATTTGAAATATACTTTTTCTACAATGGGCTTGTCAAATTTTATTACTAGGCATTGCAATGTGTACCTTCAAGACTTTGGATCTAGGATACTGATAGAGATGTAAGAACTGTGAAGCTCAAGATTCCTAAGAACTACAATCTAATTGGCTGAACCAAGTTGGTGTGAAATAATTTCAGTAATTAGAGTGTAGGATAGCTATTTTGATAGGATAGAAAGGAAACTAGATGAACAGCTTCCTTACATTCCTCAGTATGCACTGAACACCTTGGTTAGTTCTAGAAATATTCTTGATGCTCATTTCAAAATTTTAATTTAGTGACTGGATTGAAATTGGATTATGTACATTAACCAATTTACATTTCCTAGAAGATACATAGAAAGCAATTCTTGGAATAATTTATTGACACAGCCAATATACAGCCCTCAAAAGGCCTTTATACTCCAGTAATTAAGCAAAGAATTTAAATTTCTGTTTCAGTTTCTCAAAAAAAGAGAGAAAAGTAGAAGTACAAGTGATTGGGGTAAAACTAAGTCTAAGTTATTTGTATTGCTTGGGAAAAATGTAGAAATGTTAGTTTTTGAACTTATTGAAATCAAATATGTGTTAAAATTTAATGTTATCCAACAACAACAAAAATGAAATAAAATATTTAACTTCCAAATAGGTACAGTAGAAAAAAGGAGAATAGTGAAAATACAGAAAAAGTTCAGAATACCCTATACTTCAAAATAAAATGTCTCAATGTGAAGGAGAAATGTTGAACTGGATCATATTATGAGCTAAGCATCTAAGAAATAAAAGCAATTTCATATACAGTTAGCAAAAATAGTGAAAGAGCACAGGTAAACATCCATAAAGAGAAATTTGAAAGGAAAAGAGAAGTTCCTTATTAAATAAGCAAAATCCAAGGAATTTCTGAAGAAAGACAAATATTGTAATATTTTGTCTGGGGAAATCTGATAGCAAATTTGAAGGGAGGCATACTGTCAGCTTGGAATGGAGAAATAATTCTGAAGCCTAGTGTCTCAGCATCTTTAATGTGATACAGTCCCCAATTATGCCTGGCTCCAATAATTACCTCACCACTAACCAGCATGGTTGAAAAATCATGAATCTCGGAGAGCTGAAAAGCTGAACCATGCCAAATGGAAGGTTCAGCAATTTGTTATTTTGTTGCCATGATTTTGCAATGGTAGAATTGGTGATAGCTTTTCATGAACCAACAGTGTATTTTCAGCTTTGTGTAAAAGAACATTTTTCAGCACTCTTTATCAAACAACAATTTTAGACAGGGAATCCTAAAAGAAAACGATTCCTACAACAATGAGGGAAGCAGAACTAAAATAATAATATTTTGCTGATTCAAAAAAAAATAATAGTTAAGCACAGATATCATGAATGAATGGTTTTTGGATACTGGTTTTATTATACATTCTTTGACTTCACTGGCATTTATGTGCTGCCATAAAATTATTACTATCATTTTAGTGGGAAATAGAGAGGATGCAGGTGGGGAGAAAGCTACTTGAGAAACAAGAGTGAATAAATGATATTCTCACATCATTTAAAACAAATCCTGCCACCAATTGCCTATACTTCCCTTCCTGCACCATGTGTTGCTAGTTTGGGACTATAAATGTGACAAGCATTAAATGAAATCTCAGCCAAATACTACTGGAATAGTGAAAACTACAATTCATCATGTACCAAGGATTTAAAAATTAATTTTGTGCTTTAAAAAAAAAGAGGGCTGAAAATTTAAAGGTAGGTAATTATTCTTTTCATTGTTGAAATTAGAACTTACTATTCATTTTACAGCTAACATTACTAAGCTTTGGGGATTCCTGTTTGGACTTGGTAATGGAAAAGGAAGGGCTAGGAAGATGCTTTATTCTTTATTATTATATAGTCTTCAAATTCAAGGTAAGTAAAATATTTATAAAGTCATTTTACCAAGGGTATTATTCAAAGTGAATTCAAGGAGTAACATAAAAATGAAGTGAAATATTTTAAGCCTGTCGAAAAGTAAATTCCCCATTACTTGCAAAGGAGACACTTAATGCTTTTCACCATGGAATGAGTCATACCATTTCTGCCCTCAACTGATATCTGGCAGCTGTACATCTTGGAGGTTAGTGTGGGAATTTGGAGAGATGATAAAGCCAGAAGCCCAGGGAAGTGTCCAAGAAATGTAGACAAGAGGTCAACTCTGAGGAAGAATTTAGGTGGAAAAGCTGTTGGGTCATACTTTCTCCAATGGGTAAAAGAGAAAAATTGCCCAGAGCCTCCATAAGAGTATCATTTCAAGCCCCTGCCCCTCCAGATTTTGCCAGCAGCCTGTCCCCATTTGGCTGTGTGCTGCTAGGAGGCAGGATTTATGTGTGTATTCCTGGTGATTCTGGCAAAATAGAAGATCAAGGAAAGTTTATCTCTGAGGAGACAAAAACACTGAGAGATAAAGTCCCAAAGCATAGATTTAGAAGATGTACCTAGAACTTGTTCTTTGCAAAATGTTTATAAGGAATATAGGAAGAGTATGGGAGATGGTAGAACAGATGAGGAAAGAATAACGTGATCCAGGAGATGTATAAGCAGAATCAAGGGAACTCGATAAGCAGAACAGAGGGAGGTATGTTCAAAAGTAAAGAAATGGTCAACAGTGAAATACGGAGCAGAAATGTCAAGTACAGGGAGAATCGGAAAACACACAAGTCCTCTAAATATGAACAAGTTCTGTTTCTGGAGAACATCTGTAAATGCAATTTGTTTGTAAGTCCAGCAAATTTAGCCTAGGTACCCAACCAGCACAATCGGCTACGTAGTACTGTACTCTACTAGGAATGAAAACATGTTACAGTGGTGAAGGCAGTTCATTCCCAGTTGATATGAGGGCTTTGTAGAGTCAAATCTCTTCATATGAGATTTCCTGGGGATGTGAGAGATTAGGACATCAAAGGAGGAAGGAAGTGACATGTGTAGAGCATCATCTCCCATGATCAGCTACTAAGCATTTGATGATGCAAAGCCTCACTACTCAGGAGTGTGGTCCACAGGGCAGCAGCCTCGGTACTCCTTGGCAACTCAGTAGAAACACATCATCTGCAGCCTAATCTAGGTACCCAGAGCTACTCAAACAAGACTCTGCATCTAACTAGACCTCAGGCAATTTGCATGCACACTACAGCTAGAGAAGTACTATTTGAAATTTACATTAAAAGACTTCCTGAAGCACAGGAGTGTAATATTCTTTATCCTTCCGTACCTGAACTTGACCTCATCACAAACCTTCAAGCTCCCATCTGGCGGGGACAATGACTATTTACATGTGTCACTTCCAGTTGGGGCAGTGTCTTCCTGGGGTCAATATGTCATTCCTTCAAGATCCAGTCTCAGCTAATAGAGCAATCAGAGCAGTGCCCTCATCTCAGAAGTCTCGCATCTATTATTTATTGCTCAGTGACAAATGACCCTGAAATATAGTGACTTAAAAGTAACTACCACTTGTGAAAATTTTCTGATAATTCTCTGGGTCAGCTGGACAGTGTCTAATCTAGACTGGTTTGACTGATCTCTGTGGTCAGCTGACAGCTGCAAGATCTCTCCTGGGCCCCACTTTTGCCAATGAAAATCAGAATTTCAAGGCCTTAGACACATACTCAATGTCTTTGTTCTAGGGGAATTAGGACCTCTCACCAGCTCTCCCCACTGCTCTCTCTACAGCCAAGAACAGCTTGTATAGCAAGCTGCCAGAAATGCAAGAGAAAGTAGAAAGGAACATTTCAAATAATTTAAAATACCTATTACATTTATAACTTAACATGAGCTATTTAATGCACATACATACATACAAAAGCGTTTCCCAAGTGGTGCTAGTGTAAAGAACCCGCCAATGCAAGAGACATAAAGGACTCAAGTTCAATCCCTGAGAGGGAAAGATCCCCTGGAGAAGGGCATGGCAACCCATTCTAGTATGCTTTCCTAGAGAATCCCACGGACAGAGGAGCCTGGCAGGCTACAGTCCGTGGGGTCCCAAAGAGTTAGAAACGACTGAAGCAACTTGGCACACACACATACACAAAACTCCACCACCTTGTAATAAAGATATTAACAGATTAGAAAAGTTTATCTCAGGGTATTTAAGGAACTTCCCACAGGGACAGAATATATATGGTGGGGCCAGAAATGGAATCTGGCCTATTTGTCCATTTCTACTTCATGTAAGGAAATGTCTAAGGACAGAACAACAGCATTATTAATCCATATTTACCCTCAGCTCTGTCTCATCATTTAATGTTCTTTTTCAGTGCAGGCCTGTGGCCATTTTCACACGCTCCCTCCACATATCGTCCATCCTTTTATTTGGCATCTGACCACCCTTTGGAAATCCATCCTATAAAGAGGTCCAGCCTAGAAGAGTTGTGTTACAATGATCATTGTTCATCACAACTTAGAACTGTGTTAGTAGGGAATCTCTCCCCAGCAGGTGTTCAGCAGGGCTGGGAGGTAATTTCAAAGAAACCACAAGAAGCTCACTGTGATGTTGTTCCTAATGCAGTTGCACACATATTCAGGATGTATCCTTGAAGCACAGGTCTCCTTTCTGCTATTAACATATCCCTAAACAGACTCTGGGTTTTATGGCGCCTTTGTTTCTTTGGAGAGACTGATATTTCTTTCCTTTCTGTACTGTAAGATTCCATGTGCCTGCAGACATTCTCCAAGACAAACATTCCTCTCACTCTTCCCAATCTAAAGCACTGTTCACTATTAAAAAAGGAAGAGAGTCATCTTACCACAGTTGAAAGGGAAAGTGGCTAAATTTAGACACGAGTTTTGTCGTCATCTCTCCTGCCAGGACTCTGGCAAAATTTCCAAACAATTCTGCATTAGAAAGTCAGATAGGTAACCAACAAGGACCTACTGTTTAGCACAGGTAACTATGCTCAATATTTTGTGATACCCTATAAGGGAAAAGAATCAGGAAAAAAAAAATATATATATATATATATATGTATGTATGTAATATATGCATTACACACATATTTATATATGTAACTAATACAACCTTGAAACTAATACAATCTTGTAAATCAACCATACTTCAATTAAAAAAAATAAAAGAACATTCAATAATAAAAAATTGGGGAAAAAAGTCACATCTGGTAAGACTGAGATTTGTGGCAGGAGCCTTTGCAACTGGCAATATGAACATCACTGGAGCAGGAAAGGAAGCTTCTCCATCAGCTTCTTAAACACTTAACCATCTCTGATCTTGAGCTACTCTTTTCTATTTGCTAGCCTAGAAAACACACACTTGATCTTGGAAAGTTATTAGCTTTCAAAACCAGTCCTTTTCCAAGCCATTATGCAAGGAAGAGAAAACTGCCTGCCACCTGCAAACATCTCCAGCAGTAGGCTGAGAATCTACACCATTGTGTAAATAAACCAGGAACCTGGTTTATTGCCTTTGTATGCCAGCAGTCATTGGAAAAGCAGAAATCCTCAGGAAGGAGCCAAGATAGAGTATAGGAAAAATATTTCATTGAGCTGTCTAGAAACGGTATTTTACAGGCTATGGAAGGGAAAAAGGAAACATCTAAAATCACTATACTTCAAATAAAAGGTGCAAACATTGGTGTTTTTTTTTCTCTTTCATCCTTCGGCTGTCTTTAAAATGATTCTCATGGGTTATGGTGAAATACTTCACTGGGAGAATATGAAGAGAGTCAAAGTCTGGTTCTCTCCTCCTCTGCTCTGAATAAGCTCTCGTAGAGTTTAAAAAGGAGGTCAGTTTTCTTTTCCTTCTTCTTTACAGAGTCAATGACACCATGGCCCGTCATCAAGTGTAAATCCCAGATTTCTGCACACATTTCATTAAAGGAAAGTTCTCATTCTCCATGAGGCAGAAGACAATTCTTTTTTCTCCAAGTGAAGTCTTTCGCCCTCTCTTCCCACTGTCAAGGAAACGTGGTATTATACCACATTGAGAGACGGCGTGCTGTGCATGGTCCTGGATTCAAATATGGCTCCATTCCAAACAGGCATGATCCTGGGCAGGAAACTTAACTTTTCCAAGCCTCAGCTTCACAATATGTAAACAGGGACTAGTTATATCTGCCTCCAAAAACTGCTCAAAAACTAAATGTAAAATATCTGAAACAGTACACTCAATCATTGGTAGCTATGATTAATACTATTATTGCACCTTAAGAAAACAGATACAAAAAGCTACTAATTTTTCATAGCAGGAACAAAGTAAGTCTTTAAACTTGAGGGGAAAATGAATGGATGGATGGACAAACCGAAATAACATTTTACTGATTAACCTAAACACTTTTTCTATCCTTTTCACATATCAAAACCACTTCTTGAAGAAGGTCTAATTTCCCTTGGGTCAAGGGGTGACATGGAGGCCAAGCTCCAGAAAGAGTTTAACCATGTTAAGATCAGTGTAAGCTTTCATTATTTCAGTCCAGTGTATGAATATTACATTTAATTTCAATTGTTTTCACCCATTCAGATGCATGCATTCCACCTGCATGACTTCACCCAAGAGAACTGAAAGATCTAGAGAAAATGAGAGAAAAGCAAATAAATACGTAAACATGTCAGCCCACCTTGTGGGAGAAAAGAGCTGAGGAGAAAGGGAGAAAAGACTAGCAGGAACCACCTGCTACCCATGTGGGTTTTCCCTCACGTCTGACGGGAGGGTCCATGCTATTTCAGAATAAAGGGCTCTCCCTGGTGGAAATGTCCCACCCTTCTCACTGCATTTTGTAATGGCTCATGTGCATTCATTTATGGCATGGATTTACCTGAAGAACTGGACTAAGTGAGGAAAATGAGATGGATAGAAATGGAGGTAAGTTCAGCCTTAATGAGAAAAACATGAAAATTCTTTTTTTAAAAAATGAAGCGCTAATATATAAAATGTGAACTCTCCAGATTGACTGAGTCATTTGGAAGTTTATTCATAAAAACGTTCACTTTCTTCCTCCCCCAAGTTTTTCATTAAACTTCTCTTTGCTTCAGTTTAAAAGTAGCAGCATTTTATGTTCTTCTCCCAGAAGAGAAGACCAGAAGAGTCAAGTCAACAGTAAAAAATTATTTATAACTCAAAATAACTATTAGGGCTATTGGTATGGTATAGGGGGAATAGAAAATCCAAATTAGCTTTATAGTATCCATTTAGAATACTATACATACTCCTTAATTTTCTCCTTCCCTTACTTTTTGCTTCCACCTGTATATCTATTCATTTTGTTTTTCTCTCACTTATTGTATACTTTCCTTCTGTTTTATAAATTGCATATTCTTTCTGAACCATTCAGGTTCTCATTTATTTCTTATAAATGAAGAAATTTATAGTTCAGTTTTCTTATAAATTCGGGTTTCTTGTATTTTTCTGTTTTTTTATCCTTCTTCCTTCATATTGTTTTTTCTAAGTTCTTATACTAACAAAGTCAAGTAAAAAGAGAAGCTTAAGGAATTAATAAAACAGAGGAAAAGCTGTTACAACAATAAATAGTGAGAAATCTTAAAACAGATGCAGTGGGTGACAAATAAGAACACAGGAGGAAAAGGAAACAGCAAGGAAAGACAGAGCATGAGAAAAAAGAGAAAATAGGAAAAGAGTCAACATTTCTTATTTTAAAAGCCCCTAGGTACTCCCCACACTCAACTCCCCCATTCAATCTATGCTTTATTTCTTTATGCCCATGGAATGAGAAAACAGGAAAGGGGACTTGCATGAAAGCACTTAATCCCCAATGGGATGATGGAGTAAAGGAAATGGCCCAAGAATGCAAATATGGGAAGTGCTGCCCATTTCCTAATTCCCTTATTCACATTTACACCTCTTTGTAGTAGCCAGGCCTTTTATTTTTTGTTCCATGATACTCAGTTTATGCCTTTTCTTACCTTAGTCTCATATCCACTGTTGCTTATGTTCTTATCCTCTCACCTCTTAGAAATCCATTTTTCCCTGTCCCTGTTCTGAACTTTTAAGGATAATTATAGATTCTCTGGCAGCCTCATCAGCTTCCTCACTCATGCCAGTCATAGCTGTCCTGTTGCCCCAGCTCTTCCCTACCAAGCTTCTCACCTCAACAACCATCATCCTTACTCTCAGAAGATGACTTTGCTTCTGTCTTCATAGAAAAAAAAAAGGTAGAGGCGTTGCTCAGGAGCTCCCTCAAGTTCCGACATTCACATGAGCATCTACTACCTCACTCACTTCTGTGATCAAGTGTTTCATAGCCCAAAGCTAATTCTTTTACTTGCACTCGCAATCCCATCCTTTCTAAGCACCCTACCTCATCAATTATTTTCTGTCCCACTCCTGTGTTGATCCCACTAGACTTTGTGGTGCTATATATATTTATGTATTAATATATACATGCGCACACGCACACACACACACATATATATATGGGATTGGTCAAAGGATGCTGTTAATTAAACAAGGAGGCCATTAGCCTGAAGTGGCTCTAATTCTTTGGTGACCTACACAAACAAATTAGAACCTAAGCCTGTAAATGGCTAAAAGTTAAGAAATTGAAACCCAAGGACAACCCATCACAGCCAACTAGGCTTTAGGCTATAGCCAAATCAAATCACTTCCTTTTCTTGCTTCCGCGCTTTTTCTCCTTCCTCTGACTCCTATTGACAGAGCATTCCTAACCTCTTTGGTTTGACACTGCCCAATTTGAATGGAGTTTTGCCCAAGTGAACTCTCTAAAAATTTTAGCATACTTTAGTTTACCTTTTAACAATGATATGACCAAAGAGGGAGAGGAAGGAAAGAACTTAATGAACAAGATGAAGGTAATGAACGTAATTAAGGAGGAGGGTGGGGTGAGGGGAGGAAAAGTCTTAAGGCAAGAAGTAAGGGAGGAGAGAGTCTTGCTCTGAAGAAGGAGAGGAGTGAGAAACAGGACCCAGCCAGGGGATTGGATGTGGATCTACTTCAGCATCCTGGAAGAGATGTCAGTAAGACACATTTTTCTCTTAGGATGTGCTTCTTTTTCTGTGACACTAGAAAACTTTCAGTGTGTGAGACGTGGCTTCAGTTAAGTTACATCTCCCTATCTTTAAAACAAAAGTAAAAACAAGCAAAATTTGAAAATACCCCTCAAGCCGACATCCCTCTCTGGCTGTATTGCCACCAGAATCTTGAAAGATTTCTATAGGCAAGGTGTCTGCTTGCTCACTCTAACTGTTACTGCGGTTCAGTTGCTAAGTCGTATCTTACTCTTTGTGACCCTGTGGACTGCACCACGACAGGCCTCCCTGTCCCTCACCATCTCCCAGAATTCACCCAAGTTCATGTCCATTGAATCAGTGATGCTATCCAACCATCTCATCCTCTGCCACCCTCTTCTTTTGCCTTCAATCTTCCCCAGCGTCAGGGTCTTATTACACCAGCATCAGGTATAATGACTCTCATAATACTTTTCGAAAAAATAGTTCAAAAGAGTTACCATTCATATTGTGTTTACTAGGTGCCAGATCCCTAGCTTCACAGATATTATTTCCTTCATTCTTCAAATAACCACCCCTGCATTTTAATGTGGTTAAAGACTTATTTCCTAGGCCAAAGGCAGTACTAAAATAGGTCCCTTCTCCTTTCATCTAGTGGCTTTACACAGATAACGCCAAGCAAGCAAATAGGGGTAAAGAAAAGCCATCTTTATTGCCTCCTCCCTCCACTCTTTCGCTCAGAAGAAAAAGAAAGCATTGCTCTTTCTCTCAGAGCAATGATCTCATGCTCCATCACTCAGGGGACTCATTGTAGACCAAGGACTAATGTGCTGGTGGGAGTACCCATAGCAGCCTCAGTGTGCTAAGAAACATCCTGTTCACTTCATCTCATGAGCACAGGGATGGAATTCATAGCTGTGCTGTCCATACACACCTTAGTGTGAAATGGAGTAGAAAGTTTTGATCTCCAAATTCTTCCTTGTTTCTAGAAGATTCCCTGTTGGCAGTGCCAAGAAGTCTAACGGAATATTATCACAGAGGAAAACAAGGGCCAAGAACCGACTGGTAGATTTCTGATGCCTCTGCTGACTCCCAAAGGCAAAATTAAACCACGAAGCACTCAGGCACTACTTGGGGAAGAAAAGGATTAGAGATTATCTGAAAGGATGATTGTAAACTGAAAGTAGACAGAATATTATCAGGCAAGTGGAAGTTTCTCCAGTAACCATCCAGTATTTACAATCAAGATTAAATAATTTCCTAAAATGAGGCTACTACATTTTCTTTACAAGTAAGTATGTGTTAGGCTAAATTCCAGACCCCACAGGAAAAATGGAAAACTCTTTAGCCAGGGCTTAGCCTAGAGTAAATTCTTAATAAATGACAGTTGAGATAGTTGATTCAGAAGTCATCGTGTGTCAAAATGATTAATGATCAAATTTTTTTAGAACTGGGAGGCTCAATTAAAGGTCATTGAATACTATAGTTGGATGTGAAGAGAGTCTAGAAACAATCCAACTAAACTGTATAATTTTAGAAATCACAGCAGCAAGTTTCAGAAGATAAAGAATTCCCTGAGGATCATGCAGATAGCTTTCTCCAGGCCTTTCTGATAGCCTGGCCCACTCTCACTTAGTAATCACAATATGTTGACGGCAAATGTTATTTATAAGATGGTCACCCACCCTCTCTCCACAACTCCCCCCACCTCCACCCGCCACCTCACCCAAGCACTGTGAGTAAGTGAATGAAATGGTTCCATAGTTTGCTGCTTTGTCTCATTTTTGTTACTTTTTCTATGGCTATGATTTTATTATGCTTTGTCCCATATTTCAATATGGAATCAGGAAGTGGTTGTGTGCACAGAAAGCATATATTTAAGAGAGCTCCACATGTAACCAAATCCTCCAATACTGTATTATATCTGTAATAGATGGGAGTAAGCCTTCAATTAAGAGCCAAGCCAAAAGTCCTCGATGATAGAGTTTAGTGATTATGTGTTTTTATAGTGTCGGTGGATGCACATTAAATCTAGGAAAATGAGACTTGTGACATTTGGAATACGGGTGTGTGGTAATGGAAAGAGTCCTGGACTAGGGGTCTGACGACCTCAGTCCAAGTCCACTACTGAGACTTTGGGCCACCCTGTATTCTTCTCCCTCCCCCTCAGCTTTTTCTCAGCTATAAAATGTAGATGATTCTTGCTCTGCTTTTCCCAAGGTGATCATGGCAATCAAACCAGATACTTACTTTAAAGGGTTTTGTAAACACTAACAGGTTTAGTGAGAAAGAATCCACCTGCCAATGCAGGAGACATGAACTCCATCCCTGGGTCAGGATGATCTCTGGAGAAGGAAATGGCAATCCACTCCAGTATTCTTGCCTGGGAAATCCCATGGACAGAGAAATCTCGAGGCCGACAATCATGGGGTCGAAAAACAGTTGGGCATGACTTAGTGACTAAACAACCAACAACCAAACTGTAACAGCTAATCAAACATTGAATGCTAGGACTTTCCTGGTGGTCCAAGGGTTGAGAGTCCGCCTTCCAACGTAAGGGATGTGAGTTCGATCCCTGGTTGGGGAACAAAGATACTACATGCCATGGGGCAGCTAAACCTGCATGCTGTAATTATTGAGCCAAGTGCTCTCAAGTCCATGCCACACAATGAGAGAAGCCCCCTTGCGCCACTGCAAGTAGAGAAAGCCCTTGCACGCCAACAAAGACCCAGTGCAGCCAAAATTAAAAGAAAAAACATTTAATGCTATTCACCATTCTAATTGTCCATGAGTGTCCTTCTCGATGTCTCTTGGTGATGATATTCAGTGATTCTCTTGCTGGTTATTTAGTCCTGAGAGCTGCCATTTCAAAGTTAGCTCCAGATTATTTTTATTATGTATCCCCGCTTGTTTTAAATGCTGAATGGCAGACACATCTTATTTTGCTACTTCTAAGTTCCCAGATTTGTTCTCTAAATCAAATGGGGAATTGCAGTTAGAGGATTCTCTATTTGACTTTTAAGTTGCTTTGCTGTCCAGGCCTATTCTTGCACTGATTAAAAATTTCCATTGTCTACAATGTTCAGATATTTTGCTTGTCTTGGAGTTACCTGGAGCATCATTCCCACTGTGGTGCCCACTGGTGAGAAAGAACAGGTCATGCATATTCAGAGATCTAACACCAGAGCTGAGCCCAGGGCCCTTGTGTGGAAAGAGCTTAGCTTTATTTACACAACATATATACCTTTTGAGTTCTAAGTTTCATCAGGACTACATCTGGTTCCAGAGAGAGATTCTAAACTAGAATAAGATTTGCCTCTTTACATCCTAATGTCAACATTTGTGTTTGCAAAAAACACTTTCAAAATTCAGGACATCATATAAACATGCTGATACATTTTATAGTGTCATGTATTTGTGGTTCTAAAAACCTGTTTATTATAATTTCACTCTCCTTTTGTGTTTAAAAATGTATGTTTAAAGAACTACATAAACATATCACAATAATAAAACTATTATGCTTCAGCAAACATATATTTATAAAGCACATAAAAATAACTAGTAAACCGAAGAGAAGCAACTCAGATAATATCAGATTCCACTAAGAAGAAAAGCCTCTCTCTTGTGCCTAGTGTATTTTTAAGGTTTGGCAAAACATGCAGTTTGCAACGTGATATAAGTTTCTGATGTATCCCACCCTTAGTAAAATATCAACTACAGGGGAAAGACATTTGGTGTATAGTCATAAAGTATTATTCTAATGATGGAATGCATGATAGCTATGCTGAGTTTTATATCAAAAAACAAACCTAAATCGAGATCCTTTAACAAGGTCAGGATGTACACATACATGGCCCAAAATATAAAGCATTAGAACATGAATAAAATTTCTATGAGCACTGCAAAATCAAGGACCTTATTCTATCTGAGACATGCATTGCTTAAAGCAAGCAATCACTTTCCAAATTTAGATAGGTTTTTATCCAAACAGAGCAAATAAAATAGAATCAGACATAAAGGTCAACCAAGAATTCCTATAGAGGCATTTACCCTTTTAAACAATGGCTTTCAATGTAGCATCTTGTATCAGTCAGAACACATGCCAATGTTTAAAAATGGCTCTATCTAGAATATTTACATCTAAATATTTCCCTGAACTCACATGCTAATTTTATGAGTTGACATAATTATGTGAGATTACAGTCCCTCAAATTTATCCACCTAAAAAAAACCACACAAGATCATTATCTTTTTTCTCCATCTCCATCCAATTGTTAGAAAACTGTGTCTAGCTCATAGTGACTGAGTTTAATGTAAAAGTGCTATGCTCTCTTTTAAATAAAGACATTCTATAAACACAGCTTATTCACAAGTGAAATGAAAACACATATACAACCCCAAAAAGGAAACAGTGCTTTCATATGCAGTAATAATAAGTAAAATAAAAGCTATAGCAATTTCTGTTATTTACCTTATTGATATAGATATGAGCTGCTATCATTTCTTGACTCTTTAGCATGTATGAGGTAACATGCTAAGTGCTTTAAATAAATTATATTATTTAATAAATAGCCTCACAAAATAGATATCATTATTATACCCATTTTACAGATGAGAAATGTAAGGCTTAGTGAGGCTAATTACCTTGCTCAAGAGCTCATGAATAGTAAGTGCTAAGAAGTGTGTTCACCATGGCAGTCTGACTCAGGAGCCCAAGCTACTACCTAGTGAATAGAGTATGATATTTACCCAAAATGTGAACTCTCCTTTAAGAAACAGTAAATTTAGCAACTCATTTTTCTATATACTACAGTTAATTGATCAGTGTCTAAATTATCCTATAATATTACACAGTTCTAATTTCTCTCATCATATCATATTTAGACTATTTTTTTTTCTAACTGAAGACCAATAACACCTGAATAGAAGCCTTATTTTGGGCATAAACAAAGTTAACCAAGAATTAAAGGACAAAGAATACATATTAGATTAAATCATTAATGAAATATTGTTTTGTGCTTTTCCTACAAAATTTTAGGCCAAACAGTAACTCCCTAAGGTCTCAGTAGTAATTTTTTTTTTTTATCTTACTTGAAGTCCACAATTTTATTATATCTGCTATATCAATGAATATTACTGAAATGATCATATCATGGCTTATATACTGATCTTTAATAGAATGAAACACATTTATCCTCCAGAATGTCTCCTTCCATCCACAGACCTGGTCTCACCACAGAAGGCAGCTCAGATACATAAAGAGCTCAGATAAACTAGTAGCAGCTGACTGACTCTGTGCTCCAATCCTACCTACGCCATCTAAGAACTGTGAGACCCTGGGCAAATCTCTTAGTTTCTCTGAGACTCAATTTCCTATTGTATGAAATGGTGATAATAAACTCTAAATAAAATACATAGTAAAAAGGTCACCCTGCGAAACATGTTGTGCCTGGGCTACACATGAAAGTTCCATTGCCTTTTCTCCTGGTCATGCACTGGGAGCATCTCTGTGCCCCAGCAGACAACTGGTTAGCAGTTCATTAAATCACTAAAGTTTTAAAGTGTTATTGTTAGAGAAAGAAACAGAGCCAGATGCTAACCCTTGAGCAGAGTTTCTCAGCTAGAAACTGTAAATGGCAACCTAGACCTGGGGGCTCAGGAGGTTTTTTTTTTTTTTCATGTCCAAGTTCATTATTCCTATTATGTATTTCTATCTTTTTGGAAAACAAGAAAACTCATCTTCTATTATCTGAAAATGAACCTATCCAAAAATATTTGAATTCCAAGAGCTAAATCATTATGATTCATATAAATGGACAAGCTTGAATGAGTTTCACATTCCTGGGGATTCAGTCTCTTTTAAAGAAAATTCTCTGTTTTAGTACATAAACAGTAAATAAATAAAAATTCTATGGTTATATATGTTATAACTCAATTTTATCTCATTTTTTTGGCTATTGTCTCTGTCAGTTTGGAGGTTGGTAGAAACCTTTAAATAAGCTGATTACATTGGCCAGTGAAGAGAGTTTTTCTGAGTATAATGAACAGAGGGGATTAAAGAGGGAAATGTCAAAAGAGCTGCTTAGTGAGAAAATGTTACCATTTTAATACTCACTGTATCCAAGGAGGGAAAAATATATGAACCTACACCTGAATCAGACAAAAGTATAAGAGTTAATTATTGACTTTCATATTTTTCCACTCTAATGATAGTTGATTTAGGAGACATCACATTTTAAAAATAGAACTTGCTCTTTTTTTGTTTTTTGGAGGAAAAATTACTAGACCATAGGAAAGTATGTGCTAATTCTGCAATGCCTCCAAGTTTCTGAAGAGTAATAATAAGAAAAATCTGCGTGTCTCAGAAATAAGGAAATGGTATGTGATGATAAAGGAGAATTATGATATGTGGGACTAATGAGGATGGGAAATAGAAATGGGATGAAAGTAAGGGAATATGATGAAATGGAGCATGGTGATGACTTGAGTTATGTATATACAAAAAGCCGATAGAAGTCTGATTTTTTCTTACCATGAGAAACTTACACAGATACAAACAAACACAAAAAGAAAGGCTACAGCTCATACAACTTTGATCTGCCTTGTTTCCTTGGGTGCATTCAAAGAAACTCCACTCTGGCATCCAAAAATAAATAAAAAGTAATTTACATCATTATTACTATCTCTCAAGAAAATGTCAAAGGGAAATGATACTCAAAATATGCAGCAATACTCTCAGTGCACATTCTCTCACTCTTATCTGGTACATTTCAAGATCTCCAAATTACAATTCACGACCTCCTCTACCTCAGCCTAAATCTTGTTTCTTCTGCCTCTTTCTTCTAATTCCTATCTGCATCGGTTTATTATTGTGAAATTACCATGTATGCAAAGAATGTATACAATGCATATGTATCTCGAATAGAGCTTAAAAAATAAATACCTCTGTGCCACCATTCAAGCTTTTAGGCTTCTCCAAGATTTTCTTCCATGGCACTGAATTTTGTATTAATCAATCCATTGCTCTTTTTGGCATACATCTCTAAATAATGTGTTGCTTTTGAAATTTATATTAGTAGAAATGTACTTGATATAGTTTTCTATGATTTACTTTTTGTCCTCACTGTTTTTGACATATAACCATGCTGATAATCTAACTATTTAATTTTGAGGGCCTCCATTGAATAAATACACCATACTTTACCTATCTAGTGTACTATTGATGGAAATTTTAGGTTGATTCCAGTTTGGAGCTATTAAGAAAATCCCTGCTATTGATGTTTTATACATATTTCCTGGGGGTATACGCCATGCCTTTGTATGTATATGTCATAGAATATGGGCGTGTTATTCTGTTATCTGAAAATTTCAATATCTGTAGGTTTTGAGGATCTGCTTATATAGTTTATTGTTTTTGCTTATTACACTTTAGTCCAACTCTTTTGCAACCATATGAACTGTAGCTTACCAGGCTCCTCTGTTCATGGGATTTTTCAGGCAAGAATACAGGAGTGGGTTGCCATTTCCTTCTCCAAGAGATCTTCCTGACCCAGGAATCAAACCCACATCTGCTGCATTGCAAGTGGATTCTTCACTGCTGAGCCATGGGGGAAATCCTTTCAGAGAGACATACATGAGTTTAATAAACTTTGATTGTGAACTCCTATTTCTTGGAGTTTTCTCTCCAGAAATACTTTAAGGTCAGAGACTCAATTTTAGTTGGGCTTGCTTCTATTCTGTGGCATTATCAGTATGGACCCACGTTAACTTGAATTGTCACCTGAGTTTTTATCTGGGGCCCCACACTTGTGTTTGTAAGTATACATCTTAGATTCTCCCCATTCTATTTACAGTCAAACAAAGACACGGCGAATTAAGGTGTCCCTTTAACAAGTGGTTTTTCCCATGGAGAGTACCGCGGAGGTACCGCTATTTAGATGGGCAAGGCCCTGGATTTATGAAGGAGTTTCTACTCCATCTCCTGCTCTTCTCTGGTCCTTAGGCTTTGTCTCTTGTTCAAGAAAGTATATCACCGTCAGGACCTGACAGATGGCTCTAGCCCATGTTTTCCTCTCTGGATTCACACTTTTTCTTCATTATTAGCCTCTAAGAATTTCTTTTAATTTATAGCTCAGATATACTTTAATAATGTGACTGTAATATTTTAGTCAGTATCTTCATGTGTTCTATTCAGGATGTCTAGACCACCATGTTGCTAGCAACTATACTCCTTTTTCTATTTCTGGTGGTTTTAATTCTGCTACTTCTCCATTTATGATTTCTCTTTATCTTTCTTTTTAAATTTCTTCATAACTTCTTTAATTTTCATTTCTTTTTTCTCCTGAACCAATGCAGCAGGTATTACTTAGAGCGGGAACATGTTAGAAGGGAGGAATAGGCAGCTCTGATTTCCCCTCCCTCAAACATTAATCAGAGGAACTTTGTTATGCATTACCTTACCCCTAGTACAGACTCACCACAAGTACCAGCAATATTTTAAAGATCATCTTTAGTAATTGAAGCTGTGTGTCAATCTATGTTAAGTGGTTCATAAACATTCCTTACAAAAAGCATGAAGAATTATCTATTCCTATTTTAAGAATGAATAAGCCAAACCACAAAACCTAGAGTAATTTAAGGTCACATAGCAAATCAAAACTGAATGTTAAATCTGATTTCTAAGCCCAGGGTCTTTCTATGTTGCCTTCCAATTGAGTTAATTAATTCCTGTATATGTTGGTCAATTTATAACAAGCAAATAAGATATTGGATTGCCTACACAGCTGAGTTTATGACTGTCTCTTTAGGACAGACCTCAAAAGAATCACATTAGTTATTGCCAAAAATTTGTGGCAGGATGCCTGATGGGTGAATTGGTGGGAGTGGTATGAGACCCTCATTTAACACCTCATCTAGATGGGAAGGACTCTGATATTCTGGGGAAGATGGCTGGAGTTCCCACTCAACAAACTGCCTTGGGATATTCTTGATGGGATATTCCCATCATCAGGTGCTTTGTCTCCAATATTGCTTTTAGGTATGAGGCTGAAGAGAGAGGAAGTTCTGTTACCAACACAAGGATGTCTGAGTAGCTTGGGTCCTTTTGTTCTTAATAAGAAAGACAATCTGTTTAAAACCCCTGCCAGTTTCTTGGGAAAAGAGTTAAGATACAAATAAGCTTTTATAATACAAATTGGCCTTTGGCTACTTGGTTGGATTTCTTTGCTCACATTAGTCAACAATTTGTTGGTTTTCATTAAGTTTTAATTAGTGCTAAAGCAATAACTAGGTACTATTTTAGGTTTTTTTCAACTACCAACAAACTCTAATTCCAATATTTTGATAAATTTAGCCACTGATGTGGGACTCATTCAGAGAAAGAAATATCAATCTATCCATAGCACAATTCCCAGGCTCGATTTACCTTGCCACCCAGGCTTCATTAGTGAATGACATTGAGTGGATTCTTACAGCCCAGTCTCTGATAATGGGTTATGATTATTTGTGCAGGAGTCAAATTATTTAGTTGTACACACAATGATTTTGCCAATAAAATGCCAACCCCTTAAGAATTAGAACACAAAGCAAGGAGCGTTCTGCTATTCAGCATACTTCTCTCTAAATAATTAAAACAAATCCAAGTTGAATATATGGAATGTGAGAGGAATGGACCATGGAAAGAAAAAGTTAATTGCTAGAATTTTCATTTCCTGAGTTGGCCTATGTTCAATCAAATAATTATTGTGCATTACTGCAGTACTAGACATATTTGAGATTTCTAGAGATTCATAATATATTTGTTCCAACTTATTAGGCACCTCATCAAGTCTGAATTTTTTCCTAACTACCTTCTAAACTGATTTTGTATCCTTCCCTATGTTCCAAGGTTAGGAGAATAGAAAATTTTCATGGATCTTAACTCACTTGTGCCAAATGTGGCTGGAAGAGAATCTACGAGCACCTTGGTGTTAGAACTGTCAACATCCTTTGAATGAAGTCTCTAAGAGTGAGAAATTTCAAATGGTAAGCACAGATGATGTCCAGTATCCATTTATCACCAGAGTCATTGTAATTGACAATAGTTCTACCCCATCTCTTTCTAGAGGTAATACAACCTTGATCTGAGAGAACAGCTCCCACTAGGAACAAGAAGTGTTTTATTCTTTCCTTAAGCCTCAAAACAGAGGGCTTCTCCTAAGTAGGGACTGGAAGTTGTGCCAAATTGAACATAATTATGTATGATGAATTTGTAATACAGGCTAAAACTTGCTGGAAACTCAGCTGAGACCACCAAAATCATTGAGCAGGGTTTGGTCAGAGGCCAACCCTTTATTTGCTAAGCTACAAAGTCTCTGGAGCTTTTATTTGCTCACAAAAATATCTGAATCCAGTACCAGAACCCTTGTCTACACGAAAACAAAATCAGTTTGATGTTGTTTTTCAGTTATGCTCCTTGAAGTACTCTAGGGGATTAAAAGTTGGAAAAGAGAAATAACTTTGGACTAGAACACAGACAACTCTAGATGCTAAGAAGATGGAATTTTTCTTGTTATTAGTTTCAAGAAACAATGCAGCATTAAGTTCAAATCATTTTAATGGGGGAATCTATAATATTCCCTCCAAAGCCTGCAACCACAAAGGCATTTAGTGAAAAATTATTTCTAATTTCAAAAGGAGTCATATAAATATTAGATGGAATGTTCAATGAAGAAACTCTTGGTAAACAACTGAGACTATATAAAGTGAAAAAAAATTACTAAAAGGAAATATACCAACATTTTAATAGTGGTTATTTGGGAAGTGGAATGATTATAGATGATTTCTCTTTTCTTTTCTCTATTTTCTAAGTTTTCTATAATGCAAGTTTAATATTCTTTATAATAGAAAAACAGATTTATTGGAAAAGAGCCCTAGATACTTTACAGATGGTTTCGCTTCTTCTCATGCCATTCACATACTGCTGTAAGTGTAAACCTGTCGACAGAATGACTTGTAGAGGCCCCCCAAATCAGGGAAAGCAATACCATCTTGTATTTTATGTAACTCCTGTACTCCAAAGAGCCTAGCACACATTTAAGATTCCTCATTTCATCATTCAAATCACTTTTTTGTTTTTACCAATTGTTAACCCCTGAGATTTACTCAGATTCAGATTTATTTGGTGGCACAGAAGACAAAATATGGGAAATGTAAAATTACATATCCTTTAATCCATTTTTCTAAGGAAAAAATGAAAAGAAAGATCAGGACACTGTCCAAGACTTGCTAGTAATAGAACATACGAAAGGAGACCCATCACCTGCCATTTGAACCCACATATTAATTAATGAGTATGAGTGGGTATTGTCTAACTTTTTATGTCAGATCTTTGATTTTTCAAAACATATTCATCAGGTGCAATGTTTCTAAATAGTAGTGCTATTGGCATTTTGAATGAGCTAGTCCTTTGATGTATGGGAAAGTCCCACATGGTGGAGTACTGCGTGTCCCTGCTCCTACACCCTGAATTAGCCAGTGATGCCCTCTCCCAGTCATTGGGATAATTACAATCTTCCCACATCTGCTCTTTGCTCACCATCAATAAAGAGTATCTTACTTGTTTACACTAAAACACAAAATCATTAGTGCAAATACCACAAGTTCCATCTCACAGAAGAGGGAAATGAAGATCAATGAGTTTAAAAATCTTGCTCAGAATATCTCATATATCTATGAAATAACAGAACCAGAACTGGAACTCAGGTTTCTGACTTCCTACAGACCAATACATAGAAACTGTGATAGGATTCTTGAAATCACCTTATCATTCCTTCAACTTGTTTTTATGTAGCTTCTACATCATATAACTTTACTATTATTTCATACTGTTTTCAATTCAACTCAGTTCTATCTGGATTTAAAACCACTGAGTGAGATGAGCAGACAAGGTAGATGCATAGGGACCAGGAGGATGGAGCATTTCCTGTGAAAGCTCCAACAGACACATGAGCTATCCATGATTGCCCAAGGCCTGGGAAATCACATTCTGACTTCCCTTCACTGGGAATAACATCAATAATAAAAGTACCACTTATTGAGCATTAATTAAGTGCTAGATACTCTGCTAGATGCTTTCATCTTAACCCCTACTATAATTTGGAGGATTTATATTATGATGATTGCTTTAGAGCTCAGAAAACCGAGGCCCAGATGGTTAAGTTAAAACTTCAGCCCAGATGTATCTAATATCAAAGCAGGGTGTGTGTGTGTGTGTGTGTGTGTGTGTGTGTGTGTGTGTGTGTGTGTGTGTGTGTGTGTGTGTGTGTGTGTGTGTGTGTGTGTGTGTGTGTGTGTGTGTGTGTGTGTGTGTTTGTGGTGGGTAGTGGATATTAACACTGATGGGTGGAGACTTTTGGTATGATGCCAACACTTTATGAGAAACACCCTTAGACAGATTAAAAATAGTATGTGGTGGTGGTGGTTTAGTTGCTAAGTCATGTCCGACTCTTGTGACTCCACGGACCATAGCCCACCAGACTCCTTTGTCCATGGGATTTCCCAGGCAAGAATACTGGAGTAGGTTGCCATCTTCTTCTCCAGGGGATCTTCCTGACCTATGGATCAAACCCAAATCTACTGCACTGCAGGTAGGTTGTTTACCACTGAGCCACCAGGGAAGCCACAAAATAGTATGAATTATGCTTAATCCCCTGGAGGAGGGCCTGGCAATCCACTCCTGTATTCTTGGGCTTTCCTGGTGGCTCAGTTGGTAAAGAATCTGCCTGCAATGCAGGAGACCTGGGTTTGATCCCTGGATTGGGAAGATCCCCTAGAGGAGGGCATGGCAACCCACTCCAGTATTCTTGCCAGAGAATCCCATGGACAGAGGGGCCTGGTGGGCTACAGTCCATAGGGTAGCAAAGAGTCAGATACCACTGAAGTGACTTAGCACACATGCACACATGCTTAATCTACATCATACATGACAAAAATGTTTGAACACACAAAGATAGGAAAAGACCTGAAAACCCGATTTTGGTGCATAAGAAAGCAAAGGGTGCAGTCACCTCCCTGATGAAAAGCTGTGAATACTGGCAAGGATTCTGATTCAAGTGCATCCCTGTAAGGAAAATACCATCTTTAGTGACCATGTTTATGTTAAGCATTGTCCTTACTCTTTGTTCTTTAATGTGGAACTATCTCTAGGGGAAAAATAGCACATTATTAAACCACAGGTCACCAGTGAATGATCTAATCACATAACTGTTCATCAAAGATTACAGTAGGCCAAACATTCTTAGAATAGCATTGGACTCTGGAGGCAGAGGAATGGAAGAGATAGAGGATGACGGAACCAGGAAGGGCCAATGGGAAGGGAAGGGGGTTACTTCACATACAAAACTCCTAAACAACTCCATCCAGGACCAGCCTTATTTTGTATTAGAAAAGTCCTACAGCCCAGGGGGTGCATGGATGTGTTTGTATGTGTGCCATGTAATTGAAGAGTTACTATGAAAATGAAATACTGAATGAGTTGATATTTACCAAAGTTTATTGATTAAGAGCATGACAGTATATCTGACTATGACATGTACTCTAATGAAGGATTCAAATTTTCTGAAATCACAAAAATTTAATAACCCCTCCTCTCTGCTGTGACTCTAAATCCCTGTTTTAGATGATGACAACAATCTGCACTATTTAGCACATGATATTGGGAATCAAATTCTTTATGATCCTAATTGAAAACATGTTCACACCAAAATTTATACATGGACATTTGTAGTAGCATTAGCCCTAATAGTCCTGCAAGGGAGTAGTATTCAGGTATAAAAAGGAATGAAGTATATAATATATTACATAACATGGATAACCTTGAAATCACTATGCTAGGTGAAAGAAGCTAAACACTAAAGGCCACATGTTATATGATTCCATTTATATGAAATATCCAGGATAGGCAAACCCACAGAGATAGAAAGTAGATTAGTAGTTGCCAGGGAATGGGGGAGAGGTGGAATTGAGAGGGACTGCTTAATGGTCATAGAGTTTCTTTTGGGGGTGATGAGAGTGCTTTGGAATTCGTGGTGATGGTTATGCAACATTTTGGATATGCTAAAAACCACTGAATTTTATACTTAACACCATGAGTTTTTCATGAATTTTAGCTCTATTAAAAAACTACCCCCAAATGTCCCTAACTTTCCCATGGAGGGATCAAATAATGGAAAAACCATTGAAGCCATCTATCATTTCTTCCATGTTCTATTCTTCAACACATGGGGAAAAAATAGCTCTGAGGGTAATTAGCATTCTTTAAGCTCTCCTCAAAGAAATCAGTCCTGAATATTCATTGGAAGGATTGATGCTGAAGCTGAAACTTCAATACTTCAGCTACCTGATGTGAAGAACTGACTCACTGGAAAAGACCCTGATGCTGGGAAAGATTGAAGGCAGGAGGTGAAGGGGATGACGGAGGATGAGATGGTTGGATGGCATCACTGACTCGATGGACATGAGTTTGAATAAGCCCCAGGAGTTGGTGATGGTCAGGGAGGCTTGGTGTGCTGCAGTCCATGGGGTTGCAAAGAGTCAGACACGACTGAGCAACTGAACTGATTAAGCTCTTCTGCATGCCAGGCACTGCAACGTGACTCATGTATTTCTCATTTAATTCTCACAACAACCCTAAATAGGCTACCGGTAACCTTACTGTACAGATGAAAAAACTGATGAACTGATGTGACCACAGTCATATGTCATCTAGTAAATGGAACAGGAAAGATTTGACCTGTTTAGGTCTATTTAGCCCAAAGCCTAATACCCTCATTCACTACTGAACCCCTTGGAAAACAGTGTGAAAAGGAGATTTAGACTGAGCAACAATGAAGTAAAATATTTACTTCTCTGGAGTCTAATCCACTGTGTGGGGGGTAGAGGTGTGGGGAGTAGGATATCAGGATCATTCTACTAAAATAATAAACTTAGAGATGAACTTGCAAGATTGCAGTGAATAACAACTCTTCTTCATTTTCATGTTTTTCTTTATTTTCATTTTCTGAGGCTATGGAAAAACAAATGAAATACATATTCTACCTTGTAGCTGGCAATACTTATACAACTGTGCTTTTGGCACTGTATTTGACTCTACTTGGGAACAAATACATAACTGAGGGAAAAAATTCAGATGAAGAAAGAGAATTAGACTCATATTCTGAAATGTTATCCTTATGGAAACTTGAAATTGTGAAAAAAAAAAAAAAAATCCAGCAACGTCACAGGAACCCTTAAGGTGAATCTCTGGTTACAAAATACGCAAAGAACTCTAGGAAGCATTTGAGATATTCTTGAGTTAGAAAAACCCTGATCTAGAACTTCTTGCCCTCTGGGAATCCATGGGTATGGGCATATCCCTTATGAACTTTCTGCTCAAGTAAACTAGAGTTTGTTAATAATACTTCTACCAAAGGAATTACCAACGGTTGGGCCACAATGTATCTTTAACTAAAGTCTTAATCAAAGTTTTCAGTTTTCTCAGCAGGATTCTTCTGAATTAACTGGGGAAAAAAACATTGCACAGTGGCCCTACTTATATTTTCGATCAAAAGCACCCAAAGGTGAGGTTTCTCATTAAAGCATGTATACTCAAGGGCCCTTTCTATTAAAATACATTCCCTTATACATTTCAGACCATCAATAACTTCTTGGAAATTTGGAGAGAAAATGCCCTGGTATGACTCTCATGTATGTAGGCTGGGGACATGGGGTCAATGACAAATTTAAGGTCCCTCAGCTTGGATAACATTGTTTGATATGTATTCAAAGAGCTTAATGTAAATATTACTAAGAAGTTGTAGGAATCACCAGAGCAAGTTGTGCTGGGAGTGGTGGACTTTTAAAGTCAAAGTAGATTTCAGCACAGAGGTCTTCAATGTGTGTAGTATCTGAAAACTTTTATGCTTTTTGGAACATGAATCAGTGGGCTACAAATCTTTCTTTCTCTGTGAGGCCTATTAGTAGCTTGTAGTAAATTCTTCATTCTCTCAGATCCCCTCTTGCTGCCTTATCTCTCTGAAGATGGAGCTTATTCCTTACCTCCTGAAATGTGTCAACTTTATTGATTCATTTTCACATCTTCTAGGAAGTAGTGCAAAGTGGAGTACAGATGCTCTTTTTTAAAGAGAAATAGATATTGAGTAGGGGCTTCCCAGGTAGTGCTAGTGGTAAAGAATTCGCCTGCCAATGCAGGAGATCTGAGAGACGTGGATTCGATCCCTGGATCAGGAAGATCCTCTGAAGAAGGGCATGGAAACCCACTCCAGTATGCTTGCCTGGAGACTCCCATGGACAGAGGAGGCTGGTGGGTTACAGTCCATGGGGTCACAAAGAGTCGGATATGAATGAAATGACTTAGCGCAGACACTCACACACACACACAAGTATTGAGTAGGTGCATGAAAATTTTAGGGTGGAGATAAAATAATTTTTCAGTTAAGAGTAATTACTTAGCTTAGTCAGGGAAAGTAAAAAAAATTAAGCCTGATTCAAACAACCCTTTAAGGTCTGGGCTGATCGTGGAAACTCTAAACATTTACTGAATAAGTCCAGGAACAAGTCCCCCTTTAAGAATATTCATCAGTTCAGTTCAGTCGCTCAGTCGTGTCTGACTCTTTGCAACCCCATGAATCGCAGCATGCCAGGCATCCCTGTCCATCACCAACTCCCAGAGTTTACTCAAACTCATGCCCATCGAGTCGGTGATGCCATCCAGCCATCTCATCCTCTGTCACCCCCTTCTCCTCCTGCCCCCAATCCCTCCCAGCATCAGGGTCTTTTCCAATGAGTCAACTCTTTGCATGAGGTGGTCGAGGTATTGGGAGTTTCAGCTTTAGCATCAGTCCTTCCAATGAACACACAGGACTTATCTCCTTTAGGATGGACTGGTTGGATCTCCTTGCAGTCCAAGGGACTCTCAAGAGTCTTCTCCAACACCACAGTTCAAAAGCATCCATTTTTTGGCACTCAGCTTTCTTCACAGTCCAACTCTCACATCCATACATGACCAAACATTCATAGACTTCTCTAAAATAAAATGGAGTTTTGGATACTGTGTATCTTTCCCTAACTACAAAAATGCATCAGAATAGCTTTAGAAATACTCTCATTTATATTTGAAAAGGGGTTTTTAGATTTTAAGAATCTTTCTTGCTATGAAATAGCAAATGAGATGGATGAAAACACCACCTCCAATTTTTGAGCCAGCTTAGTGTTCTACTGGCACTCCTAAAGTACACATATTGAGAAATCCTAAGTCATTTGATTAAACTATTTTTGACTTTCTATAGAAATCAAAATATATCTCTATATACTTTATATTATACCTTTCTTCCATTAAAAATTGCTTCTAGAAGTTCAAGGATCTTCAAGTGACTCGTGTTTTGATTAATTTTTTATGGCACCATCTGAGAAAGATGGCAATATTACAAAGAAAGCAGCATCTCAAAGAGGTGAAACAGCAGGACCCAGGAACCTTATCAGTGAGGGTCTCCCAGACCCGGCCTCTAAACCAGTGATTTCCAAACTCAGTCTTTCTGGAGCTCCATGGAATGCAGCAGGGACAGCTGGGCAATATCAAGGTATTTGTCTCTTTCTACAGTTTAAATGGGCTTCCCCAGTGGTTCAGATGGTAAAGAATCTGCCTGCAATACAGGAGACCTGGGTTCGATCCCTGGGTTGCGAAGATCCCCTGGAGAAGGGAATGGCTATCTAATCCAGTATTCTTGCCTGGAGAATCCCACAGACAGAAAAAGCTGGCGGGCTATAGTCCATGGGGTCACAAGGAGTCAGACACGACTGAGCGACTAACACTTTCACTTTCATAATCTAAATATTTATTTATAACCCATAATCACATTAGACACACATTACTTCCCACCTTCTACATCTGCATTGCTTCCTTTTTGCACTAATATCACGTTTTATCTTCCATTTTCCTCTTTAAAAATGGAGAGAGGAATAATGAAATCTTGAATCTATAATATACAAATGATCTCATTGTGTCAGGGAAATGAGTTCTCATTTAAAATAAACAGACTATTCATCATAGCAACAAAGTGTCTGACCTATTTCTCCATATGAAGACATACATGTATTTATGGATTTTGTTGTTAGTAGTTACTAAAGAACCTAACAATGAAATGAATATAACATAACCAGAGGCATGGACAAAGATATATGTATACTAAGTATTTATTTATACTAGCAAAACCTCTGTATCTAAAAGTATAGCAATAGATGATTAGTTAATTAAACTATGGTATATCCATACAAGGGAATACTATATAACTACTTTAAAAGGTGATGTAAATATTTATTTATAACAGGAACATACGTGCATGATATATTTATTGTGGAAGGAAAACTGTGTGGAATTTTAGCGAAAAAAGAAAATTAGTATTTATAGTTATATAAAGGTATAGAAGAAGTCTGGAAGAATATACCTTAAACTATTAGCAGTAATTTATATTTTTATGAGATTACATTTTGACTCTTTTTCAATATTTCTTTATATTTGATAGCATCTTCTGAGTTTTCTTGCAAAAGGCATATATTACTTTTTATAACCAGGAGAAATAATAAGGCTGTTCTGATTTTGGAGGAAAAGGCAATTGAATTTTATACACACACACACACACAGATGGCAACAACAGGTTTATGTCTTATAACCTGTGAAAACAGAAACCATGACTATGACTTTCCATTGCCCCCTGGTGGAGCAATGTAAGAATTTTACATGTATCCTTACCTGCTAATTTTAACCCACGAAATGTTTGAATCCAAAGTTAGATCAAAGCCAGCTTTATGACCAAGGGAATGCTTGCCTATTTCATCCTAACCTAATTTGGTGGATTAAGACAAGAAACATCTACTTATCCTCAATAAACAATTACCTAAGTCCCTGAATTTACCTAAAACTTACATAAAGCTATCAATCCTGTTCACTTGGAGGTGAGTTCCTCATAGCAAGCTATTTTAGGCCTTGATGTCTGCTCCAGGTTTGGTCACTGAAGAAGAACACAAGTTCAGGATTAAGGCTGATTTACTTTAATTTCACCAGGGCTTCCCTAGTGGCTCAGACAGTAAAGAATCTGCCTACAGTGTGGGAGACCTGGGTTCGATCCCTGGGTTGGGAAGATCCCCTGGAGGAGGACATGGCAACCCACTCCGGTATTCAGGCCTGGAGAATCGCCATGGACAGAGGAGTCTGGTGGGCTACAGTCCATGGGGTTGCACAGAGTTGGACACAACTGACAACTGAGCACAATTACAGTTACTTTTGAGTTTAGAAAAAGTACATCCTGGGAGCCACATTTGGTACACACCAAGTTATGTGAGTATTAACCACTGTACTACAACTACCTTTTTACATCTGAGATAAAGAAGCCTGCAAAGGTATCCATGAGAAAAGAGTACAAATTAGTTCCTTGGTGCCTCCCCGTTCCCTTATACAGGCATATCTGATGCTCTGTGGTCAAGGACAGCCGCAGCGAGTGAGATGCCACCACATTGGAGGAACCCAGAGTGGAGGACTTACTCTTCTGGGAGTGCCTGCTGAACACATCATGCTGACACTCAAGGGTCTACTCTATTATCACATAAGGAATTTTCATCTGGCCACATTTTCTTTCTCACTTCATTAAGGGCCTATGGCAGGCCTGGTCATAGCCTACCAGATATATATATTTGCTTTTGTATACAAAGAATGTCTCTTTTAGACAGGCATAAGAAAGATGTTCAACAGAGGCTGTATCCTGCTGGGGAAGTTAGGTGACGAGGGAATGGGGTGGAAGCTGACTTCATTTTTCCTACATACCTTTTTGTTACTTTTATTTTGTGTACCCTGTGTCTGTATCACTAATCAAAAATGAAATAAAAGCTTTTGATGGTTTCTTATACAGAATACATTGAAACTGCTTGATACAGTATACATTTTTAGATGGGGCTGGCAAATAGAATGATACATTACCAAAGCACAAAGGTAGAGGGACATGAACACTTAGGAAGTTATCCTAAGTACTGGAATATAGAAAAGAAAAAATTTTAAATAATCCCTAACCTGAAAGCTTCCAGACTCCTCTGTCCATGGGGATTCTCCAGGCAAAAATACTGGAGTGGGTAGCCTTTCCCTTCTCCAGGGTATCTTCCTGACCGAGGGATTGAACCCTGGTCTCCCTGGTCTCTGCAATACATTGCAGGCGTATTCTTAACCATCTGAGCCACAAGACAACAATAATGTTTTATACACTTCAAAATGTTATAAGAGTAGGTCTCATGTTAAGTGTTTTTTGCCATCATAATAAACAAAAAGTTTGTTAAATCCCACCAAATACACAGGTCCTAGGACAACAAATTCCATCTATTATTTCTCACAGCTTTTAAAGAAGCTACAAATACAGTGATTATAATTGAACAACTAGGTCATCCTTGACATTTGAAACCATTGTCCACGCCCCTAACTGCCAAGTGAAATGTAAAAGAATATTTAAATAAAATGTTTTCTCTTAAAAATTTCCTTAATTTTCTTATCACAAAGTTACTCTATACTACATTGGTTGCTTTAAAGAATGTGGTGTCAGGAAGACTAGGACACATATTTTTAATGGACTATTAATACAGCAAATATTCTTCTTCAGAATATTTAACTGAATCTTAGTTCAGTAAGTAAGTATGATCCTATATATCCAAGTCTATAACTAGAGGGAGCTGAGGAGAAGGAAGGTCAAGTTTAAGCTTTCTGGGGGGGTCTAACCTCTGTTTCAGCCAGACTTCTTTCCCCTTTTGGCCTAAACTTACTAAGTATTTGTAATTATATTTAAAAAATATAACGTGCTATAACATGCCAACACTGCCTTGCCCCTGCTTGAGAACTGGTATTACTAAGTGTACCTTCTCTCATCATATTTCCCAATGCTTTTAGAATCAAAAACTAATGAAATGAAAGAGTTCTTATTTATGTGTTCCACCTCTGGTCAAAGATATGACTAATCATGCCTTGCAAGTGAATCACTAAAACTCTATGAAAACCATCCACCATGCAGCTTAAGTACCTTTTGTAAATTGTTTTTTAAAAAAGAAGAGGTTTGGACCACACACAGACTTTTTTTGGTCTTTCATCTTGAAAGTTTTTTTTTTAATCCTCCCAAGGAACCTGACCTGCTTTAAATCTTCCTCTGCCAGATGATGTAGTGTCTTGCATCACCTTATTAATCTCGATGCAAGGTATTTGCTTCAATCTGTGTTTAGGCAGGCTGCTTATTATTTAATGTCTTCAATTTAGTTATTTCAAGGCAATGTGGGTACAAATGGACTAAGAAATCCAGTCCCATGTGAGATACAACTTGTGTCTCTATTGCTAAAAGGTACATACAAGAAAATTAATTCCAAATATACACACAGTCATATGGTGCTCTTCCAATGCTCCTCAGACACAATTCTATGAAGTTCTCACCACCTTTTCTCCTTATAGAAAATTTTGAGACTATCACAGACTGCATTTTGCCTTGAGACCCATGAAGTTTTCCTGCCAATTCCATAAAAGAGTGAGATGAAAAACTCCTTACCAATCCACTCACATCTCTAATAATGTGAGGTCTCTGGCCAAAAGTAAACCTGTATCCTCTTTAGGTAAAGGAAAAGTGGAAATTTCAGAAATTACCATCTTATTTTGATGACTTCCAGTGTGAGATAATTAACGCCAAAACAAACTCTCCAGGGCTTTCTTTATTCCTCCAAATCCATATGTGGAATCCAGAACACACCCAACTTTCCATTCTGGCAACTGTCTTGTATTTCTAGATTTAAACTCCTAGGTTTTCGAAGAAATACATGTTCTCCCTGCTCCTCTCCTCTCTCAATAGGCAACAAATTCACCTTAAGCTTTATTTCAGACATTGGGTGTGGGTTGTGGGGGAGGCAGGAGGGAAGAAATGGCTTCACATTTTCTTCAAGGGATTTCTTCCTACTTTCTGATGTTTTTCATTGGGGCTGAATTCCTCCAAGTGTAGAATTTCTTTTCTTTTTCTTTCTTTCCTTCCTTCCGCCTTTCTTTTTCTCTCTCTTTCCTTCCCTCCCTGCCTTTTTTCCCCTTGCCTTTCACAGTAGCAGACCTCTCTTCAGGCACCTAACAGAATAAAGCAGTTGTTCCAAGGTGGGCAGCCCAGCTTCCACTGTGCCACACGCAGCAGCACAAACGGCATTCTGTGGTTCTTACACACCTGGGGACCAGGTGGGGATGTATCAAAAGAAGCGGACAGAAGAGACTGTGTGATGGACCATTGGCCAACTAGTTAAAACTCTTTTCAAATCTGTTCCTTCTCTTCCAACTCTTTGGGGGTCTTTTCCACTTGGGCTGTGTCCAAGGTTACTACAGGCTGTTACAGCATCCGTGGTGGGCTTCTTTTTCTTTTTTTGTCTTCAGGAGTCTAGGCTGAAAGGAAGTTAGAAAGCTTCCTTCAGACTACATTTGAGCCCAGTGTCTTTCTGAAAGCTATGTGGACCAAGGAGGTGGTGGGCAACCATCCTCCCCTTTAAGCTCAGCCCCATGAGTGGTTCATGGTCGACAGTTCTCTGCAGGGTCTGTGCCCCAGGGCAGGCTGACACAGGAATAGCTGAATTTTACCATGATTATGTTCTCCTCTGGCTCCTATAGGCTCATCCATCCATTGAATTCTCCAGGCAAGAATACTGGAGTAGGTTGCCATTTCCTCCTCCAGGGGATCTTTCCAACCCAGGGATTGAACCCAGGTCTCTTGCATTGCAGGCAGATTCTTTATCAGCTGAGCTACCAGGGAAGCCCAATTGTATTCTAACGTGGAGGAAATGAGTAAATGTGTTCCTAGATTTGATTTTTCTGAAGCTGGTAGAGGACACTAGGAAAGGATATCAAGTCATCACTCTCCACTTTCCTCTGAGGCAGAGGTCTCCTTTGGGGACCTCTTATGCGCCAGGGAGTTGCATTTATGCCTGACTAAATCCAGACAAAAATACCTCAGGATCACTCTTCTCATTAAAAACCACCACCAACAACAGGTAATCAGTTCTCAACCAAGGTAAGGACAAAAGTGCAGCCTTCTAGAAAGACACAAAAGCAGGATCGGAATACAGAGCTTCAGACACCTGAATTTATGAGTTCCTTTTAGCTAGAGGCAACCCACTCTAGTATTCTTGCCTGGGAAATCCCATGGACAGAGGAGCCTGGTGAGCTATAGTCCATGGGGTTGCAAAGAGTTGGACATGACTGAGTGATTAACGCTTTCACTTTCATAACTACCTGTAGCCTCTGGGCACTCATTTAAATACATTCATATACTGTGATAAACAGGATGTAGCTGTCCAAGTTTAAAGTTCTTCGTGATGTGCTCTTTTTTTTTTTTTTAATTAATTAATTTATTTATTTTACTTTACAACATTGTATTGGTTTTGCCATACATTGACTTGAATCTGCCATGGGTGTACATGTGTTCCCCATCCTGACACCCCCTCCTACCTCCCTCCCCATCCCATCCCTCTGGGTCATCCCAGTGCACCAGCCCTGAGCATGTATCATGCATCAATTTTCAAGTTGCCTAGGGAGATAACAGTGGGGCATGAATCATGTGTGTCTTATTTACTCAGGAGTACAACCAACAAATACAGTCAGAATGCTGGTTAAGAAGGCTGATTCCAGGGACAGGCTTCCTACTTTCAAACCTTGCCTCTGCCTCTGGAAAATGTAGGACTGTAGCAAATTATTTAAGTTCTCTGTGCTTCACTTTCCTCAACTCTGAAAAACAGGTACAATAGTAGTACTTACCGAACAAGGTCATTACAAGGATTAAATGAGATAATAGAGGTAAGGATTTAGTAGAATGACTGGAAAACAATATTTGCTTAATAAGATGACTATCCTTTTACAGAACTGTTTTACTATATAGAGGTATAATATTGTGATTTTATATAACTATAAAATAATTATTTTAGAGTAACTACTTTAAAATGGGACTTCCCAGGTGGCTCAACCGGTAAACAATCTGTCTGCAATGCAGAAGATGAGACATGGGTTCTATCCCTGGAGTGGGAAGATCCCCTGGAGAAGGAACAGCAACCCACTCCAGTTTTTGTGCCTGGGAAATCCCATGGACAGAGCAGCCTGGAAGGCTACAGTCCATGGGGTCACAAAGAGCTGGACATGACTAAGCAACTAAACAACAATTACTTTAAAACAGCCTAATAGCTTAATATGAAGTGACTTGGATGAAGAAAAGAACCTGGGTTCTTGCGTTGGCTCTGCAGCTTTTGGGTCATGATACCACGAGAGAGAGATCCTCTTTGATCTCAGGTTTATCAAGTGTAAAAGGAAATAAGCTGTTGATACTTGATACTATTTCTAGATCTTTTTAAGGATTTGCAACTTAATGTGTCCATGACATAGAGAATTTATTTCCTATGTAGCAAGCATTATACTTTACAAGAATCTGCTTACTTAAATGTAACAAAAACATTCCCATTTTACAGATGGTGTCAGTGAGGTTTACTTACAGGGATTAGGCAACCTGCCTGCCATCCTAATTCCCAACTGGCAGTGCAGAAGTTGTATCGGGTCTGACTGACTCCATGCGCTGGCACTAATCACTGGGCTCTGCTCCCAGTGTGTTCAGCTGGGGACCCATTAATGAAGTAACAATGGTCTCTGTTTTAACCACCCAAGTGAGTAAAAGTCCATTATAAACAGAAAATACTAAATCAGTTCCCTATTAGCCACAATGGCCATTTTCACTCCTAAAAAGATTAATAAGTGTGAGAAGCTCAATTTAAATCTACAAATGGCCAGAGATTAAACTAACACAGGTCTGTTTTGGAAGGAAGCTTTTAAAAGGCCAGAACTCAACTTTTCGAGTTAACGGGACTCAAGCTTTCAATGCTTTCCTTTCTCCTTCCCTTTAACTAAATTCAACTTTGTATTTTTCATCTTGTTTTTGGAATCTTTCCAAGTCACCTCTGTTAAGAAACACAAGGCCCTTGGCACTGAACTTTTGGGACTGTGCCCACATCTGCCTCTGGATGTCTGCTTGCCTAACTTTGATGCTGCATTCAACACCTAACCTAAAACAAAGCAGGGCTTGAGACAAAAAGCTACTCAGAGTACGATGGATCCAGCTCACCAATCAGTGGCCTCAGTGATAAATATCATGAGCAAAAGAGGCCTGAAAACCCCCAAAGAGTTCAATATTTCAAAGCAGGGACAACTGATTTTCATTTAGTGGCAGAAAAAGAGCAGTGCTACATTACAGAGAAAGAAAGGAATAAATGACAGTGACAGTCATGCTGATTCACTGTTGTTTTTTTTTTTAAAGTAATTCTGAAGCATTCTAACTATGTTGGTGTCCCATAGATCCTTCCCAGAGCTCAAAAGGCTTGGTTCCTATTCATATATGTTCTTTTATTTATAAAAAGGTTTTCATTTTGACATGATAACTCCAATTTCAAATGTGAAATTCTTTGCTTTAGTTCTTTAGATTTAAATATGTCATTCATCATCCTGGTGGTCCCAGTAAACTGCCCTGGAATCTCATCCCAGTTTTCAATAGTTATGCATCCATCCATATGGTAACAATATTACCACAACCAAATTCCTGCTACCAGAGACATCAAATAGTTTAACTTCACCCCACACCCAGGATATTTCCTTGTCTCTAAGTAGGAAATTTCAATCTCTAAATCATCAGGATAGAATAAATATGATATAAACTAAAGTAATATGTTCTATTGAATGTACTCTATTGTACCTTTTGAAGAGAGGGGGTAACCACTTATATATAGGGCAGAAAAAAGCAGAAGAGACTGGGGTGTATTTCTGTTTTAAACAAGATGAACCTCTACAAAACTTGGAAGAACTGAGTCAAACAACCACCATGGCTGAAAAGCAGGCTTCTGCAGCAAGGGCTCTGTGCGTTTGCCTCTGAACAATGGCTTTCTCATTCTAGGATCCTGAAAGGAGAAGTCTGAGATGAGGAGTCGCTTCTATGGGAAAATGAATGGAGGTAGAAGAATGTGCCAGGGCCACTGGGTCCTCACAGATCACCTCCAGTCTCAAGCTCTGTCAGTGTTGGCTTGAGTCCCTCAGTACATCAGCGGTAGCTAGGTGTGATGGTTGCCAAAGACTCAGGTAGGAATCAGGTAGCCTTGATTCTTTCCCCGTCCTCTTGTTAATTAGCTAGAAGATTTCAAGAAAATCTAAAGCTTTCTGTACTTCGGTTTCCTCATTCGAAAAGGAGAGAATCCAACTCACCAACAAGGTTGCTTTATTTCTAAACTTTCTGCTGGGTGCATTTAATCAAGTGGGACTTCTACATACCTAGCTGAATCAGAGTGAATTACAGTAGCTACCATTTCTTACATGATATCTGTGCTAGGCACTGTGTTAGAGTTTTCCCTATGTGGTCTCTAACCTCCCAGAGCCTTCTCAGGTTGATATGATTCCTATTTTACAGATGAGAAAACTCTAACTTGCTTACAGTCACTAAACTAGTTAAGTGACAGGCCTGGCATGGAACCCAAACAGTCCTTACTCCCAAAGCTCAAGTGGTTTTGCTGCCACACAATGACCAGTGTCCAACCTGCTCAGAGGGAGCCATTTGCAGGAATACCCCAGGTCCCCACCAGGCTATCCATACGCCATGTCCAGGAACATGAAGAATCACAGATAGGGACAGACTCATCTACAAAGCAGTGTAACAATGAGATTGCCTTTTAAATGCAAGACTTAAGATTTGTAAAGTCCTTCGATCAGTATATGGCATATAGTAACATAAAAACTTTCCAGGTGGTGTCAATGGTAAAAGAATCCGCCTGTCAATGCAGGAGATGCAAGAGACCTGGTTTGATCCCTGGGTGGGGATGGGGAAAATCCCCTGGAGAAGGAAATGGCAACCCACTCCAGTATTCTTGCCTGGAGAATCCCACGGACAGAGGAACCTGGTGGGCCATGGGGTCAGAGTCAAACATGACTGAGCATACACGCAACATAACAACTATAGATGTGTTTGTTATACAAGTTCAAATAAATAAGAACCTTCAAGAAGTAGAAGACTAATGAATGTGTAGTCTTAAGGAACCAGAGGGGAGCTACAGATTGGAAGGGATTGGAAGCTGGGAATGGGGCAGGAGAATGCAGCAACAATAGGAGCGAAGTGAGAGGGCCAGCTGACTGCCATCAAATAATCTGCAGTCCCTAACCTGTGGTTTTGTTTTGTGTTTGCTTGTTTGTTTTTTCTGGACATATCATACTTGAATGGGTCTCCTTACTCCTCTCTATCATTGATTTGGGGTCACCTGCCCCTTGGGTTTCCAGATGCTGAAGGGCCAATTCCTTAGCTCGGAGTTCTGTGTAGTGGCCATGGTACCTGTGAAGTGGAACCCAATGGTAGCTACCACAGAAGCAGGTCCTCCACTTCTGAGATGCAGGCTCATGAACTTGTGTGTCTTCCTGATTTAGGCAGTGGTCGATGTGCTGTCTGACCTGTAATACTCTTGTCAGGGGACTGGGTTCATAGAGGAACTAAATCAGAATGAAGTTGTTCATGAGGAAAGTGCTGCACTGTTTCTGGGTGAAAAGACTCAGCTCCAGGAATGAAACAGGAAGGTCTGAGTCACCTGGCTACTCTCATCATGTCTGTCAGAAGCCAGGACCATACCTTTGAGCTTAGTGGAGACATGTCTACCAGGCCTCAGAAGAGGCCCTCCAAGGAGAACTCCACTTAAATGGCTTCATCAGAATGACTAGAGAGATTCCAAACTCCCCTGCTGAGCTTCCTCCCAAGCCCCCTGGCCTCTGAATTCAGATCAAGGCTCAGATGGCAAGTATGTGGTGTGGTCAGACGTGGCGCCTGTCGCTATTCATGTCGTTCCCACCCCTCCCTCAGTGCAGTTGATTTACCCAGCCTTGTGGATCTGCTTACACCTTTTCTAGGATTGTAACTTATTACTTCTGTATCAGTGTTAATGGCCAAAGGCAGCTCTGGGGTTAAACGCCCCTTTCCCCATCATCCCAAGTACTCAGGATGGGTCCCTTCTGCATGGAATTCCAAAGTTTCTTCTATCATTCCTATCAACAAAACCTATTTGTGAATCTCACATATGTATCAGCCACTTCAGTTTCCAAATTTAAAAGACAGTATAGATATGGTCCCAAAGATGTTGATAGAAATAATTAACATGTTACAAATAGCTAAAGTCAGAAAAAGTTAGATGACCTCTTTGAGGATATAAATAGTTATTATGAGAAGGAAATGGGGAATAAATGAAAATTAAATCAATTGCAGTTTAAGATATTTCAGTTAAAAGAATTTCAGCATGGGTGGGAATCCTACATTTTAGTTCTTAATACATTTTCTACTCTCATGATAAGAAGAGTAGGTTTCCACCTCCCAGAATATTGGAAATAAAAGCAAAACTAAACAAATGGGACCTAATGAAACTTAAAAGCTTTTGCACTACAAAGGAAACTATAAGTAAGGTGAAAAGACAGCCCTCAGATTGGGAGAAAATAATAGCAAATGAAGAAACAGACAAAGGATTAATCTCAAAAATATACAAGCAACTCCTGAAGCTCAATTCCAGAAAAATAAATGACCCAATCAAAAAATGGGCCAGAGAACTAAACAGACATTTCTCCAAAGAAGACATACAGATGGCTAACAAACACATGAAAAGATGCTCAACATCACTCATTATTAGAGAAATGCAAATCAAAACCACAATGAGGTACCATTACACGCCAGTCAGGATGGCTGCTATCCAAAAGTCTACAAGCAATAAATGCTGGAGAGGGTGTGGAGAAAAGGGAACCCTCTTACAGTGTTGGTGGGAATGCAAACTAGTACAGCCGCTATGGAAAACAGTGTGGAGATTTCTTAAAAAACTGGAAATAGAACTGCCATATGACCCAGCAATCCCACTTCTGGGCATACACACTGAGGAAACCAGATCTGAAAGAGACACGTGCACCCCAGTGTTCATCACAGCACTGTTTATAATAGCCAGGACATGGAAGCAACCTAGATGCCCATCAGCAGATGAATGGATAAGGAAGCTGTGGTACATATACACCATGGAATATTACTCAGCCATTAAAAAGAATTCATTTGAATCAGTCCTAATGAGATGGATGAAACTGGAGCCCCTTATACAGAGTGAAGTAAGCCAGAAAGATAAAGAACATTACAGCATACTAACACATATATATGGAATTTAGAAAGATGGTAATGATAACCCTATATGCAAAACAGAAAAAGAGACACAGAAATACAAAACAGACTTTTGAACTCTGTGGGAGAATGTGAGGGTGGGATATTTCAAAAGAACAGCATGTATACTATGTATGGTGAAACAGATCACCAGCCCAGGTGGGATGCATGAGACAAGTGCTCGGGCCTGGTGCACTGGGAAGACCCAGAGGAATCGGGTGGAGAGGGAGGTGGGAGCGGGGATTGGGATGGGGAATACGTGTAAATCCATGGCTGATTCATATCAATGTATGACAAAACCCACTGAAATGTTGTGAAGTAATTAGCCTCCAACTAAAAAAATAAAATAAAATAAAATAAAAAAAATATAAATATCATCCAAAAAAAAAAAGAAGAGTAGGTTGTACATTGCACAGACATTCTTTAAGACTACCAGTGTTTCCTTGAAACACATGAAGTAATTTTTTGGGGGAAATGGATGGTTTAGCACTCTGTACTAAACATGAAGAAATGAAGTTTGATTCCATTAAGATACATTCTACTGGACCTCAAGAGAGACTTCCATATAAGGAATTATGAAATTTGTTTCCCAAGACAGTAAATATGCCTATTACACTCTTTAGAGGTAATGCTTTTTTATTAATGGTAACAGATTGAGTTTGGAGTTCCTGCATTAAAGTCAAGGACTCAATAAATAGATTTCTTATTCCCAAACATGAATGCCCAGGAATCCTTGGCTAGATCAAATGTATCACAGGTTTGTTTTTTTTTTTTAATTTTCTAAGATAAATTCTAAGAAGCTTAAGGATCTTAGGTTGTATTACCTATTCACTACCATACAAAGCTTTGAAATAAGGTTTCACCTCCTCATTCTTCATCCCAACTGTTTACCTGTGGCATAGACATGTAAGAAGTTAAAAATCTAAGGGAGGATTTAGAATTAGAGAACTATTTTAGTTCCATTGCACCAAATACCAATGACATAAATATATTCTTTGGGAGCAATCAATCAGGATTATATATTCTCTTGGTTTACCAAAGAAGGTTGATTTCAAGCCAAACTAGCTCATGCTGCATGACTGTTTGTAACTGATACTCTCTTTATTGATCTCTGCTGGGGTTCAGATGAAGGAGTGGGAAATTCACTTATAGATATTAACATGCAAAGGAGAGAAGGTGACAGAAAGCAAGGAAGTAAGGTTTAAGATTAGTTTTGAAAAATGAAAGGAGGTAGAAATAGTCTTTAAAAATATAAGAGGAGGGGAAACTTTCCTAAAAGAGAATTAAAACCCCTAAGACCTATAAAACTTAACTGATATACATATTAAAGAAGAAACTTTTTTTAAAAAGAAAAAACATTCAGTCTAGTGACAATTATATTCACCTCCACTAAATAAAAGTGTAGCTTGTTACCTGTACACCACTGGTGACCTTATTATAGGAAGGATCACTAGGCAAGGGCTTGCTCCTAGGGAAAAGTTAAGATATCAGAAGCTTGGGATGGAATCTTCCTTGAGTCCAGTTCCTTTTCTTTTTTATCTATTTATTTATTTTAATTGGACAGGGCAGTAAGAGATATGGTCCTTAGTAGATATTAGATGCAGAACCTGGAGTAGAAAATCCTGAGTTCTACCTTTCTCTGTCCTGCACTCTTTTGTATCTCAAGGCTTGATACAACTTTAAGTATTTTAAATTAATGCAAATCTCAGGGAAAAAAAATCAACACACACATTTTCAATGGCCTCGATTACTCCAAATAGGTACAATCACTTGGGACAGAGAATGGTTCGACAAGAGTGGCCATGTTTGCCACCTCCTTACCACACAAAATATCTTACTAAACCATAATCAGGCTTAAAGGCTAAAAGGTAAAGTCTAAAAGATTAAACTGTATACATGTAATTTAATAAGTAAAAAGGGATGGTATTTTCTAATATTATATCTAAAATAGAGAGGTGCAGCTAAAGTAAGATGAGCTACAAAAACTAATGGGTCCTCCTCATGGTGCCTTTTATGATACCAAGCTAGTCTAATTCTTCTTCACCATTTCTATAGGCCAAATGGCTTCTACCATTTGAGGTGATACATTTGAATATTGTCTGAAACTTACAAAACCAACATAAGTAATGAAATAAAGAATTAAAGGAAATTATCTATGAACTGCCTAAGCAGTTATAAAAATGGTTCAAAGGAAGATTGAAGAAAAAAAATATCCTAATTTTCCCAGGTTGTAATTAACTTGTAACTTCACTGGGCCTGTGCCTTCTTTACATTGGAGACCAGATCCCCTCTGTCCATGGGATTTTTTCAGGCAAGAATACTGCAGTGGGTTGCCATTTCCTCCCCCAGGGGATCTTTCCAACCCAGGGATCAAACTCGTGTTTCCTGTAGCTCCTGCACTGGCAGGCAAATTCTTTACCACTGAGCCACCTGGGAAGTCCAAAGTATCTAAAATGGGGTTAAAAAAAAGACATGTATAGGAATGGAGGGAATGGGAATAGGATTGGACTGGTGAGCAAGGGGGGAAGTATGATAGAATAAAATTTTACCTAAATAAGAACTGAAATGGTCAAGTTTGTACTTCAGACAGATTATATTGCTGATAGGGAGAAGACTGCTTAGGTCTGTTGGAACAGACGTAAGCACTGCCGACCAGCTAGGAGACTAGTAGTTAGTCATTTGAAAGGTGGTGGGAGTCTGGTCTGGGGTAATGACAGCAGAGACAGTGGATATGAAGGAAAAATAGACAGATCTGAGAGATAAGGAAGTTAATTTGATAGAACTTGATGAATATTTGGTGGTGTGGTTTAGTCGCTAAGTTGTGTCCGATTCTTGTGACCCCATGGACTGTAGCCCACTAGGCTCCTCTGTTCATGGGATTTCCCAGGCAAGAACACTGGAGTGGGTTGCCATTTCCTTCTCCAGGGGATCTTCCTGACCCAGGGATTGAACTGGCATCTCCTCTATTGGCAGGCAGATTCTTTACCAACTGAGCCAATGAGAAGCTCTGATGAATACTTGGGTTATAGGAAACACAGGCAAGGGGAAGAGAGTTTATTTAGATACTATTTAAGGCCTTGATAAAATGGACCCAAATGTGCACAGCGAGAAGAAAAAGTAGCTGATGACAGAATCTGAGAAATGCTGGTTTGTCAGAAATAAGCAAAGAAAAAGTTATCTGTCAATAAGAGAAAAAAACAAACAGAAAACCAGAATAAAACCAAAAAAATTAGTGATGTTGGAAAAATCTGACCTAACTTTAAAAGCAAAAAATATAAAGGTTCCAGTAACAATGTAGAAAAATCTCAAGTGTCTTTAGAGTTTGAGGAAGGCAAGTAAAGTCCAATATCTGCTTCTGTTTGCAAGTATGGTCAAATAATTTCACCTAGGTATAAACATAGAAATCAGGCTACATTAAAAATTAAAAATTCTACCACATAAAAAACCCAGTTCATTCTATAGCACAGGGAACTATATTCAACATTATGTAATAAAGTATGGTGGAATAGAATCAAAAAAAGAATATAAATAGATACTTATATACATATGTATATTTACAGATATAAAACTGAATCTATTTGTTGTACACTTAAAACTAGCACAATATTGTGCATATCAACTATATGTCAATAAAATAAATAAAAAATAAACAACTGCATCATGTGCAGAATTTGGTACAAACCACATGCTTTTAATAGTTAACCATGCAGATAATTTCTTGAAAATTATACTCTTTTACTCTGGCAACTCTAGAGCAATTTTATCACTTAAGAAAAATGAAATATATAAACATCTTAATTGAATAATTTCAAATGTCCAGAACATTAAAAAAAAAAATTCAGCTTAGATCTTTTCATCAATGCACAAGGCTGGTAGTTCTTGGGTAGAGAAATTGGTGTCTGCAGTAAAAAAAAAAAAAAAAAGAATGTGAAATTATGACTTCCTAAAAGCATAATGTTTAAAGATCATTACGAGTCCTTACAAGTTGCTTAAAGTTTCCTGCAGTCTGTCTTATAAACAAAAATACCTCTCCAAAAGTAACCCTAAGTTTTTTTCTAGGTCCAGCTACCTGGAACACAAACTCTTTAGGCATTTCACTAGAATTTATTTGAACTCTATGGCATACATTTTAGGTATAAAGTTTAGGTAAAATTGTAAAATTCCAGGTAATTATGTTATACATGGTATAATAAAACCTGGACTTGTTTATGCAAATAAGAATATGCCTTAAAGACTCGCTTCAGAGTCCCTCCCATTATACTAGGTTATCAGTATCCCCTATAGACTATCATCTATAGTCAATTAAGTCATTCTTACAGATTCTAAAATCAAGGCTTCCCAGGTATCTTAGTGGTAAAGAATCCACCTGCCAATGCAGAAAATGCAGGAGATGCGGGTTTGATCCCTGGGTCAGGAAGATCCCTTTGAGGAGGCAATGGCAACCCACTCTTAATATTCTTGCCTGGAAAATTCCATAGACAGAGGAGCCTGGTGGGCTACAGTCCATGGGGTAGCAAGGAGTCAGACATGACTTAACAACTGAGCGTGATCACAGATGCTAAAATCGGGGGCCAGAATTTTCTTTTCTCTTTGTGAAAAAATTTCAACAATTTTCCAAATTCAATTCAGGAAACCCTCAAATCTTCAACTATCTTACTACTTTATGAAACACTGAAGGTATTAAAGAAAAAAAAGAAAACTTTTAAAGTATGGTAGTAAATCCAAATACTTTGAAAGTCTAATGATATTAATATATTTTAATACCAATTCACATAGGTATGGTATAAATGGTTCAGATTTTCATTTTTGAAGCTTTTTGGAATACATGGTTCTAAAATAGGAAAGCTATGAGGTTATTTAATGGTGACAGTGAATAGTAAGATTGTCTTAAATTGGCCTTCCTTACAATGTATGAAATACCTGGAGGTCCAGAATCTATTCTTTTTATTACAGGGTAATCTGTGTTCAGAAAATTTGGTTACATTTTTAACCAAACCCACAAAAGACCTCTGTATAGATTACAACATGTGGTAACTCCATTATGAAGACTGGAATATTGCCTTCCCAGTTTGGAACTAATTAATGGTCAGTAGGTTGTTAGTTGTTAGTAAATATAGAATCAGGAAAAAAATGAGTTTAGTATCTGCTTAGAATATTTTCACTGTGTTTCACTGTCTTAAGCCAACAACTTCAGGAATATTTTTTTAATACAAAAGACATATGTGTAGATCTGAGGCCCCTTTGCATTTGAATTTGAGCCCCATGGATAAGAAGAATATTTCGTTTTCCCACAAGTCTGTTATGGCAATCAGCCCTCTGAGGGTCATTATATTGAGATGCTGACATATTTCACAATGTGTTATTTAATATTCAGGTTAAGAGATCTAAATTATCAAGAGCTTTTTATTATACATTAAAAATTCTTTGAAAACTATAGATGGTTATATTCATGAGGATTTGTCTTGGCTAATGGAACAATAGACAATGTTCTGAATAAAGAACTGGAGAATAGAACACTTAGCAGTGGTAGTTTTAAATAAGAATAAATGAAAATAAATTGAAAATAAATAAGAGAGAAATCTTTTAAGTCTATTGGATTTGTTTTTCTCAAGCCTCAGTCTTGTGACCTAAATTGATAACAGACTCTAATTTGTTAAAGATTATTCTGTCCACCATATGAATTTGGAAGAAATGTGTAAATTAGCTAGATGAATTGGCTTATTTAGAAAATGATTTGTAAGTATGTTAAATGTTAAAAAAAAACAAAGAAAATATTGTCTGAATAAAACCACTATTAGGACTATGAACTTCAACTTTACAAACTAGCCAATGATGTAATTTCAGAATTAAAGTGGAAATAGCACCACTTTAGGCAGGAGAGAAATAACTTTCTGCATAATCTTTTATGAATCATAAAGTACTATACAAGGACTAAATCTAGGCATGTTTGTGTATGTATGTGTGTGTGTGTGTGTGTGTGTGTGTGTGTGTGTACACATGCACAAGCATTTATGAAGAAGGTGATAGCTCACAAGCATCTCTCCTGAGAAGTCTCTGGGCAAAAGACTGCATGAAACCTAAGTCAGAGCTTTACAATACAAATGTGTATCGTGCTTAGAAAATGAATGACATGGCACTTCTGGGACCTGAAATTGACTGTTTAGGCACACTTCTTTCCCTTTCTGTATATTTTATTTCATGAAATGCTTACTAACTCTCTAAGAAATGGGTATTAATATCACTATCTCTTGTTTTTTTTTTTTTTTTTTTTAAACAATGATTTGACAGCCTAAGTCTATTTGCCCAAGTCTTCAAGGGACAGCAGGTAATAGAGCTGAAATTGAACCAAGGATAGCTTCACTTCAAAGCCAACGAAATCTCTGCTCTACCAATGTCTTCCCTGAGTTGGTTATGAAGCCAGTTGATTCTCAGAGTTAAGGCCTCCAATGTAGGATCTGCCCAGAGACTATGTACATCTTGCTGCCTTGGGCAGGACTGGGGCTTCCCTGGTAGCTCAGATGGTAAAGAACATACCTGCAAAGCAGGAGACCTGGGTTTGATCCCTGGGTTGGAAAGATCCTCTGGAGAAGGGAATGCCTATCCATTCCAGTACTCTTGCCTGGAGAATCCCATGGACAGAGGAGTCTGGCAGGCTACAGTCCATGGGATCATGAAGAGTTGGACACAACTGAGTGTCTAACACTAACACACTTGGCCAGGACTAACTGTACTAGTCGGAGTCCCAAGGGTATGAGTTAAGAATATCACCTATCATAATAAAAGAAATACTGTCTCTACACAGTCCCAATGAAATCACCAAAAGAAGAACTTTTTTTGAATACCAGGCAAAATTCTGTCTGAATTGCTATTTTTTTTTTTCTCTCTCTTATACTGAAAGCTACATAGAGTGAGAATTTTCTTGGCCAAAAATTATACTCATTTACAGTAACTGGATCACAGCCTTGTTGTGGCAAAGGGCTTTGGGTAACTCAGTCAGCCATAACCATGCTATGCAGGGCTACCCAGGACAGAGGAGTAACAGTGAAGAGTTCTGACAAAATGTGGTCCACTAGAGGCAGAAATGGCAAACCACACTGGTATTCTTGCCAGGAGAATCCCCTGAACAGTATGAAAAGGCAAAAAGATAGGACATCAGAAGATTACCACCCCCCAGGTCAGAAGGTGTCCTCTATGCTACTGGGGAAAAGCAAAGGGCAATTACTAACAGCTCCAGAAAGAATGAAGTGACAGGGCCAAAGTGGATGTTCAGCTGTGGGTGTTTCTGGTGGTGAAGGTAAAGTCTGATGCTGTAAAGAACAATATTGCGTAGGAACCTGGAGTGTTAGGTCCATGAATCAAGGTAAATCAGAAGTGGTCAAACAGGAGATGGCAAGAGTGAACACTGACATCTTAGGAATTAGTGAACTAAAATGGACAAGAATAGGCAAATTTAATTGAGATGAAAATTATATACATACTACTATGGGCAAGAATCCCTTAAAAGAAATGGAATAGCCTTCACAGTCTACCAAAGAGTCCAAAATGCAGTACTTGGGTGCAATCTCAAAAAGGACAGAATGATCTCAGTTCATTTCCAAGGCAAACCACTCAACATCATAGTAATCCAAGTCTATGCCCCAACCATTGATGCTGAAGTAGCTAAAGTTGACTGGTTCTATGAAGACCTACAACACTTTCTAGAACTAATGACAAAAAAAAAAAGATATTTTTTTCATCATAGGGGATTGGAATCCAAAAGTAGGCAGTCAAGAGAGACCTGGAATAACAGGCATGTTTGACCTTGGAGTACAAAATGAAGCAGGGCAAAAACTGACAGAGTTTTGTCAAGAGAACACAGAAGTCATAGCAAACACTCTTTTCCAATAACCCAAGAGACAAGTCTACACGTGGTCAAAACCAAATGGTTAATACCAAAATTAGATTGATTATGTTCTTTGCAGCCAAACATGAAGAAGCTCTATACAGTCAGCAAAAACAAGACATGGAGCTGACTGGCTCAGATCATGAGTTCCTTATGGCAAAACTGAAGTTTAAATTGAAGAAAGTAGGGAAAACCACTAGGGCATTCAGATATGACCTAAATCAATTCCCCTATGATTATACAGTGGAGGTGACAAATAGATTTAAGGGATTGGATCTGGTAGACAGAGTACCTAAAGAAATATGGATGGAGGTTCATAAGAATATACAGGAGGCGGTGACAAAAACCATTCCAAAAAAAAAGAAATGTAAGAAGGCAAAGTGGTTGTCTGAAGATGCTTTACAAATAGCTGAGAAAATAAGAGAAGTAAAAGGCAAGTGAGAAAGGGCAAGATGTACCCAACTGAATGCAGAGTTCCAGAGAATAGCAAGGAGAGATAAGAAGGCCTTTTTTTTCAATGAACAGTGCAAAGAAATAGAGGAAAACAATAGAATGGGAAAGACTAGAGATCTCTTCAAGAAAATGAGATATCAAGGAAACATTTCATGCAAGGATGGGCACAATAAAAGACAGAAATGGTAAAGCTCTAATAGAAGCAGAAGAGATTAAGGAGAGATGGCAAGAATACACAGAAGAACTACACAAAAAAGGTCTTCTGACCTGAATAACTACAATGGTATGGTCACTAACCCAGAGCCAGACACTTTGGAGTATGCAGTCAAGTAGGCCTTAGGAAACATTACTAAAAACAAAACTAGGGGAGGTGACTGAATTTCGCTTGGGCTATTTAAAATCCTAAAGGATGATGCTGTTAAAGTGTTGTACTCAATATGTTAGCAAATTTGGAAAACTCAACAATGGCCACAGGTCTAGAAAAAAATCAGTTTTCATTCCAATCCCAAAGAAGAGCAATGCCAAAGAATTTTCAAACTACTGTACAATTGCACTCATTTCATATGCTAATAAGATTATGCTCAAAATCCTTCAAGCTACACTTCAGCAGTATGTGAAATGAGAAATTCCAGATGTACAAGCTGGGTTTCAAAGAGGCAGAGGAACCAGAGATCAAATTGCCAACATCCGTTGGGTCATGGAGATAGCAAGGGTATTCCAGAAAAACATATACTTCTGCTTCATTGACTACACTAAAACCTTTGAATTTGTGGATCACAAGAAGACTGTGGAAAATTCTTAAAGAGATGGGAGTACCAGAAACCACCTTACATGTCTCCAGAGAAACCTATGTGCAGGTCAAGAAGCAGCAGTTAGAACCAGACATGGAACAATAAACTGGTTCAAAATTGGGAAAGGAGTACAAGGCTATATATTGTCACCCTACTTATTTAACATATATGTACAGTACATCATGTGAAATGCGGGGCTGGCTAAATCATAAGCTGGTATCAAGATTGAGATTGCTGGGAGAAATATCAGCCACCTCAGACATGCAGATGATACCATTTTAATGGCAAAAAATAAAGAGGAACTAAAGAGCCAATTGATGAAGGTGAAAGAGGAGAGTAAAAAAGCTGGCTTGAAACTCAACATTCAGAAAAACTAAGATCATGGCATCTGGTTGTATCACTTCATGGGCAATAGAAGGCGAAAAAGTGGAAGCAGTGACAGATTTTGTTTTGGAGGGGCTCCAAAATCACTACAGACAGTGACTGCAGTCATAAAATTAGAAGACGCTTGTTCCTGGGAAGGAAAGCTGTGGCAAACTTAGCATATTAAAAAGTAGAGATATCACTTTGCCAACAAAGGTCTGAATAGTCAAAGCTATGGGTTTTCCAGTAGTCAAATATGGATGTCAGAGTTGGACCATAAAGAAGGCTGAGCGCCAAAGAATTGATACATTTGAATTGTGGTGCTGGAGAGGACTCTTCAAGAGTCCCTTGGACTGCAAGCAGATCCAATCAGTCAATTCTAAAGGAAACTGACCTGGAATAGTCATTGGAAGGACTGATGCTGAACCTGAAACTCCAATACTTTGGCCACCTGATGTGAAAAACCAACTCATTGGAAAAGACCATGATGGAGGGAAAGACTAAAGGCAAAAGTAGAATGGGGCAGTAGAGTATTAAATGGTTCGAGAGCATCACCAACTCAACGGACACGAATCTGAGCAACTCCAGGAGACAGTGGAGGACAGAGGAGCGTGGTGTACTTCAGTCCAGGGCATTGCAGAGGATAGGACGTGACTTAGCCCCTAAACAACAACAACAACAAGTGAGTTAGAATATTTGGTCCCTGTTCCCTTATCTTTTCTCTCCACTATCATTTTTACATAGTTACTACATTTGTCTCATTTGGAAAGCTGTCTGAAATCATTTTTGCAAGAAAGGCATGGAATAAATAGATGGCAACATAAAAAAAAAAAAAAATCACACCTGAAGCCATTAAAAATCCTTCATAACCAGATCCCTTCTTTGCCAGATAATGTGATATACATGTCCAGGCATTCTGTCCACTCACAAATAATTACATTCTGAGATGGGAAAGAGAAAGGAAGATATGAGAAAAAATAATGTATCATTAAGCTTCTGCTGGGTTGGGTGCTTCATGTACATAATTCCGTTGTAGTCCTCACACCTTCACAGATGATGAAAGAGACTCTGGTAATCACTAAACCCAGGACCCTCATCAGTCCCAGAGTTGGGATTTTAAATTAAGGTATGTCTGATTCCTAAGCTTATATTCTTTTTACTCTGTCCAGCAGCCTCCTGATAGAGTCATGCTGAACTCAGGTACTCCAACAGGCCAGAGCATACTGCCTTTCAACTTTGCCTATAGAAATAAATGTATAGGTTCTAATTTAGAGGGGTGGGGTGAGGGATGGGGTGGGGTATATATACTTAAGGCTGATTCACACTGTTGTATAGCAGAAACCAACACAACATTCTAAAGCAACTATCCTCTAATTAAAAAAATTTTAAAACTTAAAGTAATTTCACTTACAAGTATGTAGTCGTCAGCAAACTATGCTCATGCTATATGTTCATATTGCAACAACTTTTTTTAAAAGAAAAGCTGGCCTGCTGCTTATCAATAAAAGATAGCAAGAGAGTAAAACTTATAATATGTGATAGCATGGGGTATGTGGTTTTTCCTGCTGCTTGTTTATGGAAAACTTCAAAACTAGTATCTCTATTTATATGTAATATTTTCATTTTTAAATACAAAACCATGAACATTTTATAAGGCTCCCAGCCTTTCCCCCAGATATTGTGTAAAATGTATGTTTACACCTATGTAGGATACATGAGCTGGATGAGATCCAGCCATGAGCATAAAGTGAGGAGTGTGCCTTTTGTAGTTAAATAATATATTGACTTTGGGCTTGTGCTAGAGGGATTGTTCCTTGCCTCCAGCTCCTGAATTTACTACAGCTGCCAAACACTTCCAAAACCTCTCAGTCTCAATTCCAGGCCTGGAGAAATTCCACAGCACTGGGAGATCAAATTTCACATCAATATTTTGGTGGGCTCCTTGCCAATGCCTTATCAAGAAAAAATATAATTATAGGCGAGACCGCAGCAAGCTGATTCTATAATATTCTCCCCTCCTGTCTCAGCTGCTAAAATATAATGCAATAAAAGTGATATAAGATACTACATCTGCCCTTTCTATAATTCCGTTTTCATTTTAGTTCCATGACTGGATGGAGGAAGACTCTAAGCCATGCCAGAGCTACTGACGTTTAGCTCCTAAAACTCTTAACATTTGATTTAAGAAAGTTACAGCTTAAACTAGAACTCACGATAGAAAGAAAAGATGGCAGTAGGGAAGAAAATCTGGGGTCTTGTAGTAAATGGGATATTCCTGGTTTTCTTCCTAGGACTGTTTTAATGAATAGTTCAACCTCTACATTAGCAATACAATTAGCATAAGGACCCCAATAAGTCATTCATATCGCTTATGTGTCTATTGTTCATTCAGATTGGGTTACACCAAGCTTTTATCCATGGCCGACCCAGGAGAAAGGCATGATTTGATCCGTAGTATCTTAGAAACCATAGCTAACAGGATGGGGTTGAACGACACCAAGAGTCATTTTTTAATTTTTCTGTTTTTCTAGTTTTATTGAGATATAATTGACATGTAACACTGTGCAAGTTTAAGGTGTATAGCATGATGATTTGTATGGGATACGTCTATACTGCAAAAAAGATAACCACAATAAGTTTAGCTAACTATCTGTGATCAGTCATTATTTTAAAACATAGACTTTTCATGACTCTTCATCAGTTATACACCTAAGTCCAGATGCTTTTGTATTTGCATTAAAGACATGTCTTACCATCTTGCCCCACGCCAACATCCTTCCTTAGCCTTATCCCTCATTCTTCTCCATGATTATTTTCCTCTATCTGTCACATTCTTTTCTGAAGTCTCTTCAATTGACTCCTGTATTCTCAAACATTTGTCACCTTGTCATACCTTTTACTTTTATCTCTTATGCACCTCTCCTTCCTCCGCCTGTAAAAACTGCTTAGAAAGTATGCCCTGACTGTGCCATCCCCAATCTAGACTGAACTAATGATTTCTTCCTCAGATTCATAATCACCTCCTATTCCCCTCACTCCCCTTCCTCGTTTACATGAGTGCCTTTGGACAGGAGCATGCCTACCCATCTCCAATACTGAGCATCTAGGAAGTCACCAGCATGCAACTGGTGCTCAGTAAATATTGGTTAATCAGTGATTTAATGAATTGGCTTCCAGGAAGGCCGTGCATCTCTTAAAATATAGCCACTAACAATTTGCTTGCTTAGGGCTACACCTAAGGGTTGTATTTCTTTACAGCTGGGATTTATCTTGTTCATTTTGTTTGTTGTTCAGTCACTAAGTCCTGTTTGACTTTCTGCGACCCCATGAACTGCAGCATGCCAGGCTTCCCTGTCCTTCATTGTCTCCTGGAGTTTGTCAAACTCATGTCCATTGAGTCCGTGATGCCATCCAGCCATCTCATCACTTTGTCTGTAGGGAGTCACTAGATACTGGATTCTGAAGAAAGAATTCATATTCCAGCTTCACCACTTTCTACTGTGTGAATTTGAGATGATACTTTGCTGAGATCAGACATGCATTTGCTCTCTAGAGCAGTGAAAACTAACAAACTGGTTAACTGGCTAACCTGACATCCAAGCAAGCCCTTCTTAAAACAAGATTTAATTTTTCCTATATATTCAGTTTCCTTCTCAAATCTTGCAGGGTTATCTTAATCAATGATGCTTTTTTCACACTTTTATTGAGTTATAATGCCTCTTTCACAGATATCTTCTGTTATTGGAGTCTAGTACAGTTACTCAATTCAAGTTTTCTAGCATGTATTTCTTACCCTTCCAACTAGATCCTAATTTACTTTAAAGTAGGAAAATCATCTTAAACATCTTGGAACTCGCACAATCAAAAACCATGCTGAAAATACTTACTGAATAAATTAATGAGAAGCCAAGTTCATAAGATTGGTAAGCAAGTTATTTTTCTTCCTAACATGTATTTTCCTCATAGGATTACTCTGAACACAAAATATACCTCTATTCCTTTACATATTAATCTCTGGGTCAAGATCTTTTGTAGTGATTTTTAACACTAGCCCAAAGGCATTCATATCAATAGACCACAATTCATTTGCCTAACAAAAGGAACATTAATATGTTGAAACAAGATTTGGAAACCTGAGGTGTAACTGTTGCCTCTCTGCCTCACACTGTGACTTTAGAAACCCAATTGCCGCTCTGTTCTTTAGCAGGTGCATTTGAAATGGGAAGGCAATTTCTGATGTATTGCCATCTCCCATAGGTAAGGGAGAATCAACACATACATGGGTTGACTGACTTTCAGTTCTGCAGAGGAAAGAGCCCAAATACTCTTGTTTAAAATTAGAGGGTCAGTTATTAAATGCCCAAAATAAAAAGAGAACATATGCCCACAGGGTCTGACTCTAAATGGGTTCATGAACGGGTCTCTTCAGTTCACTCTTTGGAGCAGGTCATTTAAGTCAAGAAAAACACAATCACACTATGACATCATGCCAAACACCCATAAGTCTAATTCCATCTATGTTTCAGTTAATTTGGTAAAATGCAATACTAGAAGAGCATAGGGTTATGCCCAGTCACTTATTACAAAAGCAGGAATGTCACTGCTATTTAGCAAGAAGCTGCATATAATTAAAAATGACCTACTGTGAAACTCAATAAAAGTGGAAGATCAGTAATTTGAGGTTTTTATCAGCTTTTGCTAAGTTTTCTCTATTCCAAACCAAGAAACCACTCTTCGTTTGCTAAAAAGATCTGGAATATATTTATTGGCTCTTTTTTTATTCCTTTGTATTGGCAAAAATAAGGCTTTTGAAAAAAAAATTAACTGGCCTCAATGTTTTGCTCATGGTTGACTTTGCATTTAAATCCAATTGTAAGCAACAGGTCATATTTCACTTAAATAATGGCAGGCAGCCCTATGTTAGAGACATTGTCACATAAAAGTTCCATAGAAGGAAAAAAGCATTCTGGGAAATAATGAACTACCACAAAGAGGTCAAGTATATGGAAACCAGAGCTCTGATCTTCAAAATGTTTCAATAGCCTTCATTCATTTACCATGGTGGAGGGGGTGAGTGGGGCCCTGCAGGACCAATGTGTGAATACCAGTTTCTCAGGAGAAATGTGCTAATACTTAAATACCGCTGAATCAATTTTTGGTTAATATAGAAGATGACCAATTTAATTAAATATCCAATGTATAAGATGAATTTTATTAGAGTAAGGAAAATCCAAAACACACTATGACTAATTTCTGTAATTATCTAGCAACCAACCTCAAATTATTGCTCCTTTTATCTTGAGGTTGAAAAATTACATGAAGGAAAAAGGCACACATATTTAGTGTGTAACTGGATAAATTTTGATAAAAGAATTCATCCATATAATCACCACAATTGATACAAATTTCTATCACCCTAGAAAATTTCCCTGTGTCTCCTTCTAGTTAAGCCTTCCACTCAGAGGTAACCAGTACTGATTTCTATCATTGTACATATGATTTGCCTATGGTTGTATATCATAGAACTAGTAGATATCTGACTTCCTTCACTTGATATAATATGAGATTCATCCATACTGTTGTGATATTAGTTCTTCTTTGAACTGATAAGTAGTATTGGCTTGCATGAAAACATCATAACTCGGTTCTCCATTCTACTGCTGATGGACAATTGGGATGATTCCAAAATGAGGCAAACTTGAATAAAGCTGGTGTGAACATTCCTGTGTATGCCTTTTTTGTGGAAATCATGTTTTCATTCCTTTTGGATGAATACACAGAAGTAGGATTACTGGGACACAGGGCATGTATATGGTTTGACTTTGTAAGAAACCATCAAACTTTCTGCAAAATGGTTGTACCTGTTCACACAGTCATCATCAAAAGATGCTGCTGTGGTTGCCTCACATTCTTGCCAATGCTTGGTGTCATCAAAGTCTTAAATTTTATCCATTCTATGAATGTGTAGTAAACTTTATATGGTTGTAATTTAATTTCCTTCAAGGATAATGATATTGAGAACTTCATGTGTTGATTGGCCACTTGCAGTTCTCCGTCTGTGAAGTGTCGTTTCAAGTCTTTTTGCCCATTACAAAAACTGAGTTGCCCTTTATTATCTATTTGTGGGAGTTCCCCATATATTCTGGATACAACAGTTTTGTCATATATGGATTGGAAACATTTCCTTCTAGTATGTGGCTTGCTTTTACAGTTTCTTAATAGTACCCTTTGATGAGGATGAATTCTAAATTTTGATACAATCTGTAATTTCTTTTTACATTTAGTACTGTTTGTGTTCACTTTCAGAGAAGGCAATGGCACCCCACTCCAGTGCTCTTGCCTGGAAAATCCCATGGACAGAGGAGCCTGGCAGGCTGTAGTCCATGAGGTGGCTAAGAGTCGGACACGACTGAGCGACTTCACTTTCACTTTTCATTTTCATGCACTGGAGAAGGAAATGGCAACCCACTCCAGTGTTCTTGCCTGGAGAATCCCAGGGACGGGGATGCCTGGTGGACTGCCGTCTATGGGGTCGCACAGAGTTGGATACGACTGAAGCGACTTAGCAGCAGTGTTCACTTTGGGCTTCCCTGTGGCTCAGGGGTGAAAGAATGCAGCTGCAATGCAGGAGACACAGAAGACGCAGGTTCGATCCCTGGGTCAGGAAGATCCCCTGGAGGAGGGCATGGCTTCCCACTCCAGCATTCTTGCCTGGAGAATCCCATGAACGGAGGAGCCTGGTGGGCTATAGTTCATAGGGTTGCAAAGAGTCAGACATGACTGAAGTGACTGAGCATGCACTCATGTGTTCGTTCTAAAAAAATCCTCACCTATTTCAGGCTATAAAGACACTCAAGGTTTTCTTCTATGCTGTGACTAGAAGCTTTCAATTTTTACCTCTTAAGGTTAGATCTATTGTCCATTTTGAATTATATTTTGTGTGCACTGTGAGGCAGTAATCGATGTTCTTTGCTTCCCCTTACATTTATCTAGGAGCTCCAGCATACCCGGTAGGAGTACTTGCCTTTCCCATTGCACTACCTTGGCAAACCTGTCAAAGGTCCATTTCTGTGTGGGTCTATTTCTGGTCTCAATTCTGTTTCATTTATCTAGATGTCGACCCTGGTACAAACACCACACTGTTTTTATTATTGTGCCTTTATTTTAAGTCTTGAAATCAGGTAGTGTGCTTCCTATTTAATCTTCTTCTTCTTTCTCAAAATTCTTTTGGCTCTTCTGGGCCTTTTGCATTTTGATGTAAATTTAAGAATCACCATGACAGTATCTACAAAGAAGCCTGCTACAATTTGAAATGGCATTGACACTGAATCTATAAGTCAAATTGGGGAGAACCGGCATCTTTAGCAATATTGAATCTTCCAATTCAGGCACATGGCATATCTTTTCATTTATTTAAGCCTTATTTGATTTATCTGAGCTGTGCATGTGGTTTTGCACATATTTTGTTAAATGCGTTCCTTATGTATTTCATGTTTAATGCTATCATAAAAGTGTTTTTTTAAGTTCAATTTCCAATTGTTTGTTATTGGTATCTAGAAATATAATTGATGTTTGTGTATTGAATTTGTATCCTGTGACTGCTAAATTTCACTTAATTATAATGAATGTTTTGTATAATCTTTAGGATAAACAACTACGCTGTCTGTGAATAGAGTTTTACTTCTTTCTTTTCTTTTACTTAAAACTTACCTGTGGCTTTATATTTAAAGTGTGTCTCTTGCAGAGAGCATAAAATTTAGTGTAACTTTTTTTCTTCAAAGAGACTTTATACTGGAGTAGGTAGACATTCCCTTCACCATGGATCGTCCGACCCAGGCATTGAACCCAGATCTCCTGCATTGCAGGGAGTTTCTTTACCATTTGAACCACCAGATTTACTACAGAAATTATAGGTTCTAGCAAAATTGAGCCAAACTTACAGAGATCTCTCACATACTCCCTCCCCAACATAGGCATAGGGTACCTCATTACCAACATTTCCCCCTCAGCATGGTACATGAGTTACAATTCATAAATCTACATTAGCATTATTTTTTATTCATTCTGTCAATCTGAATTTTGTCAACTAACATTTAATGTAATTATAGATAGTTTATTATATCCACTTTTTTGTTATTTATTTTCTATTTCACCTCTTTTTTATATTCCTTCTTATCTTCTTATTGGATACCCTTTTTTAGTATTCCATTTAAATTTCTCAAAAGGCTTTTTAATCAATTCTACATACACTCCCTTAAATCATCAGTTTACTTAAAATTAATGTTGTATTATTTTACGTGGAATACTATAAGTATTTTGCAAATACTACATGTAATTATAGACACCTCCCCCATATTCTGTAATAATCATTTTTATACATTTTCTGCTGACTTATTTTTTCCACTGACTTATAAACTAATGCAATTTTTGAATTTTGTATTAAAATCAGTTATCTTTTAAAGAAATTAAGAAAACGGTCTTTGTATTTATCATTTATTTACCATTTCTAGTGTTCTTCCATTTCTTCCTCTAAATCTGGAATTTCATCTGGTATCATTTCCCTTCATCTTAAAGAACCTCTTTTAGCATTTCTTATTGTGTAGGTCTGCTGGCATCAAATTGTACCCGTTTTCATTATCTGAAAATATGGTTATTTCACTTTCATATATAAAAGATATTTTTGTTGGATACAGAACTATACATGGACTTACTCTCCTATAAAGGAAACCTGAGAAGTTTCAAGTCCTATAAAGGACTTTAAAGATATTTACACATTTTCTTCAGTATCAGTTTTTTTAATGCTACAGTAAAAATTATTACCAACAGTAGCTTAAAACCAAACAAATATACTTCACAGTTCTTTAGGTCAGAAGTTCAAGTACAGCATGGATTAGCTGTTCCTCTGCTTAGCGACTCACAAGACCAGCAGCAGGGCATTGACACCGCTTCACTTCCTCTGCAGGCTTTGGGGACAGTATATTTCCTTGTTCATTCAGGTCACTGACACAATTTAGTTCCTTGCAGTTGTAGGGCCAAGGTCCTTTTTATCCTTGCTGACTGTCAGTTGAGGGCCATTCTCAGCTTCTGGAAGCCTCTGTATTCCTTGGCTTAGAGCCCTCTTACTCCCCCCTTCAAAGCCAGCTCACAGCGCGGGTTTAAGTCCTCCAAGTATCAAATCCCCTTTGCCTCTTCTCCATTCTTTCTCTGACTCCAGCTGGAAAACTCTGATTTCAAAGGTTCATGTGATGAGATTGAGGATGAGATGGTTGGATGGCATCACCAACTCAATGGACATGAGTTTGAGCAAGCTCCAGGAGATGGTAAAGGATAGGGAAGCCTGGTATGCTGCAGTCCGTGGGGTTGCAAAGAGTTGGACACAACTTAGCAACTGAACAACAAAATAGCTAGCCATAGGAGACTCAACTACTGCCAGATTGGAAATTCCTCCTTCCCTTGCCTTAGTTTAAAAGTTAGAGAAATACTAAATTGCTGCAGTTCATGAAATAAATGATAATAACAGGGCAATTAACATGATTTCATTTTTAAGGAAATCCACTCAACAGATCAGTAGACTAACTATTTAGACTGCTGTATAAATAGAATATAAAATTAAAGAAAAATATCCAAGTGTTTAAGGATACAATAAGCTTAAAGCTCAACTCTATCATTATTAACAGTGTGAGCAAAGACAAATAACTTATATTCCTTGATCCTCTTCCTTTATTTGTAAAGTGTTAATAATGAAGTTATGAAAATATACTTTCAATAGTTTATACTCAGTAAAATAACTTAGCATAGAACTTGGAATATAATATCCTTTAAATAAGAGTTGGCTGAATCTGAATCACTCCTAAAATTATGGCCTAAAAACAAAAATATTTTTTTAAAAACTTTTCAACTACAGGCACCATGGCCTCTAGACTCTCTAGAGAATCAGAACCTCTGGGTCACTTTTTCAGGTCACATATGCCCGTGGAAGCATTGACACAATGCTGCAGGGGGAGACACAACTTTTCCCCTGCTCAGGAACCAGTGGTTTCAATCAATTTTAGGAATGTGTAGCAGACTCAAAGTGTTTTTCTTCAAGCAGCTATTCTTCTAAACCAATGTTTCTCAAACTTCTGTGTATACTAAGATCATCTGAAGGGCTTGTTGAACCACAGATAGCTGGGAATAATTCTGAGTTTCTCATTCAGTAAGTATGGGGTGGGGATGGAGGAGGCAAGAATGTACATGTCTGACATGTTCCCAAGAGATGCTGATGCTGCTGATCCATGTAAAGACCACAGTTTGAGAACTATTGGTCTAGAAACTTGAGTATGAGAGAACTGGTGTGTCTCCATAAAGAACACTTTGGGACCATCATTTAAAGGCACTGCTGGGTCTGGATGAACTGTGACCTGCCTGAGAGGCAATGATGTTGAAGAACATGCAGTGAACTCACCAGTGCAAATGAACATCAGTATTGACACTGACCTTGACAAATGACTGACTACATGTATTGCATTGTGAGATGTGCTTTATATTGATCATCTGATCTAAATCTCACAAAACCCCCATGAGGTATCCATTCTATACAGAAGCAAACAGAGGCTCAAACAGACTAAATCAGGGGTCCAGGCAGCATAGTAAGAGGCAAGTGAGCATCTTCTGTATTCACAGCCACCCCTCACTGTTCACATGACCATCTGAGCTCCCACTGATTGTGCATTATGGTGAGTTGTATAATAATTTCATCATACATCACAATGTAATAATAGAAAAATGGTGCACAATAAATGTAACACGCTTGAATTATCCCTAAACCATCCCATCCCCCACAACCTGGTCCGTAGGAAAACCGTCTTCCATGAAACCAATCCCTGGTGCCAGAAAGGTTGGGGACTACTGGACTAAATAACATGTCCAGAGTCTGTGAGTGGCAAGGCTGGGTTTGCCCTCTACTCTATTTCAGGAAGCACCACAAAAAACCGAAAGAGTTCTATTCATTCCTTCCAAAGCCCAAAGTCAACTGCATCCTGTTTTCCAGGCATGGGATTGAGAGAAAATTCAGACCTGGTGTCTGTCTTCAAGAAATTCACCTTCTCATAGGAGCAACTGATTAAGTCCACAATGATTGCAAACATTGTGAGCACTGTTTTAATGAAACTGCTGATTTTAAGGAGGTTGGAGGAGCACTTCACCCTGCCTGGGGGTGGACATGTAAGGGACCCTTCCTTCCTGAGGTGGGATCAGGCCGGGTGCTGAAGTAATTAGTCTGGGAAAGCAGGGGGCTGAGGGCCTTCTAAGAGGCTTTCAGCCAAACCTTGGATGCACAGGAGAAATACCCAGAGAGGCTTTTAAGAAATACAGATGTCTGCGCTTACACTGACCAGCTGAATCAGAATCTCTGGGAGTATGACCTAGAGATCAGTATTTTTAAAAACCTCTCCAAGTGATCCTACTACGCATTTAGGGTAAAGAGAACTATTGCCCTAAATGATTGTTAAAATAGGTTATTAGATATAACAATCACATAATTCACCTGGGCGATGGTCACAATATGGTCTAAATTCCCCTGATGAATGAAATCATCTGGGCCTTTTGGAGAAGGAAAAATCAACATCTGAGGACCCCTCCCCTGCAGATTCTGTTCCAGTAGGTCAGGTAAATTTGGGATACGAGATAAATGGTTCTCAGGGTGTTATCCAGGGTCGCATTAGCATAGCCTGAGAACTCCTTAAAAAATGCAAATTCTCAGGCCCTACCCAGACCCGCTGAATCAGGAATTCTGGAGTGTAAGTCAGCAAGCTGTGTTTTTAAAAGTCTCATTTGATTCTGATATACACTCCAAATTTCAGAACCACCCCCAAATTGAAAACCAATTAGTAAGCTGTGTCAGATCAACATCATGCGATGATGTTTGCTGCTACAGACCTATTTTAAATCCAAGGCCTTTGGTCAGAGGCAGGGTCGGTGTCCCTTATTACCGTTCTAAAGAACTGGCTCAGTGGTCAAGTATCTGCCTGCAGTGCAGGAGACACAGGGGACTTCGGCTCGATCCCTGGGTTGGGAAGATCCCCTGGAGAAGGAAATGACAATCCACTCCAGTATTCTTGTCTGGAGAATCCCATGCACAGCAAGCTTGGTGGGCTACAGTCCATGCGGTTGCAGAGATTTGGATACAACTTAAGCTACATAGCACACAAAAGAACTGAATTGTACACTTCAGCGAGTGGTGGCCAGAATCAGCACATTACTCATATAAATATCATTAAAAACACTCTTTCCATTATAGGCTAAGCTATTAGTGTGACTGCCATTAGGAAAAAAGGGAGAGAGATCAATCATCTTTGCAGAAAGTCGCATGGCAGCACGTTCAAGGAACTTTAAGACAGTGGGAGAGGTTGTGGATAGGGTTGTGGGGTAGACAAGAATCAACAGATTTGATTCCTGTTTTCAAACTGAGGGTGAAAAATGGGTTCCCAGAATACCCATTTTCAGGCTTTGCACAGAAGCCTTGTGTTGTTCCAGGAATTTTTAAAGTACCCAGTGGGAACATCTTGGCATAGCATTTGCTGTGATCCATCTGGCTACCTCAGGTGAAGCCATGTGCTCACTCCAAGTCACTGGCAGGCAACAGGAATTCAGGTTCAAGTCCAAGGCCAGTGCACTTTGCAGCCATTTCCTGTGACTCCTTCTCTCACTTCAATTTTTCTTCCCTTTAAATCTTCTTATATGCCATGGTATGGCATTTCAATTCCCACCCAACGGAGCCTATGAAACCAGCTCAAGGACTTTTGCTCCAGCAAATGCCAAGATGAACACTGTTGCACTTTTAGGCACGCTGTCTGGTTTTAATTTCATTCACAGAAAGTCATCATCCATCCTGCTCTCCAGAGGCCAACTGGTCAACACCCTGAGGAGCCATGTTACAGGTGAAAGTTCAGATTCCTGAGTTTGTCTTTCAAGACCCTTCTGATGGGAACTAACCCGTTTCACCAGTCTCATCTTCATGATTTCCCCTCATTACACTAAATGACTGGCCATTACCGGAACACTGCAAGTTCTCTCATTCTATTAGGATATGAGTTTCATGGGAACTAGTACTTAGTTTTACTTGCTGTTTTGGATCACTGCATTGATTAAATATGTAATTCCCTGTGCCCTTCCCCATTCTATTCTGTCCCTGGAATGTAAGCCTGCTCACATCCCCCATGGAAAATGCCTTCTTGGCCATTAGGTCAAATTTCTAGCCCACCCCACCACCACTACCAGCGTAAGCGGAGGGCGCTCTTTATTCAAGCTGTGTTATAAGTGTTCCTGAATTTTTCTTATAAAAGTAATTTACAGTGATGACCTAGAGTGGAGGGATGGGGTTGTACTGGGAGGGAGCTGAAAGTGGGGGAGTCCCTGTATACGTATAGATGATTCATTTCAGTCTACAGCAGCAACTAACACAACATTGTAAAGCAGTTATACTCCAACTTTAAAAATGTTTTTTTAATTAAGTTACAGTAAAACTTCACTAATTAAGACTCATGAGAAAGTGATTGTTCGATTAATGCAAATAGGAATTATAGAATAGTCCTAAAATCCATACAAGTTAGAGAGATAAGGCATTTTTGAAATCATAATATTGATTAGAAAAAAAGATTTACAATTAGCCTACTAAAGCTTCCTCAAAAACAACAACAACAAAAAAAACCACACACACAAAAGCCTAGGCCCTTTTGTTACAAAGCTTGCCTACATCAATAGCCCCGAATGTGTTTCAGTTCAGTTGCTCAGTCGTGTCCGACTATTTGCGACCCCATGAACTGCAGCACGCCAGGCCTCCCTGTCCGTCACCAACTCCCAGAGTCCCCCAAACCCATGTCCATTGAGTTGGTGATGCCATCCAACCGTCTCATCCTCTGTCGTCCCCTTTTCCTCCTGCCCTCACTCTTTCCCAGCATCAGGTTCTTTTCACATGAGTCAGCTCTTCACATCAGGTGGCCAAAGTATTGGAGTTTCAGCTTCAGCATCAGTCCCTCCAATGAACACCCAGGACTGACCTCATTTAGGGATGGACTGATTGGATCTCCTTGCAGTCCAAGGGACTCTCAAGAGACTTCTCCAACACCACAGTTCAAAAGCATCGATTCTTTGGCGCTCAGCTTTCTTCACAGTCCAACTCTCACATCCATACATGACCACTGGAAAAACCATAGCCTTGACTAGATGGACCTTTGTTGGCAAAGTAATGTCTCTCACGTTTTCTAAATGTGTTTGGAAGCAGTTTATTTTCTCAATGTAGGCACACAACCTTCTTATACTTTTTTATAATTGTGTTTTTCTGAGGAAATACTTTGTTTCACTGATAGTATTAATGAAAGATAAATTTGAGCTTGTATGCTTTGTGAAGGGTTGGTGGTGGTGGTTAATCACTAAGTTATAACTGATGCCATAGACTATAGCCCACCAGGCTCCTCTGTCCATGGGATTTCCCAGGCAAGAATACTGGAGTGGGTTGCCTTTTCTTTCTCCAGGGTATCTTCTCAACCCAGGGATGGAACCCAGGTCTCCTGCGTTGCAGGTGGATTCTTTACCTACTGAGCCACCAGGGAAGGATTATTGATTCCAAATACCAATTGAGGTTTTGCTATCTTGATATCACACAACAACAAACACTAGACATATGACAGAGGAAATGAAATAGACATTTCTGGAAACAGTGACAGATTTTATTTTCTTGGGCTCCAAAATCACTGCAGATGGTGACTGCAGCCATGAAACTAAAAGACACTTGCTCCTTGGAAGAAAAGTTATGACCAACTTAGACAGCATATTAAAAAGCAAACACATTACTTTGCCAACAAAGGTCCATCTAGTCAAGGTTATGGTTTTTCCAGTAGTCATGTATGGATGTGAGAGTTGGACTACAAAGAAAGCTGAGTATCAAAGAATTGATGCTTTTGAATTGTGGTCTTGGAGAGAAGACTCTCGAGAGTCCCTTGGGCTGCAAGGAGATCCAACAAGTCCATCCTAAAGGAGATCAGACCCGGGTGTTCATTGGAAAGACTGATGTTGAAGCTGAAACTCCAAAACTTTGGTAACTTGATGCTAAGAACTTACTCATATGAAAAGACCCTAATGATGGGAAAGAGTGAAGGCAGGAGGAGAAGGGGATGATAGAGGATGAGACTGTTGGATGGCATCACTGACTCAATGGACATGGGTTTGAATAGACTCCAGGAGTTGGTGATAGACAGGGAGGCCTGGCGCGCTGCAGTCCATGAGGTTGCGGAGAGTTGGCTATAACTAAGTGACTGAACTGAACTGAATGTTCATGGGCTCATAATGCTTTCTTTTTTTTTTAGAAAGTAGTTTTTACAAAATTCTGCTTCTTGAAACCCCTCAGGACCTGCTAGGGGTAGGAATGGGAATGAGAGAAGCTGGCCAATTTCTGACCCCTTCCTTCAACCTTCACATCCAAGAAGCCCAGGTTCATGTTGCTTTACAGACAAATTGGGTTCTGTGTGAGACAAATTTGAACCAATTATTCTATAACAGAAAAAAAAAGTTTGAAAGTCACTGTTTTACAACAGTGACAGACATGTAGAGGACACGCAGACAGGAAAGTAAAAATATTAAACTGACACTTAAATAGACCCTGAAAGATTTACATCTCCCACAGGCCAAGGTTAAATGTATTTTATTGGTGTGGAGCAATGTAGCTGTCTAAATTGGTAGAGAGCTGTGGGAAGAGAGCTGTCATCTCCCCACGGATCTAGCAGAGAAGGCCCCCAGAGGAAAGAAGACCAAAGGCTGGAGGATGAAAGCAAGTGAGCTTAGTGGGGGGCGGGGGGGGGGGCAGAAGAGGACTGCAGGATAGTCTAAGTCCAGGTGAAAACTGCAAATGGACTCCATCACGATGAAAAAGTGAATTCTTGCTGTTAAATCCATTCATGGTCATAAAAATGTCATCGTTTCCTCATTAGACAGGATTTTGCTTTCCTCTCTTTGGTTTCGAATGTCAGTTATTTCACAGTCCTATTAATGCCTTCCCCCCCTCCCCACCCCCAGGAAAACATTTTATTTATTTATTGAAGTATAGTTTTAGGTGTACAATACACTTGTATTGTATTGGTTCCCCTTATAAAGGTTTAAAGTTATTGTAAAATACTGGCTATATTCCCCACATTTTACAGTATATCCTCTTAGTTTATTTTACGCCTAATCATTTGTACCTCTTCCTCCCCTGTTGCTATACTACTCTTCCCTTCTGTCTCTTCCCTGGTAACCACTAGTTTGTTCTCTGTATTTGTGAGTCTGCTTCTTTTTTTTACTATATTCACTAATTCTTACAGTGTTCCTTGTATGTGGTGTATGTGATATCATACAGTATTTTTCTTTCTCCATCTGACTTATCTCACTTAGTATAATGCCTTCCAAGTCCATCCATGTTGCTGCAAATGGCAAAATTTCATTCTTTTTATGGATAAATAGTATTCCATGGTCTATGTGTGTGTGTGTGTGTGTGTGTGTATATACACCACATATATATACCATATACATATACCACACCACATCTTCTTTATCTGTTCATCTGTTGATGGACACTTAGGTTGCTTCCTCATCTTGGCTATTGTAAATAATGCTGCTATGAATATTAGGGTGCATGTATCTTTTCAAATTAGTGTTTTTGTTTTATTCAGATACATACCCAAGAGCGAAATTGCTGGGTCATATGGTAGTTCTAAATATTTTCAGCTTTTTGAGAACCCCTCACTCTGTTTTCCACAGTGGCTTCACCAGTTTATATTCCCACCAACAGTGTAGGAGGGTTCCCTTTTCTCACATCCTCGCTGACATTTGTCACCTGTGTTCTTTTTGATGGGAGCCATTCTGAGAGGTGTGAGGTGATATACCTCGTTGTGGTTTTCATATGCATTTCTCTGATGATTAACAACATTGAGAATATTTTCATGTGCCTGATGGCCATCTGCATTTTCTCCTTGGAAAAAAATGTCTATCAGTTCTTCTGTCCTTTTTAAATTGGGTTTTTTTTTTTTTTGATGTTGAGTTGTATGAGCTATTTATATATGTTGGGGGTTTGATCTCTGATCAGGGAACTAGATCCCACATGCCACAACTAAAGATCAACTAAAGATCCTGCATACTGCAATGAAGAACTGGCACAGCCAAATAAATAAATAAATTAAAAAAAAATTTATGTTGATAATTTTTAAAAGTGCTGATTGACTCCCTAGACAATGCTAGACCCTTCCCATACTCTATCTTTTTTAATTGTTTGGATAAATTTGATGAAAAGAAAAAAAGTATGAGTTTCTATGACTCCTTCCTTATATATTAAATCACCCTTGTGAATTGAATATTCTCTCATGGGAATGAAGTTCAGATCATTTCATGCCCAAGATATTTCATTAACTCAGATCCTTTTTCTGAGTTACACACATTCATTCCAAAAGTGGGAACCAAGATACAAATATCTTTGGCTATCTGTTAACAATAAAAATTAAATAGCCTTTTGCAAAGACTACTCTCTTATTATAAGTATTACAAGTATAGCATTTAAAAGGTGCCTAAAACTCTAAGCCTTCATTAATTATTAGTTAGAAATTTGATACTTAGGCATAAAAGAAAATATAAGTAAGTAGTTATTAGACTGTTATATATGCAATTAACTCTCAGGAGCCTCAAGCAAGGAAAACATTTAAATCATAATAAAATCAACCAGTAAATATTGATAGAGTACCAGCTATTTATCTATTTAGATAAACTGTTTACATACATATATTCTTTCTGTTTAGTACAAGAACACTAGGAGTCTAAACCCTCAATATTTTACAGTTTTATTATAGTCAAGACCTAAACATATGGAAAAAAGGGAGAAATAAATAGAAAAAGCAAGAGAATTCCAGAAAAATATCTACTTCTGCTTCATTGACTACGCTAAAGTCTTTGACTATGTGGATCACAACAAACTGTGGAAAATTCTTAAAGAGATGGCAATATAGACCACCTTACGTTTCCAGAGAAACCTGTATGCAGGTCAAGAAGCAACAGTTAGAACTAGACATGGAATAACAAGACTGGTTCAAATTTTGGAAAGGAGTATGTCAAAGCTGTTTATTGTCACCCTGCTTTTTTAACTAATATGCAGAGTACATTATACAAAATGCTGGGCTGGCTGAAGCTCAAGCTGGAATCAAGATTGCTGGGAGAAAAATTAACAACCTCAGATATGCAGATGACACCACCCTAATGGCAGAAAGCAAAGAGGAGCTAAAGAACCTCTTGATGAAGCTGAAAGAGGAAAGTGAAAAAGATGACTTAAAACTCAACATTCAAAAAAACTAAAATCATTGCATCAGGTCCTATCACTTCATGGCAAATACATGGGAAAAAATGGAAACAGTGAGAGACTTTATTTTTGTGGGCTCCAAAATCACTGCAGATGGTGACTGCAGCCATGAAATTAAAAGATGCTTGCTCCTTGAAAGAAAAGCTATGACAAACATAGTGTTTTAAAAAGCAGAGACATTACTTTGCCAACCAAGATCCATATTGTCAAAGCTATGGTTTTTCCAGTAGTCATGTGTGGATGTGAGAGCTGGACCATAAAGAAGGCTGAGCACTAAAAAAGTGATGCTCTTGAACTGTGGTGTTGGAGAAGAGTCTTGAGATTCCCTGGGGCTAGGAGGAGATCAAACTAGTCAATCCTAAAGGAAATCAACCTTGACTACTCTTTGGAAGGACTGATGCTGAAGCTGAAACTCCAATACTTTGGCTACCTGATGTGAAGAGTTGACACATTAGAAAAGACCCTGAGGCTGGAAAGACTGAATGCAGGAGGAGAAGGGGACAACAGAGGGTAAAATGGTTGGATGGTATCACCAACTCAATGGACAAGAGTTTGCACAAACTCTGGGAGTTGGTGAAGAACAGGGAAGCCTGGTGTGCTGCAGTCCATGTCGCAAAGAGTCAGACATGACTGAGTGACTGAACAACAAAGTAGTATGGCTCTCAAATTTTTTTGTCCCAACACGATAAAATATATATATATAAAATATATATAAATATTTTAATTATAATAATTAATAAATAATAAATAATATATTTTATATAAATATTTATAAATATATAAAATATATATTATATATATATATATAATACTTTCATCAGTAATAATAGCAATGCCCCAAGGCAACAGGGCCTTGATGAGGTAGAGAGTATTATCTTGGAAAACTGTTACTATCAGTAACTCATTTGTGTGGTGTTATAATAGTCCTCACCAGCAGGCTGAGCTTTCTCTTGATGTTGGGGTTCAGTCCCTAAGTCGTGTTGGACTCTTTGAGACCCCATGGACGGCAGCACGCCAGGCTTCTCTGTTCTCCATGATCTCCTGGAGTTTGCTCAAACTCACGTGCCTGTGCCCAAACTCTGTCCTCTCCTCCGGCCTGGAGAGTTTCTGGAGTGGCTCAGGTACAGCAGAAACTCAGAAAAGGTGGAGGTCACTGAATATCAGAGCTTTGGACGAGCTTCAGTGAAATGGAACTTCCACTGAATTTTAAAAGACGGTACAGCCTTGGGACTTTCTTGGTGGTTCAGTGGTTAAGAATCCACCTTCCAGGGTAGGGGACATGGTTTCGATCCCCGGTTGGGAAACTAAGACCACACATGCTGCGGGGCAACTAAGCCTGCATGCGGAGACTACCAAGCCCACGTGTTCTAGAGCCCATGTGCCCCAACAAAGATCCTGCATGCTACAACTAAGATGAGATGCAGCCAAATAAATAAACAAAATTTTTTTAAAGAAGATGGTATAGCCTTAACTCTTTGCAAATGAGTACAATCTTCCATTCTTTTCCTGTGGAATATAACTTAAGGCCTCTACGATCATATCATGTGTCTGAAGTTTAGAGGGCCTGCCATTAGCACAGAATGAGAAACTTTTTTCACATATTTGGAATATGTGAAACAGTTAAATTTAAATAATTTTTATATTTATCAAAATAATGTATGCACACCATCAAAAAAGACAAAAAGTGCTCAAAGATTTGTAACCAAATCTGGAGACTCTAACACAGTTTCCTTTGTCCTCCAATTTCCCTAAATAACATAATCACTTTTTGTGTGATTTCTTCTGCTTTTTGTCCTATTTTTCTAAATATGTTTTGTAATATCTCGATTCACCAAATTAAAATAACATATATTTGCTTCTGAGAATATTCCATGAGGATTTTAGTTCTTTTATATTTCTTTCTAATTATTCTAGTCAACTGCATTTTATCAATTCTAAGTTGCATTATTTTCATACATTTTAATATCTCTGAAATTGATAGGCACTTTGTCATGAATTTGGGTCGTATACTCTGCTTTCTTTCTTATGGGTATCTAAGATAATGGTGCATGTTATAATTGAAGGTAACTCGGACTGATAAAACAATTTTGTATTATATCCATATTCCTACCTCATTATGATGACTACAAAATTAGTACATACTGTGGAGCTAAGTAATAACTTGATTATATTTTTCTTCTACAAGTTTTCACTTACAATGACATAGCTGTCTAATTTTTTGTTATTAAAATTCTTTTTAACCTATTGCTGATTTACCCCAAATATCTGTAAAAGGTCTATCAATATAATTTTATACATGGCCCCATAGTATTAAGGAATCTTTAGTTTAATAATTTTGTAAACTTCCCTCTGAAACCCAGCATGCTTCTGCTCTCTTTTGGGCTGGGTACTTCAGGCTCGCTATTCAGCTGTCACCCCAGGATTTAGTTCTCTGTCTTCACCTTAAAAGTTTCCTTTGCCTTTCTCCTTTATTAGGTCATCTGGTCACTGGATCTCATCTCTGGTTTTGTGGTTACCACCCACTAAGAATTTCCTTAGAAATCATTTTCATCTAGAATTTTGAAAGCATTGTCCTACTATCTTCTAGTTTTCAATTTTACTGATGAGAAGACATGTTCTCTGGAAATTTTTAGGCTTACCCCAATTTCCTTGGGATTTTGAAATTTCATCAATGTCAAAGTATGCTTTGGTGCAGATTTATTTTTTTCTTTTTCATTTTACAGGTTCCAGACTCGTGTTTCTTTCTGGCTCTTATTCCCCAGATCTATGTTTGCCATTTCCAGTGAGTTACCTGTGACCCTTGAAAATTTTCACACCCACTCTCTGCTTCATCACTCAGGTTTTTCATCTTCAGCTTTTAGCCAATTCGGATGCAAGCTAAGAATTCCATGTTTGAAAATAGCAAGTGTGTATCCTGGTCCCATGATTGTTTTCCTCAGAGAGAACATGGCAGGACTCAGAAATAAGTCAGTTTCTTGAGCTGTGTCTCTGAGGTTCCTCTTATGTATGGCATTCAGAACACCTAATTCTAAGCAGTATGAGAGACTATTAATAGCTTTATCTACTCTGCAACATTAACTGCCATTTCAACAGATGATAGTAGTAGTTGTTCTATGGCATTTCTTTAAAACCTAACTTGAGACATATCAGACTATTTCTACCAGGTCATTTTCTCAACCAATGGAGAAGATATAGATGGACAGCGAGGAGGAAAAAGTTCAGACGTATACAGCAAAAACTACATGAAAAGGCAGAACAGTGTGGCAGCTCAGAGGCTAGGCACTATCATCAAACTTCCTAGGTTTGAACGACCTCCTAGCTGCAAGATATTGAGAAACTTACCTAGCTCCTCTCAGCCTCAGTTTCCTCACCTACCAAATGACAATAAAAATAATAATGCTTATACCATGCAGTTACTATGAGGACTAAATGAAGTAAGGATACATGCTGCCTGGCAGAAATGCCAGCTACTATTATTCTTGGCTGGCACTAGTTCTGTGACTGAGCAAAGTGCTTACCCCAAGTCTTGTTTTTTTTTTTTTTTCATTTGAAAAATGAGAATACTTGAGTGCTTGCTTCACAGGGTGATTTTGAAGAACAAATGGTTAAATGATCATACAGTTCAGCTCAGCACCAGTATACTAAGTACTTAATAAGAGTTAGTTACCCACACACCCCCAACCCCCCACCCAACCCACCTACACATAAACACACACACACTGGAGATGATATCTCTGAATCAAAATTCAGTGCCTTGTGGCCCATGGTTACTGCTACTGGATTCAGAGTAACTTTCCCCACCTTTTATTGTGGATATGACCTTTTTTTGTCACCTGATTTTGTTTTCTGGCAGCTCTTTCAATTATAAAACAGGAATCTGTTTTCTACGACTCATGGGATGTATTTCTTTGTTTTTACACCATTTTTTGGCCTTTTGGGGATTTGGTCTCTACTTTCTTTTATATAAGTACCTGCTCTTCTCCATGCCTTTAATTCTAGCCTCCCTGGAGTTTCCTTTTTCTCCTAATCACTGCCCTCATCCCACTTGTTTAAGCCGCTTTCTTTCCTCTCCTGGGACTATATCCTAGCACAGAGAACCTACGTCTGGTTGTGGCCGACTCCAATTGAGAAACGATGGGTTAGCAGAATGGAGACTAATTCAAACCTGCAGGTCTCTTTTTATGATGCTACTTTATCATTCCACGTTAAAGAAAAAGGTAAAAGAGGAAGTGGAACTAAATGATAAATGCTGCCAATAAAACAATAGCATCAAGTCCCCTGCTCCAAAACGATACCAAATGACCCCCAAAAGACTTTTACCGAGGTTCAAAGAGTTCCCATTTCTGAAATACTAGGTACAATATTTTTTAACAGAGTAAATAGAGCCCAAGAGATAGTAAGTCTTTTAAACACTTCTCTCCCTTCCCCTTCAGTTAAGAGGAGCCAACTTAATATATTTTTCTTCCAATTGAGCCCAGGGGACCCTATTCACTACTGGGGGACTATAAAAGATATTTGGGAGTCTAACCAACAGCAGAAGACAGATGGCAGGCTCTGTGGCAATCACAAGTTCATCTGAGGGGTGCTTATTAAGCCCATGCCCTCTTCCAGAGCCTTCTGACACACATCCCTTTTGAATTTGACCCCTTTCATTTTCGTGTGGCAACTTGTAGCTCATGATGCCTTGGGGCTAGTTATAATAAGTTCATGTCTGAGATTACACATCTGATATTTATAAAAACACAAATACTCCAGAACTTTCTCCAGGCAGGAAATGACAAATCTTTGGTAAGCTATTTTCAGGACTTAAAAAAAAGAAAGAAAGAAAAAAAGAAGTTGGTGATGAACTAACCACTGAAAGTACGATGTTGCCTTACTGCATATTGAAACCAGTCCCTTCTAACAAAAATGCCAAAAGCCATTATCTATACAATTTAATACTGTGCAGTAAGTCCTTGGCAATCCCCAGTAATCTGAAGCATTACATAGTATTGCACCGGACGGGACATGAGATAATATGGACTGACTTAATTAGACTTGGGGATGCCGGCCTATCGTGACTCTGTAAGTCCAACTTTGTTATTTCTCAATGAATTCCAGTTGGAAAATATGATCTCAGGTGATAACATTTCCTTAACTTTTATGTATCTCCTTTTATTACATCAGAGGATCATGGTGGTGGTGGAGGTGGTGGCCAGGGGCAGCTGTGGTATGTTTTCTTTTAAAAAGTACTCAACTTTAGCGTTTGCCAGAAAGAATTATTGAAGCCTTCAAGATACAAAGTCCCTCAAAGCAATGCTGTCTTTTTAGTATTCAAAGCACAGATTCTTAATCATGTTTACCTCTGGTATTAATGGGAGAAACAAAGAGAGAGCTTCACTGTGATAGCTTGGTACTGGATGACCTTTTGTAAAATGCTCGGTCTTGGCTCTGTGAGGCCAAGCTATTCAAAACCAACTATTTCAGCAAAAGGTTATAAATTGATATAATACATGACTCAGAATCATAAGTCCTTGTGCTATTACTTAAAAAAAATTTAATTCATTTTTTTCTATTTGTATTTTGAAGATTTCAAGCATAGAGAAAAGTTGAAAGAATGATATAGCACATTAAGATTTTGCCATATATACTTTATTTATATGTATATATATTGATATACACTGATATCTATCAAATATGTAAAATACTATTACATATATGACAATTGACAATTATTCTCTAATTTGATACAAATGACAATCATTCTCTAATTTCATCTACTATAGCTTGTACTAAATTTTTCTTAATTATCATCAAAATATTTGTTGGTTTGTTTTTATCTAGTTTGTTTATTTGAATCAGAATCCAATCAAAGTTTACATTTTGCATTTGGTTGTTATGTCCCTATAGTTTCTTTTAATTTACAACAGTCCTCACAAATGTTTTGTTTATTTGTTTGGTTTATAAAGATCTTGACTTTCTCAAGGGTCCAAACTAGCTGTCTTGGAAGGTTTTGTATTTTCAATTTGTCCAATTGCTTCCTTGAAATAAACATAATTTTGCTTATTTTTCTAGTTCCTGAATTTTCTATCAACTAGAAGTTAGTTCTAAAGGCTTTTTTAGATGAATAACATATTTTGGCTGGCATACTTCAATGATTATGCATTTAACTTTATCAGGAGACACATAATGCCAGGTTGGCCCACTGTTAGTGATGCTAAGTTTAATTGTTTAATTAAGGTGATAATGAACTGATTTCTGCATGATAAGTGCATTTCTCCTTTTTGTTATTACATTTTTAAAAATCTGTGCCTATTTTGATGTTACTTAATATATTGTGTATAAATCATTACCATTTCATCTTGAAGAATTTTTAACCTCAGACCCATGGATAAGCTTGGAGGATATACATGAACTCTTTGAAATTGCTTGTAAAATGTTATGTACATGCTTATGCCTAGGGGTGATGAAACCCATGCAAATTTCAAAGGGGATAAAGACACAAAGGTGACAGGAACAGTGTTAGCACATCAAAGTCTTCCTCCTTGCATTATATTGTAATACCGTCCATTTTGGGAGAAGGAAATGGCAACCCACTCCAGTAGTCTTGCCTGGAGAATTCCATAGACAGAGGAGCCTGGCAGGCTACAGTCCATGGGGTTGCAAAGAACTGGATATGACTGAGGAACTGAGCACACACACCATCATTTTTTCTTCTTCTTCCTCGGGAAAGTTGGTGCTTCCTACACTGGAACCTCTCAATAAAGCTGATGATTTACTGACGTGTGGCCTCACTGCTATAATTAATGGACTCATCACTTTGGGACCATAAAGCTGTGTGACCCATTCCCATTATGACTTTGATATAGACTGGTACTTTATAAAGACATTTTAAAAGCTTTATTGAAACAGAAATATGACACGCAGGTGTAGCAAGGGGAAATAGGAAGAGGAAGTTCATGAGAGGAGGGGAGATGAGAGAGGGAGAGAGACAGATACTGTGATCTAAGCTGATCTCAGCAGTGATAAAAGAAAGGGAGAAGCAGAGAATGCTGAAGAAGGGGAAAGGAGGAGGGAAGAGACAGGAAGGGAAGAGAAGGGCACAGAAATCTATCAAATACGAAAAACTGAGAAGCAGCATAGGCCTTCCTCCTCCTCTTACAACCCATGAGGATTCCCTTAAAACACTTGATTAGTCAACCTCCTCCTATCATTGGTCTTCCATTGGGTCTTATTTATCACTGACTTCATAGTGCAAAGTTCTGCTCCTGGGAAGGGGGTGCAGGGCTCAGTTCAGCTCCCTCTCTGGATCCCACAGAATGTTCCTTGGAGGTTTCCCTAGAAAGGCTTCAAGTATTACCACAGGCTCCATCCTGGGCAAACAGTTCATTGGCTCATGGCTTGGCCCCCAGAACCTGGCAGGATCTTGGCTCCCTTCACCCCACTGATTGGGCACTATTGCACCATTATTGTTATTTTTAGCCTATCAAGCAAAAGGCCCCAATAAGTAGATTCAGAGAAAACAATTCAAGGAAGAACTTCCCTTTCCTTCTGTTTCCAATATTAGAGGAAACCTGAAGAATCCAGGTTTATAAACATACTCCTGCTAAGTATCCCCCTCCACTAATAAAGCAGAGTCTTTTTGAACTTTTAAGAAAAACCACTCCACATCAACCTGGGATTCAGATGATTTTTGGCGTGAAATTTCAGGTTGGCAATTACAGGTATTCCATTCATATTGGTTCATTTACCCCCAATAATGCCTCTGTGTTTTATAATGAAAACCTCAGCACAGGACCTCTCTCCGTAAGCCCATGCAGCTGGACGACAACTTAAATTCATGGTTCTGAGTCTGGTAACTGATTTTTCCTATTAGCTTTAAGGAAATATTTTCCCCGTTATTTCAAGTTTAGTACAGTTTAATATGGCTATTACAATATATCACCTCCGCCTCCACTCTGCCCCCAACCCATTTTTGACTGGTTAGAAACACCATATCCCTTATTTAGTATTTGCAAATCCTTTGATTGTAGAATTTGTATAAGTAACTCATGCAGTGTCTAAAACGGAGACCCGCTCCTTGGGCAGAAGGTAATACATCCCAACAATAACTAGTTAAGCAGAAGTTTATCCTCCTTCCTTTATGGGCCAGGGTCCATATTACAGACCTGCAGAGGGGAGGAATGTCCAAAGACCATATGAGGTTCTCAGAATCTGATCTTCCCCACGATTGTTCATTTGCTCACTCTGGCAGAGCCTGAGACAAACCATGAGGACAGCAGAGTTCATCTTCTTAGCCACAGAGCTCTTTAAGTGTGACTTGTAGTGTTTGCCTCTGAGGCATGAATCTGGGTTCCCCTTGTCAACAGGAGCCACACTGCCCTGGGCTGGTCCAGGCAACTTCCTATTTAAGTGGATGACTGTCTGTCTGATCAGTTAACCTGGTTTTATAAGTTAACAAGTCTATAGTTAAATACACATGACTCCACTGCTGGTGGAGGACACTAGAGGTTTTTTAGACCAGGAGATTATAAACTAAAACCTGTGGACCAGGCCCAGTTTATAGCTTGTTTTGTTTTTTTAAATAAAGTTTTATTGGGACACCTGTTTATTTACAAACTACGACTGCTTATATACCACAATGTGATGAGTAGTTATGTTGGAAATTGTATCACATGGCCTATAAAGCCTGAAATATCTACTTTCTGGCCTGTTACAGGAAAAAAAAAAAAAAACAAACTTGCTGATCAACCCTGATTTATATAACAGCTACTCCTTTCTTCCTTTTTGATGTACAGAACCAAACCATCTGGCATTTTGTCACTTCAATTGATTCCATTCTCACTGGTATATCCCCCTTATGAACATATCTATGTACCACTCGCCATATCCCAACTTAAAGGAGTGATTACAACAGAGGAAACTATTGGCACCTTCTAAGGTTGGTGTGAAAACATAATAACCTGGTCATGCATACCTGTGAACCTCTTCACTGAGAGCGTTATCCGGCTCCAGTTTCTTAATGCCATTTGTATCCACACAGACTAAGAGCCTAGCGGACAGGTATTTCCTGTTTTCATCTCTTTGCAGAATGGTGAAGTGGGAGACATTGACTTTTGGGTCAGAAAGACCTGGATTGCATTTCAGGGTTAATAAGTTTTTGACCGTGTGACTTTTGGCTAGTTATTAACCTCCCTAGGGCACAGTTTGTTCATCTCTAAAGAAAGTGCTTGGTGCATAACTGTATCATGTTTGAGGAAGTATATGAAGGAAGAAGGTAGCATCTTTTTACAAAGTTTCTGAGAGATAAAAATAAAAAAGTTAGGAGGGAATGTCTGGGACTGGATACTCCCTCAATATATATGTTTTCTATTCTTCTCAGCTAATTATATTCTACTCCTGATACTTCCAAATCCTCAATAATGACTGGCCTTGAATCCCTAAGACTGAGAACATGCCTGCTACCCTGGTCTCTTATTGACTGCTTTGCTTACCATTTGATCCTATTGCTCTGCACTCTATTTCTTTCAGGCAACTCTAGCAACCAAGATGTCAAGCTGGACCAGCTCTGCTGATTACTTGGAGTTCATGTGCTCTAGCCCTGTCTAGGATCTGAACTTCATTTGAAATTTCTTATTAATTTGGCTCTGATGGCTCACTGGGTAAAGAAGCTGCCTGCAATTCAGGAGACACAGGACACACAGTTTCAACCCCTGGGTTGGGAAGAGCTCCTGGAGGGGGACATGGTAACCCACTCTAATCTTCTTGCCTGAAAAATCCCATGGACAGAGGAACGTGGCGGACTATAGTCCACAGGGTCAAAAAGAGTCGGACATGACTGAACAACTGAGCACACACTCATTAATGGCTCTTCAGGAGTTATCTGAAGCTTCCTCTAGGGACTAATCATCTAAATCCAGATCTTTCTTGGGATTGATATCCCATTTATCAAATGACTAGTTCCTGACTTGGGTAATGTTCCAGTGTGCCCAATGCTGGCCTGACCCAGACTGGTCCAAGCCCTGCTTCTGAGTCTCAGTCGTATCATTCTCTTCCACTTGTTCCAGTTTCTCTGGGCCCACAGTCTACCTCACACAGTTCTCATTATCTTATGTATATGATTATTGAAATATGAATGTGAGATTTTGTATGATCAACACTTATAGGCTGTAAAGAGTAAAGGTACATCCTTGTATTAAGGGGAAAAGTCTCAGCTAAACGGCAAAGTCATTTGTAGTATCTACAGGTACGTGTTTTGGATAATGGAAGAGAATTTAAAGAGATTACCTTGGAGATGGAAGTGTCTGTGTGTCAGAGGATGGGGAAGGTTGTCTTTTGATTTTGAGCCTAATAGTGGCAAGAATCCAGCAGATAGCTTATCAACTGCAGGTATAAAGACAGGAAACATGGAGTCCACAAATGGTGCTGGTTCAAGCTCATTGGGGCTGGAGTAGATATTTTAAGATAGTGGGTTGGGAAAGACAGTCCCTAGGATCATATTGGCTGCTATACCTTCACCTAGAACAATGGCTGACATAGGTGCTCAGTAAATATTTGTTGAACAAATAAGTGAATGATAGCATAAGAGCCTCTAGCTTTTATGCTGTCTTCTGCCACTCAAGGAACCATTTGATACTTAAGGGTCTCAACTTGTTCAGGTATAAATATGAATAAGTTTTAATTTTTGAATAGCTACTCTCAATGCGTAGACATAGAGCTTCACTCTGGTTATTAGAATTTAATCTGTTTCATTTTAGAGCTTTAATCTCAAATTTAATTCTAAGTTCTGTTCTTATCCTCTTGCTCACTTCCTCTACCACCCTGGCTAGATGACCTGGGGTAAAATTTGATCTCTCATCCAATTCACAAGTCAGCTTTCAACCTTATACTCTTACAGCCCTAGGATGGAGTAGGATAAAGGGAAAATACTGTCTGTGATAACTTGGTTGTTGTCATTTCTGGGTCTAACATTGAATGGCATGGGACCTAAGTGTGTAGCTGATTTCTGAATCCTAATTCTTTTGTAGAGTACATGTGTTAGTTTTGGGGCAGATCCTACTGTGGCCTTTTACTCCATAGTCCCTATATGAGAGATTCATCTTAGGCTTGACCTCTGCCTTACCCTATCTCAAGCCTCTACCCTGCTAGTAGCTTGAGAAGAGGGATGACAGGGGAAAAGATTCTTACCAGATGGCTCAACCCCAGCCATCTTCTTTGGTGTCCATGTGATCAATGGTGAACTTGGCCTCCTCACATCAAGTTGTGGGAATGCAGGACTCCTCTTGGCTGTTGTTTAGCACAGTTTTGCCATCTTGCTCTTGCTAGGTTCTCCACCCTGCTGCAGCACCTGGCAAACCCTGTTCTATAGCAGAGCTACTTTCGAGAAAGAGAGCAACTCTAGTCCCCAATGCAATAGGGAAATCAACAGTGGTTCCATTTAAATGTATTAGTTAATAAGATCTAACAACCACAGGGTTCATCACAGAACTAGTAATGCCATCATTTTTCTTTATACTTAAAATTATGTTTATTATAAAAAATAAAATGAGAGACAAAGAATAGCAAAAATTACCTATAAACTCAGTATGTAGGGTAAACTTTGATATATGTACTTACAGATTTTTTAAATAATATATCTACACTAAATTTAAAAAGCAGGAGAATGGTGGAACTATATTGCTATATTGCTTTGTGCTCTGCTTTCATCATACAGTAATTAAAGTACATCTACTACTCTACACTGTTACTTACGCTGGCAACATGGCATTTCATTTTACAGATACACAGAAAATCTTATTGTAGGACACTTGGGTTCCATCCAATTTTCCACTCTTATAAATACTTCTTTAGTAAGTATGTCTATACTTGTAATTTTGGTACCATTTCCAATTATTCTTCAGGATAATTCTTGGAAGTATAATAGCTAGGTCAAAGGATGTTTACAATTTAAAGTCTGGATCAAGGGGTTTACATCTTTGTAAGGTTATAACCAAGACACTCTTCAGAAAGCTTGTCAAAATTATGTACAACAGTGCCTATTACCTACATCCTCATCCGAGACTATGTATTTTTTTCTTTCTCTGTTTTCATCTAGTGATTATTGAAGAATATCAAGGAAAGGATAAGCTTATTTTACTTCACCTTATAAAGTAGGTGTAAGTCCAGCCTCTGCAAAAGGGTAGCGAAATGAACTTGGGCAATTTCTCTTGGTGGAAAACAAGTATAAAACTGGATAAAATTATTCAATATAGCTGTTTTAGAAGTGGAAATAGCCAAAAATTGGCAACAGTTGGATAAGTATTTATTCATGAAAAACAGCTACTGTATTTGATTAAAAACTGAATTAATAGCCTTCTTACTTGTGAGTGTTCCCATCCCCTTAAAGCTTAGATGGCAAAACTCCACAGCTTTACCAGTTGAAGATGATAGACTTGAGTTAGGTTAGGGGATAGAGCAGCTAGGAATTTAAGGCAGAAGGGATTTTAGAAGTGAGAAAGCTATAGAAGTGTTGTGGTAATAAATTCTCCATGCACTGCTGGATGACTGCTAACCTATACATGCCTGACCAAAATTGAAAGTCTGGGGACACATAAGAACATGCTGTGCCTTTACGTCTTCAAGCCCCACACAGCCTAATATCAACAATGGAAACTGGCTTGACTGTCTGAATATAACCCATGCCTAATTATTGGCTGGATAGCCACTAAATTACACAAGTGCAAGGAAGATGCTTAGGAAGTCATACTAAAAACAAGAAGCAGGAAAAAAGGAAGCTGAGCTGAGATACGAGAGGCTGCTCATTATAAATGTGACAGATTTCTTTCATACATATTTCAGCACAGGAAATTTAATCACCTACAAAGCAAAACAAAACCACAAGTTTCCTCTTAATACACAATGAAAGTCAGAATTGGTACAGCATATTGCCTTCAATGTCCACATTTCAACCAAAAATAACTAGATATTCAAAGAAAACATAAACTCATTGAATAATGTGCTCAATAGAAAATGACATCACCTGGCCTATATGTTAGCAAAAACTTTAAAGTAACTATTATAAATATGTACTAAAACTTAAAATATGTCCAAAGAATTAAGGAAAACATATACTAAGTAAACACAGAGAATGTGTTTACTTTTGATTAAAACCAAAAGATAGAAATGAGAAATAATCTAATAGAAACCATAAACCTGAACCTAAATCAACTTGACAGATTTGAGAAGAAATAAGAATCACTAAGTGCTTTCCTGGTGGCTTAGCCAGTAAAGCATCTGCCTGCAATGTGGGAAACCAGGGTTAATCCCTGGGTTGGGAAGATCCCTTGGAGGAGGGCATGGCAACCCACTGCAGTATACTTGCCCAGAGAATCCCCATGGACCGAGAAGCCTGGTGGGCTACAGTCCATGGGGTTGAAAAGAGTCGGACATGACTGAGCAACTAAGCACAAGAATCATTAAACCTGAAGACAGAGCAATAGGAAGTTTTCAACTTGAAGGACACAGAGAAAAAATGTTAAAGAAAATGAACATAGAACTGAGGTATTCCAACATGCATGCCATTGGAATCTCAAAAAGAGAAGAGATATAAAAAGAGGAAGAAAAATATTTAAAGAAATAATATCTAAAACCTACTAAATTTGTTGTATTAACTACTGTGAACTAAATCAACTAATTAAATTAATCAATATTAACTGGTTAAGTTAATTAATGTTAATGAAGATGCTTAAAGCTCAACATTCAGAAAACTAAGATCATGGCATCTGGTCCCATCACTTCATGGCAAACAGATGGGGAAACAGTGGAAACAGTGTCAGACTTTATTTTGGGGGGGGCTCCAAAATCACTGCAGATGGTGACTGCAGCCATGAAATTAAAAGATGCTTGCTCTTTGGAAGAAAAGCTATGACAAACATAGTGTATTAAAAAGCAGAGACATTACTTTGCTGACCAAGGTTCATCTAGTCAAAGCTATGGTTTTCCCAGTAGTCATGTATGGATGTGAGAGTTGGACTGTGAAGAAAGCTGAGCACCGAAAAATTGATGCTTTTGAACTGTGGTGTTGGAGAAGACTCTTAAGAGTCTCTTGGACTGCAAGGAGATGCAACCAGTCCATCCTGAAGGAGATAAGTCCTGGGTGTTCATTGGAAGGACTGATGCTGAAGCTGAAACTCTAATACTTTGGCCACCTCATGCGAAGAGTTGACTCGTTGGAAAAGACCCTGATGCTGCGAGGGATTGGGGGCAGGAGGAGAAGGGGACGACAGAGGATGAGATGGCTGGATGGCATCACTGACTCGATGGATGTGAGTTTGAGTGAACTCCGGGAGTTGGTGATGGACAGGGAGGCCTGGCGTGCTGCGATTCATGGGGTCACAAAGAGGCAGACACGACTGAGCAACTGAACTGAACTCGACTGTAGATGCTCAAGGCTCTATATTGTCATCCTGATTATTCAACTTATATGAAGAGTACATCATGTGAAATGCTGGACTGGATGAAGTGCAAGCTGGAATCAAGATTGCCAGGAGAAATATCAATAACCTCAAATGTGCAGATGACACCACCCTTATATAAGGCAGAAAGTAAAGAGAAACTAAAGAGCCTCTTGATGAAAGTGAAAGAGGAGAGTGAAAATGCTGGCTTAAAATTCAACTTTCAAAAAACTAAGATCATGGCATCTGGTCCCATCACTTCATGGCAAACAGATGGGGAAACAATGGAAACAGTGACAGACTTTATTTTCTTGGGCCCCAAAATCACTGTGGATGGTGACTGCAGCCATGAAATTAAAAGACGCTTGCTCCTTGGAAGAAAAGCTATGACAAACCTAGACAGTACATTATAAAGCAGAGACATTACTTTGCCAAAAAAGGTCCATCTAGTCAAAGCTATGGTTTTTCCAGTAGTCATGTATGGATGTGAGAATTGGACTATAAAGAAAGCTGAGTGCCAAAGAATTGATGCTTTTGAATTGTGGTGTTGGAGAAGACTCTTGAGAGTCCTTTGGACTACAAGGACATCAAATAAGTCAATCTTAAAGGAAACCAGTCCTGAATATTCATTGTGAGGGCTGATGCTGAAGCTGAACCTCTAATACTTTGGCTACCTGATACAAAGTACTGACTCTTTGGAAAATACCCTGATGCTGGGAAAATCGAAGGCAGGAGGAGAAGGGGGCAACAGAGGATGAGATGGTCGGATGGCACCACTGACTCAATAGACATGAGTTTGAGCCAGCCCGGGGAGTTGGTGATGGACAGGGAAGCCTGGCATGCTGCAGTCCATTGGGTCGCAAAGAGTCGAACACAACTGAGCAACTGAACTGACTGACTGAAGATGCTCAAAGACCCCAAGGAGGACAAGCTGAAGAAAGACACACTTAGTTCAACATCTCAGCTAAAATGCTGAAAGCAAAAATTACAAAAAAAGTTCTTGAAAGTATCAAGGGAAGAATAATATATCATATACAAGGAACAATGACATGACTAACAGCTTACTCTTCATCAGACACAAGAGGATGCAAGATACTGTATCACATAATTAAAATGCTTAAGAACAAAACTAGTGTTAACCAGGAACTTGATATCCATTGAATATATCCTAGAAAAGGAAGGTGAAATATAAATGTAAGAGAATTTGTCACTAGTAGACCTATGTTGTAAGAAATGCTGAAGGAATTTCTTTAGATAAAGGAAGTGACAACAGATTATAACTTAGATTCACAGGTAAAAATGAAGAACCACAAAAATGGGCTGTGTATGTGCGTATATATGTATATGCATATGTGTGTGTGTTATTTGCTTCTTTTAATTACTTTAAAAGATATATTGCTGTTTAAGCTAACATTGGTTAACATTGTACTTTTGGGTTTACAACTTATACAGGTATAAAATAAAAAGACGCAAAGGGAGAGAAAGAGCTATACTGATATACGGTTCCTATATTTTAACAGAAGTCAGTTAATTTCAAGCAGATTGTAAATGAAGGATGTAAACTGTCATCTCTCTAAGCAATTGTTAGGACAAATAGATGAAAAGTAAATAGAACTACAGAAGACTGAAATATTTATAACTCATCTGACCTAACTGACATCTATAGAAAGCTCCAATAATAAATAGATACATTTTGAAAGTACATATAGAAAATTCTATTCATTTTATGACCACCATAGACCACATATTAGGTCGTAAAATAAGCCTGAAAATATTTTAAAAATCTGGAATTACGTTCTCCAACAACAACAGAATTTAATTAGAAATTAATGACAGAAATAAATCTGGAAATTTTCCACATATTTCCACAATTCAAAATAACCCATGGGTCAAAGAAGAAATAAGAAACTATATTAAATTGACAGAAAACAAAATACCTAATCAAAATCTGTGGGATTCAGCTAAAGTAGTACCTATGAAGAAATTTATTGCTTGAAATCTTTATATTAGAATGTCTCAAGGAATCCAAAGAAACCTACTAGAATTACAAAATGAGTTTAGCAAGGTCATCATATTTCTATTTGGTAGCAAAGATTAATCTGATAATAACATTTAAAAATACATTAATAATACAATCAAACAAAACACTTAGGAATAAATTTAAAAAATGATATAGAAGACCAAACACTAAAATCTACTAATCATTGATGAGATAAATTAAAAGAAGACTAAAATAAATTAAAATATATACTAAGTTCATAGATGGGAAGATAGTATTGTTTGGATGTTAATCGTTGCCAAACTGTTCTATACATACAATGCACTCCCAATATAAGTCCAATAGACTTTTTATGTGTGTGTAAAATGGAAAAGCTGACTATAAAATTAATATGGAGATTCAGAAGACTAGAATAGCCAAAATAATTTTAAAAATAAGAACAGAGCCAGGGGACTTACACTTTCTGATTTAAAGGTTTATACAAAGTTACTATAATCAAGTCAGTGTGATTTTAGAATAAGAGACTATACATAGATCAATGGAACAAAAATTAAGATAAAAAAATGGACTCACACTTGATTTGATATATGAAACGTTACTTGAGAAAGGTGCCAAGTAATTGATAGGATAGTCTTTTTTAATTAATGCTGCTGGCATAACTGTGTAAACTTCAATCTTCACCTCATACCATAAACATTAACTTGAAATGGTTAAGAGGCCCAAACTCAACTGCTTAAATCATAGAACTTTCAACAGACAGAAAAAATCTTAGAGACTGAGTTAGGCAAAGATTTCTTAGGACACGAAAATAAATGAATCATGAAAGAAAAAAATACTTATATATTGGACATCAAGCAGAAAATTTTGCTCATCAAAACTATCATTAATAAAATGAAAAGGTAAATGGAAGGTAACACCTGCTAAATATATATATATATATGACAAAGAATTATTTTCTAAAATATATAAAGAAATTTTATAGCTCAATAATAAAACATAAATACCCAATAAGAAAGGGGTTGGAGGATAGTTTTGAAAAAAACAACTCACCAAAGAAAATACACAAATGGCCAGTAAGCACAATGAGATATCAGTACATACCTACCAGAAAAACTCAAAGAAAATGACTTTTAGTGAGCATGTGATCAATTCAGAACTTTCATACTCTGTTGATGGAAATGAAAAACAGTGCCTGCACCTTGGAAAACAGTTTAGCAGTTCAACATAAAAATTAAACATGAACTTATCATAAAATCTAGCAATCTTACTCATATGTATTTATCCAAAAGAAATGAAAACATGCCTACATAAAGACCTGTACACAAATATGTAACACAGTTTTATTAATCATAGTCCCAAACTGCAAACAGCTTCAAACATCCGTGACTCAGAGATGGATTAACAAATACTGGTATAACCATGCAATGGAATACTACTCAGGAATTTTAAAAAAAAGAATGGATTATTGATACATGAAAGAACATAAATAGCCCTCAAAAATATGCTATGTCAAAGAAGTCAGACTTAGAAATAATGAAATAACAGAAATTATACAGCATCTGACTTGATTTAAAATTCTACAAAAGGCAAATCTATAGTGACAGAAAGATCAGTAGTCGCCTGAGGCTAGGGGTGGGAGTCAACTGCTAATGAAATAAGAGAATGCTTATGGTGATGGACTCGTTGTGAAACTTGATTGTGGTTGGTGGTAGCTGGATGACTACATGTATTTATTCAAACTCATAGAGCTGTACACTTAAATTGAATTAATTTTATTATTTGTAAATTATACATCAATAAAACTGCTAAATCAATAGGTGTGAAACTATGCAGAAGCACTGTAAATAACAGTTTTTATAAATTGCTATAAAGTAATGTGCATAATAATGGGAATAAGCAAACAAGCTCCCTCTTATCCTCATTTCATCACTTTTAACTTCAGTATTAGAGTCAATGACTAAGAGGACTTTTGAAATTAGTTTTTACTCTTTCTCTAAATACTCCCAACTGAATAACATTGGTCCTTCGTCTAAAATACCAAATACAAATTCTGCCCAGATGGACAAAAGATGTATTGTCTTCAAACCACTTGGTTGGCTCTCTTGTACTTAACTTTTACTTCAGATATCCAAGTTTAAAAGCAACCAGATGACGTTTTATGGAATTTTGTAAAGGGGAGGGGGGGGGGAAGAAGACAACAATGAAGAAGAAATAATGAAAACAACTTCTGCTCATGGGAGGAAATTTTCTGTGCCAACTTTTAGTTCAGAATGATCTTTCATTGGCTACATTTCAAATTCCTCAAAGTTCAGGCTTATAATGGAAGTGCTGACACAATCTCAAATGTAGCGCTGCAAACAGGATGATATAATAAATGGTGGGTAAATCCACTTACTATCTTTTATAATAGTCTCCTTCCTTTGCAACAATTCAACTCACTTTTGTTTCTGTTGTTACTGCAGAATTATGTGAGAAAAGTGACTGAAGATCATGTCTTTTCCATACTTTATTTCATTGCACTTATATATAAAAATTAACCTTGGTGCTGAAAATTCTCTCTAGATGGACATAATAAAATCTTTTATTTTTTGCATCAAGTACAAACTTTCTTTTCATTTTACCCACTCCTGTTGTTTTACTAAATAACTCAAACATTGCAAGATTCTTTTTAAACTACTAGTGCCCTCTATGAAGACAACATCAATTTCTGTCTGAAAAAAATTTAAATAGATTAATAACTGTTATTTATTTTGGGGAAAGAAATATTAGCTGAGTTTGCACATGTGTGCTTTTGTACTCTATATTTCCTGCTATATGAAGAATTACACAATTAAACAATGTTACATTATTACCATACGTTAATCTGAAAAAAGTATAGGTGGAAAGAGCACTAGATATCATGTACATTTTTTAAAATGTCTCAAATAAACCATGTCTAGAGAGTGTTAATGATTCAGGTTTTTCCATAACATATTTGAAATTATTGGACTAAACTGCAAGGAAGAGAATTCACAGTTCTTACTTTGGCAATGCATGTGTGAGATTCTTAAACCTTTCATTTAAAGTTTCTTTTCCATGATTTCATCTGGGATTCATCCTCTGAATTATTTAAGCCTAAATGTTAAATAGGTCTTTCAAATATGATTTGCATGTGTGCACCAAGGGGCATGACTTACATTGTTGTGAGAAGCATACATAAGAATTTCCTGAATTTAGTGCATATAAAAATCTCTAAGGGTCTTTCTGCACAGTTGACAATGATTAAGATCTGGTATGATAAATGCAGACATTTGATACTCAACCATGGAGGACTGATCACTCACAATTGAGCAACAGGATGTGAAGCCTTCACATTACATTTTGTCCATTGAGATCTAGGTCCCATCTAAGGAATGGGATGGGGTTTATCACATGGCTGGCACTGTGGGTGGAATGAATCTGGTTTCAACTTTCAGGTGGGATCAACACAAAAAACATGCCATCCTAACGGTACACAATGACATTCTCACTGGTAGAATGCAAACGATGCCAAGAACTAAATTAGCTGAAAATACACTCTCAAATGTGGAAGATGACTGCAGTTAAAGGGCCTGTATGACCAAAATTACCAGAGATGTCTGCACTGCACTTGATTAATTTTCTACTTCTCTGCTCATAAATAAATGTCTTAATTTTTGTAGGAAAGGCTCAGTGACTAATATATCATTTCTGAGATATAACACCAAAAATATTCTACTGTGAAGGTCAATGTTACAGTGAGGTACATATCCTGAACCCTTTCCTCCCTATAATCATCTTCCTAAAGGCAAAAATAAGTGTGTCTATTTTCAGTATCCTGTTTTTAAAATTACATTCTTCTCTCATTCCTTTACCTTTTAATTTAGACAAATGATGCCTCTACTCATTAAAAAATAATGTAACAATGTGACTGCTCTCACTAGGACAGCATATGAAACAGAACAAAGATTGGTACAGAGTTTAATCGCCATGAGTTCAAAGAAAGGAGTGATACCTGTAGTGGTAAAAGAAAGCTTAAAGGAGGAGATGGGAATTGAGTGGGAAATGGGTAGGAAAGAGGCAAGTAGATTAAAGAGAGATAGAGGTCTAGGATGGCCTCAGTGATGTCTAGGAAAACCATTTTGGGGAAGGGGTGAATGTGTGTGCCTTTTCCATGTTTAAGTCCTACAATATTAATACAACTCTTAAAGGATACCTTCATTGCACAAATCCTAAACTTAAGCATTAACAGAGAATGGTAACAAATCAGCCACTTTACAATGACCTTTGCTGAGGACATTTTTATTTATCTCCTGTATTTGTTAAACTGAGGCTAGATACTGGAACAGATGAACCATCAAAATTTCATTAACTTAACACAGTAAACATTTCTGTCTTGCGTACAATACAGACTAATGTAAATGTTCCAAGTTGGGTGGCCTTCTTCCCACCAACCACCTGATTGTTCTGAAACTCAGGCTCCTTCCATCTTGTGGTCCCACTCCTTTCCAGGATCTTAGACTGTGACAGAGGATGAGGTGGTTGGATGATATCATTGACTCAATGGACATGAGTTTGAGCAAACTCCAGGAGTTAGTGAAGGACAGGGACGCCTGGTGTGCTGCAGTCCATGAGGCCACAAAGAGTCAGACAAGACTTAGCCACTGAACAACAACAAAAAAGAATGACCTGCTACTTCCACTCATATGTCCTTTGGCTATACCCAGTCACAGTGTCCTAATTAGATGCAAGGAGGCTGGAAAATAGAGTCCCTAGCTGGACAGGTAATTCCCCATGACAACTCAACATTGTGTAAAGGAAACACTTCTCCTGCAGCACCTCTAAAAACATATATATGGGTCATTATGTCTAAATGATCTTGCATTTTTGGATAAAAGTTTCAATAAAGCGATAGATCAATTGGATTATGATAGAAATATTAATAAGACTTACATAGGAATCAGTCACTTTTGAGTTAATACTCATTTCTCAGCTGGCATTCATTCCACTCAATCATCATTCTAGAAAGAACTTATCAGAAATTCAGCTTCCAACAGAGGCTTTCTGGCTCTCAGGAAGGACAGTGAGATCATTCTGTCTTTGAAGATTTTGTTATTCCCATTGAAGTGTATCATTAGAAATTTCTCTTCTACAGACAACACTTGATTATAAATCTCCCAAAAGTTGCTTTTCCAAAATCCTGGTCCCTAAGATGTCACTGAACAGAGCTAGATGCTCACCCATGAGAAAACAGGATAAATCTAAAAAAGCAGTAGGGATACACACACATACACACACACACACACACACACACACAAAGATGAAGAGGAAACAATCTCTCTATGGAGTTTCCCACATTGGTTTGTGGTAACACTTAAATTTGTTTACAGTTCTGGGGAAAGTTTAGGGTATGGCTTTGAACAGCACCCAAACAAAACTGCAAGAGGCTTGTCCAAACTTTTTTCCAAGGAAATGACTCTATGGTTCATCATGTTTTCAAGTAGGTCAGTTATAAAATGAAAAGAGACATTTTTACAAAAACCAATTAGTGGCCAAGATGATTATGCTCTAATTGTCCCTATCTTTTAATGGCAATCCACTGCCAAATTTACCAATAATGAGACCACATTGATCTGTTCTTAGAAAACAATTACATATTCTCCTTTTGGTGTTTTTACTGGCATTCAACTGAAAGAAGATATTTATATAAGCAGCTATAAAGCAAGAGTGTACATACTTTATTGGGCATGATATCATATCACATTCCCTCATTCCATAGACTATTTTTCAGTATGAATCCAAAAAGAATTATTATTTATTGTTCTATAAATGTTTACCAAAAGCATTTTAACACATACCTGATTTTCTTCTTCTATAGCTATGTAACAGTATAGACTGACTAGGATATGTACAACATTTTATATAGAATCTCAGAACTCTAAGAAATACCATTTTTTTTAGACAACTATCTTCTTTCTCTAGGATCCTTTGAAGTTTTAAATGCTACTGAAAATTGAGCTTATTGAGGGATATATGTTCATTTCTGAAGGAGTTGGGTATTCAATTTTATATGCCATAGGAGAAAAAGAACATAAAAAACCCAGTGAGGAATGACTCAATAGTCTTATTTTCCAATGTCATGAATAGACAAAAGATTATTACTAGCAAAAGAATCACTATGTGCTGTATAGAAAGAACCTATTTCAGGTTTCCTTCTTTTAAAAGTACATAATGAAAATGAGCCAGTCTGTCAGCTGAAAAGGTATTTGATGATTTGAAAAGGATTCCACTGCCCTTCTCTCTTCCACTTTCTCTCTGGCCAACCCACACTCCTGGAATAAAGGAAAAACATATTCCCTAAGGCTAGAGAAATGAATGGAAGCATTGTCAGCTCAGAGAGGATAGGAATGCTTGACACGTTTATCATTTTCTTGTTAATGTCCACTCCTCTCTCTTTCCCTACATATTTTTAAATGACTAATATCTGACCAAATGACATAAGAGCAATTCTGAAACCTTATCATGTGTATTTTTGTGGAGATGCTGTGATCTGCAATTTAAAATGGATTAGTTAAATCAAATTAGAAAGAAACTGGCAAGAAGGGAAAATAAGCCACTGGTCTTGGGACTAATACCCAGGGGAGGTTATTTTGTTTATTTATAATGTTACAGTCAATACAGGTACCAGTGACTTCAACCCCAGACTCTAGAATATAGATGAAAGGGAAAAAAGAGAGATCAGAATAAACACAGTGACCAAAAGAATATAGGAAAAAGCATTCCAAATTTGGACATAAGATTCAGCTTCCCAAGCTTCTGGTAAAAGACACATAATTTAATGTGGTGATTTAAACCAACAAGAGGTTCACATCTTCCTGGCTTTTAAAAAATTTAATAAAGAAGTATTTATTTCTTATTTAAATGAATCTTCAGTGCAATGCTTGCGTTTCAAAAATCTGACCATTTATTTTGTGAAATACAACTTAGAAATTGCTAGATCAAAATGTTTAAAAATAAAATTGATTCTAGAGTTTACTTTGAGAAAAGTGAGTGAGATTATGAGAAACTAGAACTCAAGGTAAGAAGACTTCTAAGGAAACTTTCATTAGTGTCCTACCTTTAAAAGATTAAAAAATTTTAAGGGAGAGATAGCCCCTGAATAAGTTAAGAAAAGTTTAAGTGCTTATAACTCATAGCTAATTTCCTATTATTTTTCTAAAGTTAAAAAATATAAAGGTAGTTTTGGGATCGAGTTCTCTATATCTAGAACATTTACAGATTGAATAGATTGAATTCTGTCTATTCTTTCTTTACTTTTCACAGTGCTCACCCCTTAACTAAGAACTCCTGTGGACTGAATACAGTGACAGGTTCCTTTCTGCAAGCCACGTGCTGAAGTATGGGTAATGCACAAATTTTACATTTCCTGCCATTTGTCCTCTCTTCTGGTGGCAAGAAAAATGTGTTTCTGATAAATTTCTGAGTAAGAACTAATCTGAATGCAATTTGGCCATTTGCAAGACCCAGGTCTCATGTTTACCAGCTCTCTCACCTGAAAGACCTATAAAAGATAAAAGCTCAAAATGTTACCTTTTAAATACCATCTGGAACTGAACTTGGCTGATACTCATACAATGAGGTAAGAAATCACTGCATGACTGACTGTATTGCCTCCAAAAATAGTCCCCAAACGACACCGCACCTAACTTGGCCTTGGGAGCCCAGACATGATTCAAAATAGCTCCAGTGCCCCTGGGAGAATACTAGTATAAACTGATGTTTGCAAGGTCCCGCACTGCAGGCCATTAAAGGTCATTGCAATTCTTCAGGCAAAGGGTAACGAAATCAGATCAAAACAAGCAGTGGCAAGATACTGCAGCTGCTATCCACCCTGGGCCTGAGTAAGCTCAGCCTTGCTGTGTACAGTGCCTGCAGGTAGGAACGGAAGAGATTGGAGGCCATCCAATTCCAATGGCGAGGACCCAGGAGGATTCATCTCAAGGACCCTGGGCCTGAAATGTCACTGCAGTTTGGCAAGCCCAAGACGCATTAACTGTATTTCACTTGTCCAGAGAAAAGGACAAGATAAAACATGAGATAAAAACATGAATTACTGATGTGAGGCTCACAATGGAAAAATTTCAGAATCAGAGGTTAGTCACATTTACCCAAGGGTAGTCAACAGGGTTAATCACTATGGTCCCTGAAGTGAAACCACCACCTTAGTGAAGAAGATGGATACAAATCATCTCTCTGGAGGGTGACCCCTTACAGACACCTGGATTCCTCCATTCTGGCTTTACATATATAAGCTCAATAAACAAATACAACTTTTTATTCTAGTTTCAGCTTTCCCAGATATAGGGAGAGTATATCTCACTGTCACACGATAGTTTATATAATAGTAGAAACTCATGATGTATTATCTTTGATTATGAATGGATACCCATATTTACCTCTAACTACTTAAATCACTTTGATCAGTAAGTCTCATTCAGTTCTCTTGGATGATAGACTTTGGATTATCCCACACAGTTTGCTTGTTTAAGAAAATATTCTTTTACATAGTTTTTGAAAAAGTTTTCCTCCTCATATTCATTTTATGTATTTATTTAAATCTTTTGGCCACATTGTGTGGCATGTGGGATCTTAGTGCCCTGACCAGGGATCGAATCCACACCCCTGGATTGGAGGCAGAGAGTCTTAACTACTGGACCACCAGGGTGGTCCCAACAACACAGTTATTTTTAAACTGAGAACTTGACACTGGCTCACAGTGAGTTAGTTCATGGCCCCCTCGATGACCCCCATTCCCTTGTCACAACATCCTTTCTCTCAAACCACAATTTACCCAGGTGAAAAAGTCATACTAGAAAATGAATGCAAATGAGGAAATGATCAATGGTTTTTAGGCAAAGGCAAGACAATAAGAAGTGCACAATTAAAGAGAGTAGTGATTCCTGCTATCCTTCAAAATATTAGGGCTGTGCTGTGTTCAGACTCTCAGTCATGCCTAACTCTTTGTGACCCCATGGACTGTAGCCCAGAAGGCTCCTCTGTTCATGAATTCTCCCAGCAAGAATACTGGAATGAGTTGCCATGCCCTCCTCCAGGGCATCTTCCCAACCCAGGGATCGAACCCGAGAGATTCTTGCATTGCCAGGAGGATTCTTTACAACTAGTGCCACCTAGGAAGCCCTAGGGATATCCATACCTAATAAGGCTACAAACCAGGTGGTAATTTTTTAAAAAATTAAATGTTTTTTAAGTTATTAGTCTATTTTTACTTTAAATTTTAATTATTTCCATTTTAAATTTGAAGTATTTGACTTCAATGTGAAAAATAGCACTCTAAAAACAGTGAACTCTCTAGTGTACTTATTGGCACAGTCTAGGTCTTCACTCTGAATAATGGGTACAGTTCAGGTAACATAAACCTGCCTCTCTCATATCTGCAAATTTATAATAATAAATTGTAGTTCAGCCTGGTTTTCCCATAATTTCATTTTCTTAAACAGTGAAGCATCCTCTTTCCCTTTAGAACTGTATAGCATGTGTGTGAAAATATTCTGTTTTAGATGATTTTAAAAGGCACATTTGTAAAAACTTCCCAGTGCTCATATAAATACAGTAGCTAACATACCCTATTTATTTTTAAAAAATGAATAGTAAAAAATTCATATCTTTGCAGACTGTCAAATGAACACAGCTTGTTCACAGAATTGAATAAGTGGAATATTTTACTGTAACTTGTTTAATCAACTATTCAATATATACTTACTGAGAACCTATTAGTGATGGAAAACAAAATAGACAAAAAATCCTTGGTTTCATGTAGTGGGAGAAGACAAAAATAAAGGATGAATGATTAAAATAAAAATGTGCTAGGGATAAGAATGCAAGAAAATAAATAAAATAGGAGGGGAGGTAAAAAGCTTTGGCGCTGGAGTGGGGGTAAGGGCAATGCTGACACTCAGATGAGCTGGTCAGGCAGACCTCACCAAGAAGACGAGTCATGAGTGAAGACCTGAATGAATTGAGGATCAAGATGTGCAGATACCTGAGAGAACAGTATCTGGAGAAAGGCCCCAAGGTAGGATGGGCCTGGTATATTCAGGGCGCTGGAGGAGATCAGTGTATATGAAGCCTAGGTCAGTGTTTCTCAAACTGGATTCCTTGATCCCTGGAATTCTAAAGTGGTTGTTTTTCTTTCTTTCTTTCTTCTTCTTCTTCTTCTTTTTTTTTTTTTTTTTAACATTTTTACTATGAGATTATGAGAAAATAATACAATAGTGGCTACCAGTAACACCAGTATAAATGACTGAGGACTTTTTAGTCAGGCACTGTGCTAAGCACTTTGCCTTATTTAACCCTTACAACAACCTTGTAAAGCAAGCTATTATTATTAAAACATACAGTTATTATAACCATTTTGCAGAAGAGAAGCAAAGGCTTGGAAAAATAAAGTCATTCATCCAGTGGTATACTGTGGGTGGTAGAGCCATTAAATCTAGGCCATTTGAATCTCAATACAGAGCCTCCAATACAAATCAATACCCTATGCTTCTGTATGTGTATGACTATGTGTATTGAAGAAAGTGGAGAAAATCACTAGACCATTCAGGTATGACCTAAATCAAATCCCTTATGACTATACAGTGGAAGTGAAAAATAGATTTAAGGGTCCAGATCTGATAGACAGAGAGCCTGAAGAACTATGGATGGAGGCGTGTGACATTGTACAGGAGGCAGGGATCAAGACCATCCCCAAGAACAAGAAATGCAAAAAAACAAAATGGCTGTCTGAGGAGGCCTTACAAATAGCTGTGAACAGAAGGGAAGGGAAAAGCAAAGGAGAAAAGAAAAGATATACCCATTTGAATGCAGAGTTCCAAAGAATAGCAAGGAGAGATAAGAAAGCCTTCCTCAGTGATCAGTGCAAAGAAATAGAGGAAAGCAATAGAATGGGAAAGACTAGAGATCTCTTCAAGATAATTAGAGATACCAAGGGAACATTTCATGCAAAGATGGGCTCAATAAAGGACAGAAATGGTAGGGACCCAACAGAAGCAGAAGATATTAAGAAGAGGTGGCAAGAATACACAGAAGAACTGTACAAAAAAGATCTTCACAACCCAGATAATCACGATGGTGTGATCACTCACCTAGAGCCAGACATCCTGGAATGTGAAGTCAAGTGGGCCTTAGTAAGCATCACTATGAACAAAGCTAGTGGAGGTGATGGAATTCCAGTTGAGCTATTTCAAATCCTAAAAGATGCTGCTATGAAAGTGCTGCACTCAATATGTCAGCAAATTTGGAAAACTCAGCAGTGGCCACAGGACTGGAAAAGGTCAGTTTTCATTGCAATTCCAAAGAAAGGCAATGCCAAACAATGCTCAAACTACCGCACAATTGCACTCATCTCACATGCTAGTATAGTAATGCTCAAAATTCTCCAAGCCAGGCTTCAGCAATACATGAACTGTGATCTTCCAGATGTTCAAGCTGGTTTTAGAAAAGGCAGAGGAACCAGAGATCAAATTGCCAACACCTGCTGGATCATTGAAAAAGCAAGAGAGTTCCAGAAAGACATCTATTTCTGCTTTATTGACTAGGCCAAAGCCTTTGATTGTGTGGACCACAACGAACTCTGGAAAATTCTGAAAGAGATGGGAATACCAGACCACCTGACCTGCTTCTTGAGAAATCTGTATGCAGGTCAGGAAGCAACAGTTAGAACTGGACATGGAACAAGAGACTGGTTCCAAATAGGAAAAGGAGTATGTCAAGGCTGTATATTGTCACCCTGCTTATTTAACTTACATGCAGAGTATATCATGAGAAATGCTGGGCTGGATGAAGTGCAAGCTGGAATCAAGATTGTCAGGAAAAATATCAATAACCTCAGATATGCAGATGACACCACCCTTATGGCAGAAAGTTAAGAAGAACTGAAGAGCCTCTTGATGAAAGTGAAAGAGGAGAGTGAAAAAGTTGGCTTAAAGCTCAACATTCAGAAAACTAAGATCATTGCATCTGGTCCCATCACTTCATGGCAAATAGATGGGGAAACAGTGGAAATAGTGGCTGACTTTATTTTTCTGGGCTCCAAAATCACTGCAGATGGTAACTGCAGCCATGAAATTAAAAGACAGTTACTCCTTGGAAGGAAAGTTATGACCAAACTAGACAGCATATTAAACAGCAGAGACATAACTTTGTCAACAAAGGTCTGTCTAGTCAAGGCTATGGTTCTTCCAGGGGTCATGTATGGATGTGAGAGTTGGACTATAAAGAAAGCTGAGTGCCAAAGAATTGATGCTTTAGAACTGTGGTGTTGGAGAAGACTCTTGAGAGTACCTTGGAGTGCAAGGAGATCCAACCAGTCCATCCTAAAGGTGATCAGTCCTGAGTGTTCATTGGTAGGACTGATTTTGAAGCTGAAACTCTAATACTTTGGCTACCTGATGTGAAGAGCTGACTCATTTGAAAAGACCCTGATGCTGGGAAAGATTAAGGGCAGGAGAAGGGGACGACAGAGGATGAGATGGTTGGATGGCATCACCGACTAAACAGACATGGGTTTGGGTGGACTCCAGGAGTTGGTGATGGACAGGGAGGCCTGGCGTGCTGTGGTTCATGGGGTCGCAAAGAGTCGGACACAACTGAGTGACTAAACTGAACTGAACTGATGTGTAAAAGAGACTTAAAGTTTTTCTACTTCCACCATTTGTATACCAAAATCAATGTTGGTAAGTGTGTTCACTAGTAATCAAGAAATAACCCATAATAAACATTAGGTCAAATGCCCATCAGTGGGTAAATAAAGAAAATGTGGTCTATACATACAATGGAATCCTACTCAGTCAGGAAATCCTGCAATTTGCAACAATAGGGATGAACTTCAGGAACATCATGTTCAGCGAAATAAGCAAGTCACAGAAGGACAAATACGGCATGATTCTACTATGTCAGATATCTAACACAGTCAAATCAATATAAAGCTTCAGTTGAAGAAGATGAATAAATTCTAGATATGCTCCACAACTTGTGCCTGTGGTCAATAATACTGTCCTATACATGTAAGCATTTAAGAGGGATTATTATCTCATATTAAGTAATTCTTACCACAATAAAATACTTTTTTAATGTTAAAGAATAATTTTAATTATTTGAAACAAATGTTAAAAATTAACATTAAAAAAATTCTCAAACATACTGTCATTAAATTGGAAATAGAAATTCATCATGTCAGGTGAACACTGTACTTTCTTATGTCCTTCACTTCATTCTTCCTGGCCAAGGAAATGAGGAGCTGCTTGGCTCCCTCAGGGGCCTTGGAAAAGGGTATCTTTCTTTCTTTATTTGCTACAACACAAAATATGAGGGATCTTAGTTCCCCAACTAGAGATTGAAGCTGTGCCCCCTGCATTGGAAGCACAGAGTCTTAACCACTGGACTGCAAGGGAAGGCCAGGAGGGGATTTCTTAGGCAGTGCCCCTGGCTTCTGAATGCCTCCCCAGCTTCTCTGAGGACATCATTTCCCAGCCCTATAGGCTCTTCTTCTGGATGACTCACCTCTTCAGCTGGGGGTGCTCCTGTACTGCACCCAGGAATTTAGACTTGGTAGGAATGCATGTGTTTTAATGAGGACTGATAGATGATCAGGTGTTTTAGAGCAGTAATTTTGGAGGAAAGGTGGAAGATGAGTCTGTAGAGAATGAGCTCAGAGATCGATTTAGAGAAATCTCTGGCAAGAAATGATGAGATCCTGAAATAAAGATGAGGAGGCCTGGGCTGCCACAATAAAATATGACAGGCCAGGTGGCTCAAACAACAGACATATATTTCCTTGAAGATCTGGAGGCTAGAAGTCCACAATCATGGTGCCAGCAAATTTGGTCTCTGGTTAGAGCACTCTTCATGGCTTGCACATGGCCACCATCTCACTGTGCGCTCACATGGCCTTTCTTGCATGGGTGTGTGGGGTTGGGGATGGAATAGAAGGGAGAGGGAGAAAGCACTCTTTCTGATGTCTCTTCTTATAAGGACATTAATGCTATCAGAGCAGAGACCCTTATGACCTCATTTAACCTTAAATTCCTTAGAGACCCCATCTCCAAATACAACCACACAGGGGTTAGGGTATCAGTACATGAAGGGATGGGGATGGGGAGGTAAACATTCAGTCCACACCAGTAACTGGGATTTTGGTTTGGAATTTGAGTTCAGGCTAGAAAAGAGAATGTCAACATATCAATGAGAGCTGAACCAATTCATGTTGACGAGATTACTGAAGAGTACTGTAGAAAGGATAGTGCAGAAGGCTTCTAGAACTCCAGGTAATGCCAAATTAAACAAGCACATGGAGGAAGCAGCAGGAGCCAGGACATTAAGGAAACAAATGGAAAGGTAGAGGTATGATCCGGCAAGAGGGATGCTAGGAGAGGGATTCAAGGAGAGGATGACTGGAGATTGAATCATGTTAAGACCCCCTTTCTAAGTAGAATGTGCAGTGAGACATACCTATTAGATCTAATACCAAATGAGTTATTAGTAGCCTGCATCCCTTCAACACAACTTGCCACCATCCCATGGCTATGGTTTCTTTATTGAGTAATCATTTGCTGAGCTTCTCATGTGCCAACCACTGGGCTAGGGGAAGTGATGAAAAAGATCCCTAACATATGCTGTCCCCTTCCAACATATGCCTTCCAAGGTCTTAATAGTGAAACATTTACTTTACTGCCATCAGAGAGCTCTGGGCTACAAGCCCTGAGCACAAAGGTTCAGGGCCTGTAAGCAGTCTCCTTGTTCTAACTAATCTGGCACAGTCTAACCATTAATCAAATGTGTAGCAGGCAGTTATAAATATTTTCAGTTTCTAATTCTAATTTTTTCTCTTAATCTGATCAAATACTCTTTTAATGTGGATCCATGTGTACTCTGGTTGAAAGCACTCTCTCCATAGTCATCCAAATAATCCATATAGTCTCTTTCCCCTCTTTCCCCTCTTGACCAGAACCAGTTTATCTTTTAGGGCCCATATACCCCAGTGATCCCTCTTGGGTTTCTTCCACTCTCCTATTTGAAATATTTCTGGTAGACTTGTTATTGGTGTATCAGTACACAGCTCTTATCTGGAGAAGGGAATGGCTACTCACTCCAGTATTTTTGCCTGGAGAATCCCATGAACAGAGGAGCCTGGCAGGCTACAGTCCATGAGATCGCAGAGAATCAGACATGATTGAGTGACTAAACATCCAATACAACTCTTGTAGGTATCTTATGAGAATCTCTGACTTGTACCAAATCATCTCACTCCTCCCCCTGTTCTCAGATTCTCCACTCACTCCCTCTAGAAGCTTCAGTATTTCATCACATAAATCGTCACCTTCAAGAGTAAAAGAAACTCACTGGCAGCCTATCCATTGAACAGGTCTTGTAGAATATGCTTTCTTTGGCCAACACTGTATTGTAAATTAAAAAAATAAAAAGTTTCTAACACTTAAAAGTCAGGATTTCTTGCATTAAAAAAATCTGGATTTCCATGTTCTCTTGAAAAATCTGACAATCTGACCACAATCCTGCCTGCCAAGCCCTGGTTAGAGCCATTGGCCCTGCATCCTTTACCAGCATCATAGGTGCTCTGGTTTGCCACATTCTCTACCACTCCTAACATGCAACCCACAGCTCCTTTATACTCTGCTGGTCATTATTCTCATTTCATATCCGATTGGGCTCTTAAAATATTTGGGTTTGTGACCTTCACTCTGGAGAGACTCATCTACAATGAAGTTGTAGGGCTTGCTCAGCTATACCAGTCATGCAATACTTTAATCAAATTCTCACTTTTTATAAATCCTAGCACATTTAAAACTATAATCTATATTATAACTGTGTCTTTCAAGCCAGATGAGAAATTCACATATTTTACCAAGGATGAGTTTCAGAGGTTTTATGTTAAAGACTCATTAACCCCTGCTTCTTTCATGGAGCACTCACATTTACCAATCATTACTAAGCTGTTTCACTGTCACCTGTTGAAGTCTATTTTTTCCATGCTCTGAGTTCTATTCTTGATTTTATTTAGGCCACTTCCAGAAAACACATAATACATGAATACAGTGACAACAGTTTTCTTTTTGCTTTTAGTAAATGTATATTCTGTTAATACTGCAGTGTAGCCCCCCAGGAGTGCTGAGACAGCTGCTTTTCAAATTGTAGTTACGTATTGATAAATGGCAGACTTCAGTCTACAGCATTGTTAATCCAGCACCTTGAACTGGCAAAGGTTAGAAGATTGTTCCATCCTAAATCTCCCCAGAACCAAATATTTACTTGAAAAACATATGTGCAGAATTCTAGAATAAATAGAGACAGACAGTGTAGCCCTGGGTGAAAGGTCTGCAACTCAGAATGCACGCTTGTGTTCTTAGATGTGTTCTCTAGCTTCCTGCGGGATTTCAAATAAGGCTTAACTTCATTACACTCAGCTACAGAGTGGAAATGTTATTATTTATCTGCTGTACGTCGTACAATCATGCTCAATCTTTGTAAAGCTTTGGACATGGCATCATGCAAAGGGGATCCCATAACAGTGTGAGGATCTTCCAATATGTGAAGCAAAACGGAGCACAAAAGGCTTCTCTCCAGCAACCAAAGGTCTATTCTCCTGGAGAAATTTAAGATCAGGGATGACATTCATCCTGAGGCCACATAAATGGGCTCGTTCCTACTCCTGTATTACTAGACAGGCTGCCACTGTTCCTTCACTTTCTATTCTAGTCAAATATCGGGACTTTCTGTCTTCCCCCCTCCCCCCAGCATCCCCCATTTAATAAGAAACATATTCTCTTTCTGTAAGACAGACAGATACAGATACACACACCAAAAAAAAAAAAAGAAGAAGAAGAAGAAAAGAACGAAAAGGATTTAAGTAGAAGAGCAGAATCTCTACCTACAGACAACTTGCTAAATATATAGAGCTGAAAATAGCCAGAGCTGAGAGAAAGGGGAAAAAAAGAAGAGTGTTTTAACAGTAAAGTAAAACCACAACTAATGACTTCAGGAGACAGGAGCTAGGTGGACAAGCAAAGCATTACAGTTTTAAATATATGGGATTTGGCTTCACCTCCCCAGTAAGTGGCCTGGCACCCATTCAAATAGGCTGGTCTGGCACGCTAGTGCCTCTAAGAGGGACCACACTGGCGGATGGAAGCGACCACAAAAGCCACAGAGAAAGTGCAGGCTTCCAAAGGCAACAAGGAAGCAACCAGACTGGCAGTGCAAGCAATGCCAAGGCCCCAGCAGAGGGAGGGGCCGACTTTGCCAAGTTGGATGTTCTCTCTCATTAAACTGGGATGGATGGCAATCAGTCCCAGTGGTGGGAGGACAGGCCGTGAGTGATCAGGTACCATGGAAGGCTGGACCCAGGTAGCCCAAGAGCTGATGACACCACAGAGAATGCCATAGGGGAGGAGGAGAGGATCTTCCCCCTCCTGGGTACCATATTGCAGAAAGCTGAGAGAGTCATGTTTGTGGAATATTTCTGTGTACTAAAAGGACGGCAATAATCTTTATGGGCTTCTAGTTCTGGAAAATATTTTGCTATACAAATAGTTGTTTTTTCATGCCACTGAAGACTGCCAAATGATTTGGTACTTGAAACATTCTTCCTTTGAGCTGCATGAAAGAGTAAAGAATCCAGTCCAGTGGGTGGAAGACTCAGCAGGGGGCTTTAATTTGCTAGTCCCCATTTTTAGCATCTACGCTGGTGTCTGCACAATGCCAGCATCGCTAGCTGGAAAGTTGAAGTGGAATTAAAGCTTTTCCCTAGGCTAAATAATACATAATAGTGTGACTATTTGCCCAGAATCAGCTGATCCCTTTGATGGCCTAACTGCCAGTCTGTTTCTCAATGTTAAAATATGGATAAAAATTGATTTCCAAGATTTCCAGTGAGGAGGGAGTATCAACAAATTATTCCCAACTCCTTTAAAGACTAAAATACACCAAGCAGTTATCCAAGATACCTGTCTCTCAGTGACTAGAAAACAATCATAATTGTGAATTTACTATGTTAATTGTTTTGCTTTTCTTTGTGTTTTAATCTGAACAGACCAGCATGAATAATAAGTGATAATAAAAATTGTAATATTTCCTACTCTAAGCATCTCAGATATAATTTTGGCTTAAAGATCATAGAGGTTAGGTATTATTAGACCCCCAATTACAGAGAAAATGAGTTTGGTACATCTGAGAATCAGAAAGGATATGGTGGCAGAAACCCAGTGAGGCAAAGGTAGTATGATGGTGGTTGTTCAGTCACTAAGTCCTGTCCAACTCTTTGCAACCCATGGACTGCCGCATGCCAGGCTTCCCTGTCCTTCACTATCTCCTGGAGTTTGCTCAAACTTATGTCCATTGAGTCTATGGTGACATCCAACCATCTCACCCTCTGTCATCCCCTTCTCCTACTTTCAATCTCTCCCAGCATCAGGGTCTTTTCCAATGAGTTGGTTCCTTGCATCAGGTGGCCAAAGTATTAGAGCTTAAGCTTTAGCATCAGTCCTTCCAAAGAATATTCAGGACTGATTTCCTTTAGGATTGGCTGGTTTGATCTTCTTGCTATCCAAGACTCTTAAGAGTCTTCACCAGCATCAGAGTTTGAAAGCATCAGTTCTTCAGCACTCAGTCTTCTTTATGGTCCAACCCTCACATCCACACATGACTATTGGAAAAACAAGAGCTTTGATTATATGGACATTTTTTGGCAAAGTAATGTCTCTGCTTTTTAATATGCTGTCTCTGTTGGTTGTAGCTTTTCTTCCAAGGAGCATCTTTTAATTTCATGGCTGCAGTCACAGTCTACAGTGATTTTAGAGTCCAAGAAGATAAAATCTGCCAAGTTTTCACTTTTTCCCCATTTTTTTGCTATGAAGTCATGGAACTGGATGCCATGATCTTAATTTTTTGAATACTGAGTTTTAAGCCAGTTTTTTCATTCTCCTCCTTCACCCTCTTCAAGAGGCTCTTTAGTTCCTCTTTGCTTTCTGACATTAGAGTGTTACCATCTGCATTTGAGGTTGTTGATATTTCTCCCAGCAATCATGATTCCAGCTTGTGAGTCCTCCAGGATGGCATTTTGCATCATGTACTCTGCATATAAGTTAAATAAGTAGGGAGACAATATACAGCCTTGACATACTCCTTTCCCAATTATGAACCAGTCTGTTGTTCCATATCCAGTTCTAACTATTGCTTCTTGTCCTGTATATAGGTTTCTCAGGAGAAAGGTAAGGTGGTCTGGTATTCCCATCTCTTAAATTTTCCACAGTTTATTGTGATCCACACAGTCAAAGGCTTTCATGTAGTCAGTGAAGCAGAAATATATGTTTTTTCTGGAATTCCCTTGCTTTCTTTATGATCCAATGGATGTCGGCAATTTGATCTCTGGTTCCTCTGCCTTTTCTAAATCTAGCTTGTACATCTGGAAGTTCTTGGGTCATGTACTGCTGAAGCCTAGCTTGAAGGATTTTGAGGATTAGTTTGCTAGCATGTGAAATGAATGCAATTGTGTGGTAGTTTGAACATTCTTTGGCATTGCCCTTCTTTGGGATTGGGATGAAAACTCACCTTTTCCTGTCCTGTGGCCACTGCTAAGTTTTCCAAATTTGTTGGCATACTGAATGCAGCACTTTAACAGCATCATCTTTTAGGATTTGAAATAGCTCAGTTGGAATTCCATCACCTCCACTAGCTTTGTTCATAGTAATTCTTCTTAAGGCTCACTTGATTTCACACTCCAGTATGTCTGGCTCTAGGTGAGTGACCACACTGTTGTGGTTATCCATGTCATTAAGACCTTTTTCATACCGTTCTTCTAATGTATTCTTGTCACTCTATCTTGATCTCTTCTGCTTCTGTTAGATCCTTGATGCTTCTGTCCTTTATTGTGTCCATCTTTGCATGAAATGTTCCCTTGATATTTTTAATTTTCTTGAAAAGATCTCTAATCTTTCCCATTCTATTGTTTTCTTCTATTTCTTTGCATTGTTCTCTTATGAAGGCTTTCTTTACTGTTCTTGCTATCCTTTGGAACTCTGCATTCAGTTGAATGTCTTTCCCTTTTTTCTTTGCCTTTCACTTCTCTTCTTTTCTCAGCTATTTGTAAGGCCTCCTCAGACAACCTCTTTGCCTTCTTGCATTTCTTTTTCTTGGGGATGGTTTTGGTCACTGCCTCACATACAATGTTATGAACCTCTGTCCATAGTTCTTCAGGCATTCTGTCTAGCATATCAAATCCTTTGAATCTTTTTGTTACCTCCACTGTATAATCAAAGGGCTTTTATTTAGGTCATACCTAAATGACCTAGTGGTTTTTCCCTATTTTTTTCAATTTAAGCCTGAATTTTGCAATAATGAGCTCATGAGTTGAGCCACAGGCAGCTTCTGGGCTTGTTTTTACTGATTGTATAGAGCTTCTCCATCTTTGACTGCAAAGAATGTAATCAATCTGATATCAGTAATGACCATCTGGTGACATTCATGTGTAGAGTGATCTCTTATATTGTTGGAACAGTGTGTTAGCTAAATACACTCTTGGCAAAACTCTGTTAGCCTTTGCCCTGCTTCATTTCATACTCCAAGGCCAAAGCTGACTGTTACTCCAAGTATTTTTGTGTGATGGAGGAGTCAGGAAAAGAGGGTAGGGCTGTGCTCACTTAACCTTGTAACCTGCATCAGCAGAGCACATTGACCTTGCTATGCTAGCTAAAGAATTTAAATAGAGATGGGTAATAGGTAATTTGGCTCCTGGGGCTCATATTCTGGATGCAAAGTTTGGAGTGGACTATGACTTTGGTAAGCATATGGATGGTATTTTAAATGATGTGAATAGATAAAATTGGCCCTGAAGGAAATGTAAAGAGGACATAACATTCAATCAGGAGAAATACGCAGAAACAGAAGCTAGTAAGGAAGACAGAGTGAAAAACAGGCAGCTTTACTGAAAGCCAAGGACAGAGAATATTCGAGAAAGGAGTCATACATTGTGTTGATCCTTCTTGCAGTTTTGATGAGACAAGGATTGATAAGTGTTCACTGGACTTAGTGAGATAAAGGTCACTGCTGACCTGGGCCATGGTAATTCTACTGGATGGTCCGGAGAGAAACAAGATTAGAATAATTAAAGGTGCCATAAAAATGAGGAAATGTAGATGGCAAGTGAAGATGCCTGGCTATGAAGAGGAGGAAAAATATGGGTACACAGGAAAGGTTTGCAGGCTTCACTAGTTTGTTAATTTGGAGCACGATCTAAGCAGACTTAAGAATTGTTGAAGGAATCCAAGAGCTAGGGAGATACTGATGATGGGAGAGGATCTCCTGGGGCCCAGGTCCTAAAGAAGGTGTAGAGGTCCGAGCTACACACCAGCAATTTTGCCTTCGTTAGGTGGGAGCTCTGTTTAGGATGGCAAGAGGTGAGGATGGGCAGATGAAGGAAAGAACAGATAACTCTTCCAGAGCTGCAGATGTCAGGCTCTTGTGGCAAATCGCTCCTTGCATCTCCCAGTCCTGTTCCCTCGCTTGGGTGCCTGGCACAGAACCCACAACCCCCACTGGGTTTTTTTGGCTCCTGTGTTGCCTTCAGCTTATTTTCTCTCAGTCCTTTCAGATAAATACTCATTTACGTCATTTTGCATAACAGCATACTGCCTTTCATTTTTTCTTAGGTATACAACTTGGGAAAGGAATTGCTTGCCTTTCAAAATATTGTGGTAAAATATATAATATGAAATTTGTAATTTTAATCATTTTTAAGTGATTAAACTCAGTGGCATTAAGTACACTCATTCACAGTGCTGTGTATCCATCATCACCATCAGAAATTTGCATCACCCCAAACAGTATTAACTCTGTACCCATAAACTCGCCCTTTTCCCCACCCCAACCCTGGTGACCACCCTTCTGTCTCTCTGAATTTGGCTAATCTAGGTACCTCATATAAGTGCAATCATATAATACTTGTCTTTTCATATATGGCTTCTGTTATTTAGTGTGTTTTCAAATCTTATCCATTTTGTGTCATGTATCAGAATTTCATTTCTTTTTAGAAATGAGATGAAATTTATTTATTTCTTTTTATGGTCAAATAATAGTTCACTGTATGAATATATCACATTCTGTATATTTACATATCTGTTGATGGACACTTGGATTATGTCTGCCTTTTGGCTATTGTGAATGATGCTGCCATAGCATGGATGTACAACTATATGCTTAAATGTCTGCTTCCAATTCTTTTGGGTATATATAGAGGAGAGGAGTAGCTAGATCCTATGGTAATTCTATGTTTAACTTTTTAAGAAACTGCTATTTTCCATGGTAGCTGTATACCTTATATTCCCACCAGCAATGTTCCAATTTCTCCACTTTCTCACCAAAACTTTTTATTTTTGGTTATTATTATTATTTTGGATAATAGCCATTGTAATAAGTGTGGAGGAGCATGTCATTGTCGTTTTGATTTGCATTTCTCTAAGGATTAAAGATGCTGAACATCTTTTTCACATGCTTCTTGGCCATTGGTATATCATCTTTGGATGAAAGTCTATTAAAGTCCATTGCCCTGTTTTAAAGAAATTATTTATTTTCTAATTGAAGGATAATTGCTTTACAGAATTGTGTTGGTTTCTACCAAACATCAACATGAATCAACCATAGGCACACATCTGCAATGCCCTTTTTTGAATTGAGTGTTTTGGTTGTATTTATGGAACTCTTTGTCTTTTGTAGTATCTTCTCAGATTCTCTTTAGTCCATAGTAAAGTACTATTAATAAATGAATGAATGAAGAAATGATTCTTTTCCCCAAGATGATACAAAAACTTTCATATATTCAGAAAAGTGGTAAGAATTACACTGTGAACATCACTATACTTAATGCAGTATAATTCTTCCAAATTAACACTTTAATATATTTGACTTAACCTCATACTTATCTATTATCTATCCAACCTTCTTCCTGTCTATCAGCCAAGCTTATTCTGTAGGAACATTTCAAAACTAAGTTATAGATACCAAGAAATACTTTTTAATGAATAAAAAATGCAGTCTCATGAAATGTATCAGCAAAAGGTTGAGGCAGGGATACAGCTGTCTCTGGGACTTCTCACAGCAGATAAAGTATAGGGCAGAAGAAGGTTAAAAGTCAGTAGGGGTTTAGCTCCTTTACTTTGAACATACCTTAATGAAATTTCTTGGGAAATGAATCAAAGAAAATACTCCCAGGGAACAGGCAGTGCTGACAGGGGGATGTCACCATCACAGCACTGGGGCTGTATATAACTATGGTTGCTGGGCAACATGGCCGGCTCCTGTGGAGCACGTGTAAGAATGAATCCTGGGGCTAGAAGTAAAACTGCCTGAGGCTAGTAGCTTCAAGAATTAGCTCCAAGTCTCCCTACCCCTCTCTTCCCCCTCTATTGACCTTCTGGTCTTCCCCACTGGCTTGTTAACTCCTTGGAAATTAGGGATCATGTTCTACTCATTTCTATACCTACCTTGTTTTTAGGACACTATCCATCATCTAGAAATGTGTTTTAGACAGAGAAGGTCTACAATGAACTTTTGGAAGCACCTATACAGGGCTTTCCAGGTGGCTCGGTGCTAAAGAATCCACCTGCCAATGCAGGAGACCCAGCTTCGACCCCTGGGTCAGGAAGATTCCCTGGAGAAGGAAATGGCTACCCACTCCAGTGTTCTTGCCTGGAAAATCCAATGGACAGAGGAGCCTGATGGGATGCAGTCCATAAGGTTGCCAAAGTGTTGGACACAAGCTGGTAATTAAACAACAACAAGCACCCACATGTTCCAACCTTAGAGCCCATCAGATTTTGCACTTGGCTTCTTTCCCTATATTCACATCCTACCTCTGTGGAGCTCTCAGAAATCCCGTCAAAATCTCAAGAGTCCACATTGCTCCTCATTATAACCAATCTATTGCATGCCTAGCATCTTCATCATCAAGCTCCTCATGCCTAGCTAAACCTCCCAACCTGCATGGTGCCCTTAGACCTTGTCCCAATTCTACAAAAACTTTGTCCCATCTCAAGGCCAAGTACAAGGTATCATGAACGCTGAGGAAGGCTAGAAATTGGGGACAGAATCTTCCGGGCAAAGGTACAGAATGTAGACAATGCTCAGAGAAATACAGTGTCCCCAGGGAAGTTTTAAGAAATGGAATCATGGGATAAGCACATGAAAAATCATACTTTTAGACTGGAAGAACATTTTAGGTTAGGGAACAAGAAATACTGGTGAAGGTAGTATTGCAGTCACCAGACAGGAAAAATCAAACACAGGATCAAACAAAGGGTCTTTTGATGAAGTCAAAGTCAGTGGCATCTGACAAACAAGCCCGCAAGCAGATTTAGAAACAGATTATAATTTCTCCTTCTCAGTTTTGTTGTCAAAAAGACTCCATGGGTCTGCTGGCAAATAGAGTAGATGGCAAAGCTTATGAAAGTCCTGTGGGAGACCAGGAAAGAGGCAGGAGGTGGGAAAGAGTGGGCAGAGAGACAGTAGGATTTTGACAGGACGATGAATTGCATCCAAATAAATAAGATTTAATAACAGAGTATGAAAAGACAAAGTCCTCATTTTCACCTGTCCTTGGATTTGCAAACACAGATATTTCCTTTGGAGAGGAAACCACAGTATTTATGATTGGTTCATATTTCACACCTTTATTCATACATATCCTGTAATGTAAAAGGCCTATTTCTTATTACATAGGAAATGCTAAATGCACTGGGGATTCACAGAAAAGCTCAAAGCTTTTCTAGGAGAAGTTCACATAAGTAGTTGGTCACAGGAGTACAGCCTAAAAAACAAAGCCTTCTTTCTGACTCTGCAGAAATGAAGTACTGACATGTGAAACCTGCTGAGAGCTTCATCTGTTTTTACTCTGAAAGCCTCATTCTTTTTGTCTAAGTATGTGCATGCACACATCACGCTTAAAGATGCTAGCAACACTGACATTCCCAGCTCTGGGTAGAGAATATAGCAGCGCCCCCTAGCGCTTTCTGTATCCATTTACAGTCCAGGAACGTGCGACGCGATCAGACCCTTCAATTCTCATCCCCAGACTGACTGAACACTCAAACCCCAAAACTTGGATTTGTTAACATGATAATTACCAAAACTCAAACAATATGAAGTTTTATCAAAAGGAAAAATGAAGGCAAATCAGAATTAGGAACTTTCAGTCAAACATTTTAGTTAGCAATTTTTACAGTTATGATGCAGATCAATGCAATGCTACTTGCACATACAAAAAGTAATATTTGCAATACAGGAACAACATATACCTATGCATTATCAGGTGAAGGTAAGTTGGCTTTCAAAAAATGGGTCCCTGGAGCCAGGATAAGGGGGGCTGACTAATTTGATTCCTGCTCTAGATAATGTGATACATTTAGTTCCTTTATATCAGATTTAAATTTATTAAAGAGTAAATCAGTAGAGTAGAGAAGGAAATGGCAACCCACTCGAGTACTCTTGCCTGGAGAATCCCATGGACAGAGGAACCTGGCAGGTTACAGCCCGTGGGGTCATAGGAGTCGGACACGGCTTAGCGACTAAACCACCACCAGATCAGTAGAGAAGATCAAGTTTTCCCCTTCTTGTCACATAGCTAGTTAACATTACATCTTCCAATATTTTTTTTTAATAACGAGGCCTCCTGGTAGGTTTAAAAATGCTGCTCTCACATTTCCCTTCTTCCTGTACTTTCTCCTTATTAGAAGTCTATTAATCAGCGTGTCAACTGTCAGTCCACAACTATGGCTGTTTAAGGTCTTAGTGAAAAAAAAAAGCTGGCTGTCTCTCAAGAAATGTTCATGTCCACATAATAATGATATTGATGACGATAACTAACACATTAGTTACTAGTCATGTCTGACTCTTTGCCACCCCATGGATTGTAGCCCACCAGGCTCCTCTGTCCATGGAGTTCTCCAGGCAAGAATACTCGAGTGGGTTGCCATTGCCTTCTCCATGGGATCTTCCCAACTCAGGGATCGAAGTCAGGTCTCCTGCAAGGAGTTTTACAGAAATGATCTCATAACAAACCAGTGAGGTGGGCATATGCTTCCGTGTTTTATAGAAGAGGAAGGAAACCGAGTCTAAAGCCATGTAGCTGACAGGGGTGGCTGCAGAAAGATTTAAACCCAGAAAGTCTGACTATGGCTCCTGCTCTGAATCACTCTGGAGTAAGCTATCTTGCAAATGCAGTGGTAGAACTAAAATCTACAGAGGAAGGTGATACAGATGGGTGGGCACATGAACTGGCATGTACTTTTGTTGCCAAGGACCCAAGATGGGAATGGTAAGGTGTTTGAGAATTTGTGTATCAACACTGTCCTTGACAAGCAGATGCCATTATGTACCACTGGTGCTTGCCTCATTCTACCACCTCTGAACTATAGCTGAGACCCTCACAATGCTCTGTTGAGATCAGAGTCTCTGTTGAGATTACTTAATGTGATACTTAAGAGGAGGTTATTTAAGGGGAGATCTCTGTAGAATTTATGGGCTGCTCTTACCAGTTAGCATTTTTTTTAAAAGCATAAAATCCAGGTAAAAAGAAATTATTGAACAGTAGTTCTAGCTAGGAACAAGAGGCCAGCTAAACCCATGCTGAAAATACTGGAGCCCTGACTCCAGAGAAGCTTGACGGCCTCTGGAAATAGGTGTTTTCTCTCAGTGTACTGTATAGCAATCTGAGATGATGGCCCAGATCATTGAGAACACACTTGATTTTTCTCTGTACAAGTCTCATCTGTTCTTGGAGACAAGGGAATTCCTGTCATAATGGAGAGTGTCAGAGTTTTAGCCCTGACTTCACACAAGAAACAAAGGCTCAACTTTTTATATTGTCTTTGATAAACTTAGATAACTAGTTTTATTTTCTTTTACTTTCTTGTCATTTATTACTAAACTACTGCTTGGTTATTGCTACCAGTAAAATCATCAAAAGTTGTATAAAGGAAAAGTAAGTCATATCCATCTACTCAGTCTTCATTATTCCCAGACATGTGCAAGATGTTTTGTCTTATAAATAAATGCCCTACACATATTGTTCTGCCTTAGTCAAAGCATTGGTGCCGTTGTTCAGTTGCTCCGTCATGTGCGACTCTTTTGTGACCCCATGAACTGTAGCCTGCCAGGTTCCTCTGTCCATGGGACTTCCCAGGCAAGAATACCGGAGAGGGTTGCCATTGCCTTCTTCAGGGGATCTTCCTGACTCAGGGATCAAATTTACGTCTTCTGCAATGGCAGCTGAATTCTTTACTGCTGAGCCACCAGGGAAACCATTTTACATTTTGTTTGACATTGCAAGATAACTTGCAAAAATGGTAACAACTGACTATCCAACCAGCAATGGGTAAGACTGACCATTTCTTAATATTCTTAACTGTAATGGATACTTTTACTCCTTAAATTTTATCAATGTGATGAAATGTCTCATTTTCAATTTGCATTTATTCTATGATGAGTAAATGAGATTGAATATGTTCTTGTCTATAGTCTATTTGAATTTCACATCTATATTCTTTGCCTGTTTTTCTATTGGGTTACATGTCTTTTTAAAAAATTTCTAAATATTATTTTAATATTAGGGATCTCAGCCCTTTGCTTTTCATACCCACTGAAACTTTCCTCCAGTCTCTCAATTTTTTCTTTCTATAATATCTTTTACCACCCAATTAAAAAAGTTACACAGTTTAATATATCTTTTCTTTGGGTTTCATGGTTGTCTATCTTGCTAGGAAAGTTTTTCTAACATTTTCATTATTTCATATTTTTTATTTATACCTTTAGTTGATCTGGAATTCATTTTGTAAAACAGATTGGTATTTAGTTTTCTTCTTTGCTATTTTGGTTTGTTTTCTTCTATGCTGGATACTCAAGTATGCTATCCAATTTTTTGTTTAGCTGAACCAAACTTTTCTCACTAAATTTAAATGCCACCTTTGTCAAATGTAATTTCTTACATTTATTTGTATCTATTTCCAGACATTTACCGTGCAGCACTAACATCTCTGTATAGGCCTTTGCTGGTTCCATTCTGTTTGATTTTCAGTAGCTGGGAGGGGGGATCGGGATGGGGAATACATGTAAATCCATGGCTGATTCATGTCAATGTATGACAAAACCCACTACAATATTGTAAAGTAATTAGCCTCCAACTAATAAAAATAAATGAAAAAAAAAAAAAAAGAAACATTTGACATCCAGTAAGTTTTCCCCACTGTTCTCCCATCAATTTCTTGGCTCTTCTCACATTCTTTTTCTTCTATGTGAGTCTTGAAATTATTTTATACAGTCCCTTCCCACCAACAAGCAAAAGCCCACTGATGGTCTACTGGAAAATGAATTCAATTAGGCAAAATTTTTAAAAGGATAACAGTTACAAAATGTCCCACCATAAAGGAATGCCCATTGTTAGTAACTTGTGATTTCTGTTTGGAAGGCAGATTTTTTTTTTTTTTCATACTCCGGAGTTTAGAAAGTCACTAGGAAATGCTGAAATGTACATTCTTTCTCAGGACTCAATAACTCTCTCTAGTCTAGAGATTCAACATGCTCTTTAGCTCAGGAAAATTGTTTTTTATTATCTGTCTTCTAGTCTCATTTTTTTCAACCCAGAATTTTTCTATGATTGCATGTTATGCCTCTAAATATGTTCTCCAAGTCTCCTGTTTTCTCACGACTTTAATTTCCTCAGGCCTTCACTCCAGATTGGGCTATTTCTGCCTTTTGATCCTTGACATGACAAATTCAGTTCTCAGCACAAATCATTCTACCGTTCAGGTTATGTAGTAATTTTTTTAGTTTTAGAATTTAATTTGGTGCCCGAATGACATCTTCCCAACACTTCTCTGTCATTTTGATTAGGGTTCTCTCCTGTTTCTCTCATTAGTTGTACTTCGTCGAGGCCTGCTGTTCTTAGATGGCTCCATGCCCTCAAGATCGCATTTCTCTTCAGGGAGTCATGTTCCCTCCTGACTGGGATTCTGTATTCCTTCAGGACTCTCAGCTCAGGTTACTAAAGGCTCTTCAGCAGTGAGAAACCAGTCAGGGGGGGCAGACAAGAGTTTCGCCCACTACTATTTAATAGTAAATTAGTTCAGAAACTGTTAGTCCTTTGAGGAGTGACACATAGAATTGCCACTCTGCCCCCCAGCCTCCCCAGGATAGGCACCCCCTTTTCCACTCACAAGGCCTGGCAACACTGTCACCTTCTAGCCGGAGGCACCTCTGGTATTACCAGCCAGGTGAGGTGGAGTAACCAGGTAGGTGGGGGGGAGCAGTTTGCAGGGACGGGACCGCAAGGGTTCAGAAGGTACTGTAGTTTCTAAGTTTGGGTCTTTGCTTTGCCTTGGAAAACAGCAATCTTTGCTTCTTTCTTCAGGTTCCCATTGGCCACTAGGAATAAGCATTCTTTACCTGCCTAGTCCTTGGGAAACCCAAGAGAACCACAGCCTCATAGGTACCCTGCAGCCCCTCCTGAAAAGGGAGGCAGGAAGAGGCGTTCCATCATTTTCTCCCATGACCCATTATTAGATTTGAAAAGAGCCAACAGTAGACATCTGGGCTGCTGTCAAACACTTATCTTCCATTCACAGATAATCAGAGTGAGAATTTATGTCGGTTAAGCTGGGAACATTTTTCTACTTCATCATTATTTCATACTTCTGAACAGAGGGACTGAAGATTGGATAAGAAGCTCTGGGTTGCCCAAAAAGTTCGTTCAGGTATTTCCATAAGATGTGAAAGAAAAACCTGAATGAACTTTTTGGCCAACCCACTATTTAATGTAGATAAATATGGGTATGCCATTTTGTGGGCTTTCCTGGTGGCTCAGATGGTAAAGAATCTGCCTGCAATGTGGGAGACCTGGGTTCGATCCCTGGGTTGGGAAGATCCCCTGGAGGAGGGCGTGGCAACCCACTCCAGTGTTCTTGCCTGGAGAATCCCATGGCCAGAGGAGCCTGGCGGGCTACAGCCCATGGGGTCGCAATGATCGGACACGACTGAGCGACTCAGCACACAGCACATGCCATTTTACTTGTGGAAAGCATACATTTTTGAGAAGCCTCACCGTATATGATCCCATCAGGGACAATATCAGGGATTCCAAACAGCACAGCAACTTCCCCTGAAAGAATCCCTTCCCTGACCTTAACTCACAACCTCGTCAATCACTGAGTCCAGGCCAACCTCTCTGGCCTGAGCTATTCCTTCCAAAGAATATTTCAGTCTAATAGTTTCTGAGGCATGCCTTTTGGTTTGGCTTTTGGTGAAGGTAATATGAGGAGCCTTGAGACCCATGCATCCTTAGGGTTTTCAAGAAATATCATGTTTGATTATTCTTGATTCACAGTGCCTTAGCAATATCACATAACAATTTCCACTAAATGTGAAATCTTCTAACTAGGCATGAAACATTAGCAGTCGTCCAAAGTAGCCTAAACTCTTTAAAAAAAAAACACACAAAAACCCTTAACACATTAAAAAAGAATATAAAGCAAATATGGCAAAAAAAATTGCACTGGTTAAATTTAGGTTTGGTCACATTGGTGTTTGTAATGTCTCTCGCTATACCCTTCTGCAGGTTAGAAGTATTTTATTTCAAATTCAAAAGACTCTTCTTGATGGAACTGATAACTCTCAGCAGATCTAGTACAAACTGAGAATCAAACAGTTACAAATGCATTTATAAGCTGTTAATTTCCACTCGGCGATTCTAGAATGTGACTTTGTGATGTGAGCAAAGAGAAAGTCTTTTGACCGTGTTTTCCTGCCTATACTTCAGGAAATTTTTAGTTCTTGCTGAGGACTCACTCTTCTGACCTCAGGGTAAATGGGACAACCACTTGGCTGGGTTCCCTGTTCCAGGTCTGAAGATGAAGGAGGTAAGTAAGGCTCTCGACCACAACACAGCTTTCCATGCCTAGCAATCTCAAGCATGTCCTGTCCTTATAATAGCCAAGCTCCTTTTCCACAGTTTCATTCTCTCTCTATCCATACAGAAGTATGCAGAAGTATGTCAACGCTCAGGCTGTGTACATAAAGGTGACACATTCATAATTTTTCCTTGCTGTCTCACACTGTACTGTATTTTCTTTGTTCAAATATGGGAATTATACAGCCATGCAGGAAAAAAAATATGGACACAGAACACACTGTCACCCTATTTTTCAATTAGAGTGAGGGAGATAGATATTCAAAAAGAGAGAGAGAAAGAGAGAAACTGCAGGGAAGAGAGAGAAGGAATAGGAATCTCTTTAGCGCCAAGGCACACAGACCAAAGCAGGGTTAGGGGACCCCCTAAAGGAAGATGTTTTTGCTGCAGCTCAGGAATATAACAGAATGTTAGAAAGAGTCCAGGTCCTGCAGTAGCTCTGAAATCTTCTGACTCTGATATTTGTATCCTACAGCTTCATTTTCTTTTCTTTCTTTCTTTGAGTTAAATTGCCACTAGTTCCTTTTTTTAATACTAAAAGTCACCACTGTCAGGAACTCAAGACATTACATAATATTCAGACTTAGCATTTCTGAATATATGATAGAATCATGTTTTGGAAACCACCCTGAGGCTCCTGAACTGGTTGGATACACCCTGGCTTACAGGTCCCTATGCAACAGGCTGGAAGAACCAGGGTGGGAAGCCACGCTTTTTACATACTCCACAATCTATGGTCGCATCGCTGATTTCACCTGACACTGCTTTCAGAAAGAAGGGATGGGGTATATGCCAGCCCCCACCCTCCCAGGTATTAGAATCACAGCTTCCGTGTTACACTACCATCCATAGTGGGCACTGTGAGTGCTCAGATTCACTACTTTTGAAAATATTGAAATGACAGTATCTAGAGAATTTTGAAAGTTGCAGCCCTCAAATTATAAGACAGTTGGCTTTGGAATATCTTTCCCAATCAATGGAGAAGGAAAATAAAATCACTACCTCATCTGACAGGTCAGTTACTCTTCTGGACAAACTCTCCATCCCCTTCCTTTTTAGTAGAAAATATTAATTTCCTACCATGCCAGCAAGCCCCTTCAGCAAGGCCCTCTTTCTTCTATCGTGCCTCCCTCCACCCCTCCCTCTCTCTCCTTGCCCTGGCTCCCTCACCATCTGTGCTGTTCATCCTCACGGTTCCTTCCCTCTTTCTCCAGGTCTCTGCTCACTTATCACCTTACCAGGGGGAACTTCCCAGGCCACCGAGTCAAGACCATCATCTGCCATCAGGCCCTGAACTTCACTTGCTCACTTTCGGTTTGAGCACTTTCCGCCAAAAGAGCTTCAGGGGTTTCCTTCTCTAATCTGGGCTTTCTGTCAAGGTAAACTCTACAGGAGGGAGGACTCTAAGAGTCCTCCTGTGTTCCCAACACCTAGAACGCCAGCCCTCAATATGTATTCATTCACGAAGTGAGTGAAATATTGTTGGAGAAAATGAATAAATGACACTTTCTTCCTGTTTCTTCAAAACTTGAGCCAACAGGATAATGATTACATCCCACTCCTCAGTAGGACACTCTAATGCATTTTATACATGTCATAGGTGGTAACAAACTGTCAGTACTACTGTTTCTAATACTATTACTAGTTACTGTTAATATTAGAACATGGGGATAATGATATTATGCTTCATTACTTGAGGAGAAAATGCTACACAATTCAGCTCATGTCTGCAACACTCTCCATTCTTTGCATATGTTAACAGCCAATCTCAACCTTTTTGTTGTCTTTTATCTCTTTGGGAGTCTGGTTGAATCTGATTGGATCCTACACCCAGGAAAATGCAGAAACACCTAAATTCTCTAGAAAATTGACAGGTTCATAAACCCTCCTAAGTGTCACCAAGGATCGGTTAAATGTTTCTGTTACTGAGCTCTAGAAAGAGGTAGGTGTCTTGCAGTTATTAATTAGAAAGTTTTCTCTCCACATCAGTATATTCTTTAAATAGGACCTACTGAACTATTCATTTTCTGGAAATACATATTTCATTTTAATGCGTGTTGATGGTGGCAATAGTGGTTGTTAGTAGTGGTTTATGTGTTTTATATGCGTGTAAGTGTATGCATTCCCCTAGGACTCACATATTAAAACATATTAAAAAGTAGGGGGGAAATCTTGGTTTGTGCATCAGTTATGTCGCCTTGCAGCTGTTAGACTACAGGCATGTAATTTAATTTGTTTCTGATTCATTTTTCTTATCTTTAAAAGGAGGGAAATAGCATATACCTTAGAGCACTGTTATAAAAATTAAAGAAGAAGACACAAGTAAAATCTCTTCAGTACTATGTAGCTGACATAGGTAAGCACAGAGCAAATAACTATTATAATCCTGCTTAGATACCATTTTTTTTTGGTCTGATGTCTTCATCTCCCTTTTATTTGGGAACCCTTAGTCCAATGTACTAGATGAACATATTTAAAAAGTCATTTTGAGTTTCCACATAGAACTATACATTGGCCTTTTGATGACTTTTCTAAAAATAGAACTAATTCACAATTTATTGCAGTTCACACAGAATGAAAGATTAAATCATTGTTGGATTATAAGCAGACATTAACTCAATTATTCTTCAAAATGGCAATATATTTGCTGCATACCATCAGTATCACCAAGCAAGAGTAGAAATTACATTACTTTAAATATACACCAGATGGCTCTAGGGTGACATGGTTATTAAAAAAATAAGAGTCCTGATTGTTTATAGTTCCCCCAAGGGCAAAAATCTGTGTCTAATCTGTATCTGTAACCCACAGCAACCAATTGAGGGCTATAGGAGTGAAATATATTTTAGTTTATGGTAATAGCAACAATTTGCCATTCTTTTCAGAACTACAGTCTCTGCTAATTTGTCTAAAAAGATTGGAAGATTTCAAATAGACAAGAGAAATGGTGATATTGGATTTCTAAGGTGGGGGTTAGTTGATGTCCAAGGATATGAAAGCAGTAAAATTGTATTTGTAGATGCTCAATTTAAAAACTTAGAGTGGTAAATTATGCTGCTACTCAAGATGTGGGCTGAGTAAGAACATCAGACCATATGCCTTTGCCCTTTTATTTTACTCCTTCAGTGAAAAAATAACAAATAATAATCATTTAAAGAATGTTGTGTGCTTACTTGTGTCAGGTACTATTCTAGGTTCTGGGGACTCAATGGGGAACAGAACAGATGGGCGTGCATGCATGCTAAGTAGCCTCACTCGTGTTCAACTCTCTGCAACTCCATGGGTTGTAGCCCACCAGGCACCGCCCTCCATGGGATTCTCCAGGCAAGAATACTGGAGTGGGTTAACATTTCCTCCTCCAGGGGATCTTCCTGACCTAGGGATCAAACCCATGTCTCTTAGGTTTCCTGCATTAGCAGGTGGGTTCTTTACCACTAGCACCACCTGGAAAGCAACATAATCTACCCTCATTCCCCTGTAGGGGAGGGGGTGAGAGGGAGAAAAGGATACCAGCGAGGAAAAATGAAGGCTTTGCTTTTTCATTTCCTTTAATGAAATTTCTTTTCCTTTAATCTAACTTTGTTGTTGTTTAGTCACTAAGTCCTGCCCGATTCCTTGCAATTCCATGGACTGTAACCCGCCCCGGCTCCTCTGTCCATGGGATTTCCCAGGCAAGATTACTGGACTGGGTTGCCATTTCCTTCTCCAGGGGATCTTCTCGACCCAGGGATCAAACCCTTGTCTCCTGCATTGGCAGGCAGATTCTTTACCACTGAGCTACCTAGGAAGCCCAATCTGACCTATAGTCATACATAAATACATATCAAAAAAAAAAATAAATGCTTTAAATAAGCAGACAAACCTTTCCTTTAAAATTCAACTAACCTGATCAAACATCGGGTTCAGTTCCTTTGCAAGTGTCTTTCGTTCTGTTTCTCCAAACCAATAAAATGCTCACTTACTGAACTAATCACTTACTGAATTTCTTTAACCTTCCAACAAAACGTAGATACTATAGAGTTCATGAGCCTGATACTTTGGAATCAGTGGTTGGGGTCAATTTGGTTTCTTGGCTCTCAAAATTTGAATGAGCTGCTTATGTGATCACTATACAAATTCTAGAAGAAACTTACACAGATGACTTAAAGCTGAGCCTATGGGTCCTTATTCACTTCTCCTGCCCTGACTTCCCTACTGGGGTACCAGTTATATCCGGGCACATTTTTTCTCATCCCCATCATTCCTGGCTTCCTAGTTCTCAACTCCGGCTGTGCCTTCAGTGTGCTTGCTTTGCTCAAAAAGGGAGCTGTCAGCCACATGTGGCTACCAAGCATTTGATACGTGAGGTCCAAATCCAGATGTTCTGTAAGTGTAAAATATACACTAGATGTCTAAGACTTCAACAAAAATTATAAAATATCTCACTAACACTTTAAAATAATGATTCAGTGTCAAAACAATATTTTCAACATACGAGGTAAAATGAAAATCTATTACAACTAATTTCATTGTTCCTTTTTAAAAACATTATCAACTGGAAAATTTTAAATTACATATGTGGCTTGCATTATATTTCCATTAAACAGTGATGTGCTAGGCTCCCTTAATGATACTTTGGATTTCAGCTTTCCAGATGGTTTAAGGATGTTTGCTTCCTTGATAGGAAGCAGGAATTCACCAGATCTCCCCTTTTCACCCCCACCTTGATGGTCAGGCTCTTTGCCAGATACAAGTACTCCATTTCAGAACTTCTAAATGAAATGCAAAGGAAAAGCAATATGCAGCATTATTTTATCATAGTTGTTTGTGACAGTTCTATCTGATCCTATCATACCAGAAATGATGGGAGGCACTGCATAGACTATAAGGAAGCTGGGTAGGGCTCAGGAGCAGTCCCTGTCAGCAATGAGCTTCCAGGCAAATCAAAGCAGACAGGCATGATTCAACAGGCAGATGAGTTCCCTGGGTGATGTGGTCCTTACATAGCACTCCATTCATCACCATAACTTGTTTACATCAGAAAGTTACAAGAGACCACAGGGATTTAGAAATGAGAGAAAATCCAGATAGGTGGGGACATCAGAAATAGTCTTATGAAAAAAGTGATAAATGAGCTCATGCTTGAAGGCTGGGGTGGAAAAATGAAGGATCATGTATTGGGGGTAAAGAGGAAGAGGACAGCAAGGTGTAAAGAATGCTTGGGGAAGAATGAGTCATTGAGTTTGGCTGCAGCAGAGGGGCCAAAAGACCGGAGAGTAGTGAAGGTTGTGACTAAGAATGTGGGAACACTGGATTTTGGGCTGGATTCTTAGCGCGGTTGACAGTGGGAGCCGCCATAGCTATGCTTTAGGGAGAACAGTCATGCCGTACAGTTGAAGTGAAATGAGAGAGGCTAGAAGTGAAGAGATCAATTAGGAAAGTCTGAGAACAGTCTGTGCCACAGAGGTTGTCATTCGCCCTTCCACATTCCTGGTACACAGTGCCAGCTGATCATGACATTCTTTCCCAGATGTAACCTCTGGACTCTTCTCAGTGGGGCTTTATACTCACTATATACTATATACTCGCACATGGAAGAAAACTGATTTTCTATGTTTTATTTAGCAAAAGGGTTATGACCCTTAATTAGGGTGGTAGCAATGTTGGCAGATGAGGAAAAAAACAAAATCATCTCAGAGACTGAATACATACACCTAGTATCTTATTAGAGAGAGGGAATATAATTGTACTAAGGATTCTTATCATCTTTACAAGGATAGTATTGGTGCCACCAATAGAAACCGAGCTGCCCCTGAAGACTGGTCTTTCCATCCAAGATGAAAAGTTTCACTGTAAGCTTGTTGAAAGACTTTTCATGGTCTTTCCACCAAAGATGATGAACTTTGTTGTAGGCCTGTTGCATATGAGGTGGCCGTGGATCATTTATAAAGATAAGCCCAGGAAGCTTTAGGATGTGTAGTCCTGAGGCAGTGGATAGAGGATGGGTCAGATATACTTGACTGGAAAGTCTTCTACCTAGAAGTCAGAATTGGAAACATGGGCTTATATGGGAAGGTGTGAGGGGAGAATTTCAGAGCATTTGTGTGCAGGATGAAGGGGCGGGTATAGCACACATCTGATCACAGAGGCCCAGAGAGAACAAAATTAATAGAGTCCCATAGGGACTGAGGGGGAAGAATTTTAAGGAGATACTTTGTTTCAAAAGTCAGAATAATTAGAGGTGGTAAAATGACAACCACATGTGCTCACTGGGGGATCACTGGTCATCTCTGGGAGAGTTTTCAGTTAGAGATGGTAAAGATGCAAGCAAGTCTACAATGGAGTGAGCTAATTATTAAGGGCATAAAAGCAATGAGCAAAAGAAAACAGAAGAAGGAATACTATTTTGAAAAAATTCCAAGAGAGAAGGAATGTATTTTGACTTTTGTAGTCTATAATAGACTTGAAATGGGTATATTCATAGGATGAAAGGAAGGCCTTGATGCAAAGGGCAAGATTAATATAACCTGGAAAAGGTATCATGGATGGAGCAAAACTCAGGAAGCTTAAGGAAATGTGATCAAGGACACTGGTGGCGTGAACTTAGAAGAGGCCAGATCTTCTGAGCCAATAGTGAGGAAAGAGAGAGAAAATACAGACACCGGAATATGTGGCAACTCAGGGAAGGTAAACAACTCATCATTAGTCACCAAATAAGTTAGGGAACTGTGACTCTAGTCCAGGCCCACCTGGGTCCAAAGCAATGTCAGCTGGCCAGTACCCTCAGTCTTCAGGCTGTTAAATTGCACCCTCCATCTCAGAGCCTGGCAGACAGAAAGGGGATGAATGTTTGTTGAACATACAAATTAATGAATGACCAAATCATTGTGACTATCAATTATTACTGCACAATACTTTTGATGTAGAAGGTATAAGACCATGGGCAACATGTTTATTCCTTACTGGAATATCATTCTCTAGTGTTCTCTCATTCTGGCCATTCAGCCTGGTTCAGGGCCTGTCCAATTCAGGCTATCAGGTGAAAAAGCCTGACTGCACACACATCCATTGGTCAACCATGAACCCCTGAACACAGCAGAGTTAAGTGACTAGCAAGCACAAACATGTATGACATAGGCATCAATGTTGAGGCTGAGGGCAGAGGTAGACCAGTTCACTGAACTTTTATAGAATGCACATGATACTGAATTATTGTATACAACATTAAGTAACAACTTAGAACGAAAAAAGCTTTCAATATTCATTCAACATGTCTATGGTCTATCCTTCGCCATTGTATTTTATTTTGCTGCTCATTTCAGTATCAGCCCCCACCCACATTTTCATGCCAACAACACTGTTATATAGCTCTCAAAGGGAGGAGTGTTAAAAATGTAACTGTGTGACTTAAAAAGTGTTTGAGACAGCACTTCACTAAAACTATAGAAAAAAGGCTTCTTTTCTTCTCCCAAATATTTTGTTTACAAAAAATACTGAAGTCAAACATTTATGTTATTCAGAACAAAAAACAACAAAATTCACTGCCAGTAAAATTATTCCTTAGTAGTTACCGTATTAGGCATAAGGAAGAGAAATCATTGGTAACAATCTGACAGTACACGGAGGCCAGTCTGTTGTTCTACAACTCCCTGATTTGATGTCTTTATCACACTTGATCTGTTTCTCTTCTCCACCACTCCCAATCCTAATCTCAGTTTGTACAAGAAAGTGAGTTGGAAAATTCCTTACCAGCATTAGCACTTTACCATAAATCAGTGTAATGATATCCACTAGTATCCTTGCAATTTTAACATCTCCTAAAAGGAGACAATGCTGGGAATGACTCTCTAATGAAAATAACTCATACACCTAGGCTGGGGAGATAATAGAAGAAAGGGCTCAACAATTCCAAGACCCACTCCCTTTCTTATCTAAAGTGCCTCCTGACTTTCTGTGCCTACAGGCAGGCACAGAATCTGGGCAGCGTCCAGTGTCAGAGGCCTAGTCTCCTGCTTCTGAAGCCTGGGCAAGACTTCCTCCATTTTAATTTCCCTGACACTTCAGATGATTCTTAAAGGGTTTTTGGATGTTTTCCCCCTTATTTCTCTTCATTAGAGCTATATCACCATTCTTCTTTGACTCGTCCCTTCTTTCTGTAATATTAGAGAAGGGTCAGAAAAGGGAATTATCCATTTTGGGGCACCTGTTACAAATCAGGCACTGTGTTGGTTAATCTCATCTAACATTCCTAATAATCCTATTCTATCCCAATTTTACAGATGGGAAATGTGTTCATATTAATATCTGGAAGGCAGAGGCAAGATCTGCACCCAGGTCTAGCCCCAAAGCCCAGTTCCTTCCACCTATTCTCAGCTGCCTGCAAGTGAGGCTGGTTCAAACCTGGCATTTCCTGCTCCCAAAGGCGCTGTGTGATGAATAAACCATCCACTTAACTGCAGACAAGAGAGGATGGAAGTGTAATGACAGGGTCCTAATTCATTTCTCTCTCTTTTGCAATTATCTCATTTCAAAATTATATTGAACATCACAGGGATTTTCCACACAATTCTAAAATTCATTCATTCTAAATCTCTTAAAGCAAATAGTGTGGTAGTTATTCTCATAGAGGGCTGTAGTCAGAATCTAGGCCTCTGAATCTAAATCAGAATTGTAGATGAAAAGTGGCTCTCTTCAGACAAATATTTAGAGCCCAGATAAAAAGTGCACAGTTCTTCAGGGAAGCCTCTAGAGGGCGATAAAGTGCGAGCAATGGCCAAGCCTGGGAATTCCACATACACATATTCCAGTGTGATTGGCTCACGGGCTAGTACATGAAGGTTTTAAAGAATAAATGAGAAAAAAAAAAAAAGACCTTTAGCAGAATAATTACATTTAATGTTGCTTTGTATTAACTAAAGGATACATCAAATACAGAGTTTAAAATTAAAAATTCTAACAAAGGAAGGAAGTGTACTATTACTTGGTGATGATCCGAGTAAAATGGAATGGGACAGTTTATTAGGGATACAGAATCTTTTCAAATGCATCAAGGTGCAACAGAGACGATTCAGTGTTTCCTTGTGTGTGTGTACTCTTGCTCAGTCGTCTGATTCTCTGCAGCTCCATGGACTGTAGCCCACCAGGAGGTTCCTCTGCCCATGGCATTCTCCAGGCAAGAATACCGGAGCAGGTTGCCATTTCCTGCTCCAGGGGATCTTCCTGACCCAGGGATCGCACCCAGGTCTCCTGCCTCTCCTTCACTGGCAGGTGGACTCTTTACCACTATCGCCATGTAGGAAGCCCCCTATGTTTAGGTTTTTTTCAAGTACCCACTCTTCACTTCTGTGACGTCAATCAAGCATATGTATCTTTGAGGCAGTCTATGTTATGTTTCTGTACAAGGGAAGATTTTGGAGTTATTTGTTTTTTATAGTGATTTTCCTCTGCAGAGCTCAAAATGCCTCATCCAAAACATTCACATAAAGAATGCCAAATGCTTCCCAAAATGCCAACAGCAAGTCAGGTAACCAGCAGAGCATAGAATATGAGAGCAGTGCGAAAATAAGAGCAGACACGTAGATGTAAACAAATCTAAAAGCGCCAGTGTGGAGTAAGTAAACCCATCTCTTCTGCACACAGCGCCCCCTGTCTGTAAACACGATGCCACGTTGTCACTCCTGAGCTAGTAAACAGATAGGCCACGGCAGACCACTCCACTTAGGGGTGTGGTGATACAGGTGCTAATTCCAGGGAGGCTAACGGGCAGGTGATCCTTCCCCCACATGGGAGGGCTCATGGTCTGCCCAGCAAGACACATGTCCTGACACATGACATCTTTTTGGATATGTTGGGGGTATAGATGATCAAAATGTGATTGATTATTTGTTAACTGGATCTGTTTTCACTTGGAGATACAAAACATGTCACTAAATATTAAGAAGTTTGAAAATACATAGGACAACTACATATAAAATAGATAACCAGCAAGGCCCTACTGTATAGCATAGGGAACTATACTCAATACCTTGTAGTAACCTGTAATGGAAGAGAATATTAAAAAGGAATACATATATTTATACATACATATATATAAATGTATAACTGAATCACTTTGTTGTACATCTGAATCAGAACTTTTAAAAATCAACTATATTTCAACATATTTTTAAAAAAATACATAGGATCAAAATACATCTCTCTTTCAGTCTCTGAAAGAGACTGTATGAAGATTTAGCCCCTCACACTGGAGTAAAATATATTTACATAAAATAAAATATATTTACAACTAGTTACTTCTATAATTCTAGAGGCACATAACTCTGGAAGTGTTCTGAACCACATCCTTAATGACTCTTGAAAATAAAATATGTATTACATTATGGGAAACTGACTAGCACTGGAATGTCAAGAATATCTATTGTCTGCATTGCATTACATTTTGCATTTTCCAAAAGAACATATGTGAATAAGATATGTATTTTTCTTCAGAGTCTCCTGAAAATATATCAAAGCTTTAATTTAATTCTTGTGCTTCTGAAATAAATTAACCAAAGAGATCTAATCTTGGCTGTATGAATAGGTATTAGATTTAGTAGACAGACGTGTAGCTTATCTTTTTTAGCAACCTAAAAATAACAACTGGATGCAATTTCTCCCGAACTTTGATGAAAAGTGCAAACATACATTTTCCATCATAATCACAGGAAAGGGAAGTAGGTCTGTGTACTGCCAAGGATGAAACAGCATTTGATATGAACAGTAGGAGTCTCTCCAGGCAAAGATATTTAACTGGGTCCTAGAATCTGACATGCACAGAGGTAGTTAGACACAACAATGTGAGTGGCATAGTCAGAACACCACTGATTAATTTGGGAAGAGGGTACTCATTATTTGGAATTTAAATAGAAAGACAACAATCTCTACGGGAGCTTCCAAAAAAACTCACTTCTGCTAGTCAGGAAAATCAAAGTGAAAGATCCTGGACTTCTCTTCTCAGACTAGAAATCAGGCAAAAGTCCTATATCCCCCCATGAAAGTGCTTTTTCCTTAGTTTCTAGCAATGTGGTCATGAACAACCAAGGCTAAAGGAAAGGAACAGAAATCAAAGCTAATGACTTTAACAAAGGCAGGGAGAAACTCCCAGCGGGAGGATGGCAAGACTGCAGGGCCTTCAGCAAGGCCTTTCTGTTTGGTCCTCGGCTGTGCTGAGAGGCAAGCAGGAGTCTCAGCTCCACCCCTGAAAAATGCACAGGGTCCCACTGTCTGGAGCTGACAACCAGATAACTATGGGCAAGTTCCATAACTTCTCTCAGCATGGAGAGGTGTTATTCCTCACAGATAAATCAGAGATATTATTAACACTCCATATGGGATTATTTCAAGGTAGTCCCTAAGCCCAATGCTGGGAACTTGGTAAGTACTCAATATTCTGCTAATTACTGGATCTAGTACCTTTGTAGGCATAACATACCAACTCTGGAAGCACATGAAGGAAATCCGGGACAATGAAAATAGGCTCCAACAGAAGTAGTCATGTTACAGTGGGGAAACTTGGCAAACACCCCCACAGCCAAGGGATTAAGGTCAACATCATCAGTGGTAAGTTTTGTTGACAGCAGGTACCCCTGACATGACATGGTGAAGAAGGCGCTTCCCTCCCAAGAAGTCTAACATCATTCTAATTAATTGAAAAGCACCAGATAAACACAAATTGCAGAAATTCTCCAAAATGCCTATCCTATCTGGTACTCCTCAGAACTGCCCAGGTCATGAGAAATGAGGAAAGTCTGAGATTCTGTCACCATCTAAAGGAGTCTAGGAGACAGGATGACTGAACACACTGGGGGATGCCAGGTAGGAATCTGCACCAGAAAAAAAGATATCAGGGGAAACCTAGTGAAATCTGAATAGAACTTAAGATTTAATTAATAATAATTATGGAACAATGATGGTTCCTTAATCGTGATACATGTACCATAGCAATGTAAGATGTCACCTACAGAGGCCTATGAGCAGGGTATATGGGAACCTTACTAACTGTAATTTTCTCATAAATCTAAAACTGTTCTGAAACAAAATATTTACGTAAAAATAGGTTCCATAGAAAATTTGGTACTTGACCTATTGTGGCATGTTTTTGAACCTTTCATAAAAGGCTGACAAGTGCAATGATGGGATTGTCTGAGGACAAATCTGTTTCTCAATCATACACAGATTGATATTTTATACTATGCTGTATTAAATGGTAAATATATTGCTCTCATCTTAAATACTCCTAAACCATGGTTAGTTGAATGTCCGTCTAGACAATTCTAGCTCAGTTAAATGTCAGTCCAATGAGAACAATTGTCAGTCTTTGTGGGCTGGAAACAGAGAAGACTCCTGAGCCAGGCAAACTGGGATTCAAGTCTTGGCCCTTACACTATTACCATTTAGGAAAAGTGAGTTCCACCACTCTGTCTGTTAAACAGGTTTATCTCAAGGAATCTCTCAAGGTTCCAGGCAGTATTAAGCAACATATGCACAATAGCTAGCATTGCAGATGCTAGAGAAATGTCAGTTTCCTCCCTTTTCACTTCTATTTTCAGCGGCTGCCATCTGACTGCCTCTCTGACATCTCTGCCTGGATATCTCCCATATATCTCCAACTTAACAGGTTTCAAACTAAACTCCTGACTCATCCTACACCCTCACACACCCTTCCCCTGCCAACACGTTTTTCTCCTAGACTTACCCGGTTCTGTAAATGGCACCACCAGCCCACCTGACACCCAGTTGCTCAAGCCAGAAGTGTAGGAGTCGTCCTCAATTCCTTCCTTTTTCTCACTCTCGCCTGCCATATCCAATCCTGCAGCAAGTCCTGTCCTTCCCATCTGTGAGATATTTCTCAGACGTGTCCACTTCTCTCTATCTGCCTTGCTTCCAGCCTATTTTGAGCAATTAATGCCTTTATAGGTCTCTGCAATTTTCCACATACTGGGCAGAGTGAAGTTTGAAAAGTATTCGTCAATGTGTCCTATTCCCGTTCTTAACGGAGTTCAAGGACTTTTCAGGATGAAGTTAAATCCCTGCACCACGGCACCCCACACTTCCTCTCATGGCCACCCAGTGCCACTGGACTGTTCTCAACCTCCTGTGCCCTCCCCTCTGTTGGGAATGCTATTTCCCTAGCATCTCCCATAACTGGCTGCTTCTCAACCTCTAGAGATGGACTGCTTCTCTTATCATCCCTTCCCAAAACATTTTCAAGAGTTGTTTACCTCTCTCTCATTGTTCCCTGTTCATTTTTTATAGTAGTTTTCACAATTTATAATGCTTTATCTCTTTACTTGTTTGATGTTTGTCTAACCTTAAAATTGTTTTAAGCTTCTAGAGGGAAGACAATGGGTTTTTCTATTCACTGATACAAGCTCAGTGTCTAGAAAACTGCCTGACATACCGCAGGTGCCCAACATATTGAATGAATTAATACATGAATAGGTAAATAAACTTTCTTTCAATTCTCCTGAAAAGCAATACAGAAATACAGACTCATGGCATGATCCTAATTCTATGTAAATAAAGCATATGATAAATACATGTAAATTAAAAAGACAAAATTTATTAAAATGCTTATGGTTATTACCTTTTATTGATGGAGTTAGATTTTGTTTCTCATATTTCTATACTTTAAAATGTCTCTAGTATGAATATTACATTCATGCTAGGAAAGAAATTTTATGTTGAACTATAGAAAACAGTGAATTCATGATAATAATATAAGGCACTCTCTGGGTAAGTGAATCTTTTTAGTGTGTGCTGCAATCTAAGGAGATTCTTGTTATTTTATTCTGTAAAATATATGGTTTCTTCAGTCTGAAGTTATTGCTTTAATTTTAGCACTGACTCGCTCTATATTTGACAAACAGAAATCTTACAGAATTTCCTTGGATGAGAAATAGGGATGATGATAATAATGACTGCCCTATCTTTGTCTTTGATGAACTATAAAATAGCATAAAAAGTTAGTTGTTATAATTCTCCTCTAGTGTGGTCTGTATGCTACGAAAACCTTTCAGAAGAGATGAAAATATTCTGCCTATAAATATATCAATACAACAAAATATGAAAGCAGCTTGTCTCCACATCCAATGTGGCTTTTCTATCAATTGCTACGTACACTTGAGCAAGACGCTATTTCTCTAAATAAAGATCTCCTCCCCGCCCCCCAATTACGTTAATAATGATACTGCTATCATGTAAATTCAGAAACAA